>NC_143516.1:6907027-7215703 GCF_031878675.1 Megascapheus bottae | reverse complement strand
ACCTCCCTACCAGAGGAAGACCTATGCACACTGTGGTCACACCTCCTCCTGTATACACACAGCCTCCAGAGACACAAGCCTCGATGGACACAAGCCTGCCTCCCCATCTGTCCCAGGGAGACCCTAGCACTAGCCACCTCCTGGCCGGGAAGATTCAATGAGAAGGTGCGACTCGCCTACCACAGTAATAATTATTCCGAGCAAGGAAGCATCAACAGGTAGAGGGAAGGAGGGGAAGAAAACAGGATATTGAAAGGCCCTCCAGGATATAGAACAAAAGCCATTTAACGAGTGATTGTTATCCTTAATGTACTATGTTCTCTCTCATCTCTTTTGCTGTCCCTTGGTTATCTCATATTGTTACAGCATTTCACCTGGTTATCTGATATATTGGATGTATGCGTATTTGGTTATGTGAAATAGGATAGGGAAGGCGGGAAAACAAAAGGGGTGGGGGTGAGGGGAGGGAAATGGGGACCAAGACATGAGAAAGGGTATCAATGTTTGTGAAGTAATGCACCTTCTATCTGGTGAATATAATGTAACCCTTCTGTTAATTACAATAAAAATGTATGGAAAAAATAAAATACCTTTCCATTAAAAAAAAGAAAACAGGCTATTTACATAGCTTCAAAAACTTCCCTAGGTGGTATCTGTGCAATACCAAGTTAAAAATAGCAACTTTACTGAGAAGAAAGTAACAAAACCACCCTGATCAGGGCTCCTACTCAATTCAGTAAATCCTGCTATTCCATAGCTCCTTTCTTTACAATTTCCACCATCCACGGTCAAACACTGCCAGAAGCTTCGAGAAAGATACAGTCTTTCAGTTTTAAATAAATTCCATAATAGCATTTGTTATCATTATTCTATTTTATCATCAGCTAATATTGTTGCGGTATCTCGTCTATAAAACTTCATCACAGAAATGTGTGCAAGACTATATATACACATATATGCATATATACATATATGTGTGTGTGGATATGTATGTACATATATGGCTTGATAATCTCTGCTTTCAGGTACACACTAAGGTCTTAGCTGAACGACGAATCCACAGCACCCACAGTCATGGAAAGACCTGCAGCATGCTGCTTCTCTAACATAGGAAGAACACGGAGTATTCCTGCCAAAACTACATTTCCTAAGTCTAGCCGTATAGAAATAGAAGATAAACTCTTAAAAGGGGCACCTACGAAATAAGCACCTCATCTCATTTGAGGAGAGACTAATAGCTAGAACTTGTAACCAGATTACCATTCATGGCAAGAATGAGTCCTTATAAATCTAGACATTTGCATGCATTGACTGTGAGGACCTAATTGAATGTCATCAGACCTGGCTTTACAGGCAATGGTCAGAGCTGAGAGCATGAAAGACACATCAGGAGGTGTGTGGACGTAAGAGGGACTCAATCCAGCACTCCTGACCTTGTAGATGGACAAAGGGACCCAGGTCAAGGGCAGAAGTGCAATCTAGAAGCTGGGAGAGCCCGGAGGCACTCAGCCCAGCCCCCACCATGATTTTAGCCCAGTGACATTGCATTAGACTTCTAATAACTCTAAGACAATGTACTTGAATTGTTAAAATCACTATTTCTTTATCATGGCAAATTGCCATACCACCAAGAAAAAAAATTCATATAGCTAGGAAAGACCTTTCCTGCATAGAGGAGAGGTATGATCCTGGATTGAATCCTGAACCACAAAGTAGGAGATGATGAGTACGTATCTGTCATCCCTGTGATAGGAGGCAAGTGATGAAAGGCAAAAAAAAAAAAAAAAAGGAGAGCCTACCTGAAAAGGAAGCCAAACGAGCCAGGGCAGGGCTCCAGCGAGCAAACACTTGCCTAGCAGATTATCCCCTGAATTCATTCATCAGTACTACAGAAGAGGTGGGGACATTAGTACAGCAATTGGAAAATTCTGAGCAAGATCTATAGTTTTCCAGTGTTCCAGAAAAAAATGCATATGTAAACGCACACATACACATGCCATATACACACCAACAAATGTATACACACTTGCAGAGAGAGGCAGACAGAATAAAAAAGACAGAAGTGTGATAGTACATTGATATCTGATCATATGTAGTTAAATGACAGTATGTACCACTGGGTGATCTACATGTCTCAAATTTTCAAAAAACAACTCCTGAAAAAGTAGGGAATGTGTGTAAAGTGCTTATCACCCAGCAATTCTCAAGGACTCTAGACTGAGACTGGCCCCCTCCTTGCCTGTGGTAGAGGGAACCAGGAAGGGGCACCGAAGCTAGAGCTGGATGAGGTGTGATTATTAGCTTTGCCACTTACTGAACGTGAGGCTTTGAACAAACCACCTCACCATGCGAGCACTGGGTTTTCCCATCTGTGAATAGGGGAGGTAGCTAGCCATGAAGTTGTGAGGATTAAATGATCTGTTGGATAAGAAGCACACAGAGCAGCCCTGAGCATGCAGTGAGTTCCACATAATTCAGGCTGCAAATGGCTCCTACCAGCTATTGGGTTTCTTTAGCCCTCACTCAGGATCTCTTAATTACCCAAATCAACCGGGTCTTATGCAAATCGGCCTTTCAGAGCCTCTATTAGGCACAGAGGCCTATGATGAGAGAATAATGCTACACAAAAGGATGAGTTCTAAGCAGTGTGACTTCCTTGTGGGAGAATAGTAGTAGAAAGTTAGATGCCAGCCAGGCGCTGGTGGCTCACATCTATAATCCTAGCTACTCAGGAGGCTGAGATCTGAGGATCGAGGTTCAAAGCCAGCCAGGGCATGAAAGTCTCATGAAACTCTTATCTCCAGTTAATCACCAGAAAACTAGAAGTGGCGCTGTGGCTCCAGGGATGGGCAGTAGCCTTGAGCTGAAGAGATCAAGAACACTGCCCAGGCCTAGAGTTCAAGCCCCGCAACCAACAAAAGAAAACCAGATGCCTCAAGGAAAGACAAATTACTACAAATCCCCAAGTCTATTTTGAAGCCATCCAATGAAGTGAAATGGAAAACAAAGGAACTAGAATGAGACTAACGACTGACTTCTCAACAACACTGAATTCAGGACAACAATGGAGTATACCCTTAAAATACAGAAAGAAAACTATGAACTCACTATGTTCTGGTTATCTGAACTATCATTTAAAGGTATGACCATATCTTACCTTCTGCTCATATTCTCTCTTGGTTCTCCACTGATAGGACTATAATTTCTTCTGCTACATTTGTTCTGGTGTTGGCCTTGAACTTAAGATTGGACTCATATTTGTTCCTATTGGTCTCTAATTGGAATATACTTTTCAAAGAGACTGTTCATGATAGTACATCCTGGCCTTGTCTTACATTGTGTAACTTCTTTTGGATTTACTTTTTTTTATTGCTTTTCAGTGTGGGTCTTTTACAGCAAACATGGTTTATCTTTCATTCAGAACACTTTTACATAAATCACAGTAGTGACTCAAGAGGAGACAGGACAGGGAGTGCCACAGGATCAGAAGAGTCCACTGTCAGTGATGGGGCAGTAACCCCAGGAACAGGCCACATCGAGAAGGAAGCACAGCCAGGACGCAGGCCACAGTCCATGTGGAAGAGGCAATACCCCAGGAACCAAACAAGTTCTCCTTCCTGGAAATGCTTCAGGTCAGCACTTCACTTGTAAAGCCCAGCTTCTCTCACCCTGCTACAGAGTCAATCTGGATCCTCTGGATCGAGGAGTGAGAATTTTAAACATACTGGAGCACTTGGTCGTGGGAAGGTCTGGGGTAGAGTTGTAAAGTTCCCAGGTGATGTTAGAGTACACCCACAGTGAAAAGGAATCTGTACGGGTTGTAATGTCCCATCGTAAGTACAGGTATAGACAGACAAGTGTCATTCGGTGCCCAGGGTCAGACCAGCAGGGATTCTTCGTTTCCTCAGTGCTAACAAAGTCTAAGCTCTTCCCTGCCCACTGCAGCATCCACTGCCTGGACTGGTTTCCAGTTAAGGGACAACCCTGGGCTGTCCCAAAGTTCCCTAAGGGGAAAGAGCCATTCATCCTGTCATCTCCTGGTCATGCCCCACCTCTGCCCGACAGTGTCCTCCAGGGTATTCTGTTATGGGTTTGTTGTTGTTGTTGTGGCTTCTGCTGCTGCTGGTGATGGTGATAGTGATGGTGAGTTCCTAGCTCTCATGTTCTCCTTGAATGTCGAAGGCTTCTGTAGAGTTGACTTCAAGAAAAGGAACCAGAAGCCCATGTTCATTCACATTTAGCAAAATCCCCTAGCTACCCAGCAGTGTGGCCTAGTGGTAGAGTGCTTGCCTAACATGCACAAAGCCCTGAGTTTGATTCCTTGAAACCACATACACAGGAAAGGCCGGAAGGGGTGCTGTGGCTCAGGCGGTAGAGCTCTAGCCTTGAGAAAGCCCAAGGACAGTGCTCAGGCCCTGAGTTCCAGCTCCAGGACTGCCCCCTCCCCCCAAAAAAATCCCTAAGCCTGAAGCACAAGGGATTGTGTTTGTAAAGACACAAGTCCAGAGAGCAAACAGAAGTGGAAAATTATTAGAATCCAGAGCAATAAGTACTCACTGTCCTAGCACACCTGAAAAGAACAACTTTCCAGCCAATAGCAGTAGAGGCCAAGACAGATTGACTCTGCAGGCTCCTTAAATGGCTCAGGTAATCACCAGCCAGACCTCTACTCCATAGTTAAGAGATGAGCCCCTTTTTTTCGGGACAGGCTGATTAGTCCAAGAGGAAAGATGGTGACTCTGGTGTCAGATCCCTTAGCCAATAGCTCACCCACACCATCCCACAATAAAGCTTCCGACTGACAGGCTTTACCCAGACAAGTCCCCATCCCACTTTATCCAGGAACAGAAGAACTGTGATGACAGACCTCCAAAGACACTTTCTAATATAGAAGACGGAGACCAAAATAAACAGGAGGCATCAGTTTGAAGGGAAAAAATACAAGGGAAAGAAACTTTTAAAAATATAACTATGATTCAAATCTCAGAGACGTAAAAACAGATCCTACATCCAAGACACAGAATAGGTTTCTGTTTGCTTTTTGAAGAAGGAGGAGATGGCATTTAGACAAGAGACAAGTCTCTCTTGGAAATTAAAATCCTAACAGCAGGCAACAGCTTTAAAAAGAATAAAATACATAAGAATTTTCCCTAATTTTTTATAGAATGCTTAGGAGAAAAGGAATTTGCACACTGAAATCTATAAGACATTGCTGAAAGGGATTTTAAAAGTTATAAATAAAAGGAAAGATGCCCGGTATTGGTAGCCTGTAAAGAAAACACACAAAGCAGGGTGCCAAGTCAATGCATGCCCTGTTAGAGTCATTCTGAATTTGAAAAACCTATCCTAAAGTTCATATAAAATCTCAAGGAATGTAAAGTAGTCAAAATAATCCTATAAAAGAAAAAAAAAGGAGAACTCAGAACTTATGTGAAAGCTAAAGTAATCAAAACAAAGTGATACCGACCTAAGGATGAACACATAACAATTAAATGGAAGAAAAAGCCCAGAATAAACCCTCACACATATGGTCAGCTGGTTTTCAGCAAGGCCATCAAGACCATCCGCTGGAGAAAGAGGCTCTTGACAATGCACAGTGCTCAGAATACTGGATATGCACATATAACAGACTCCACTGGACCCGAACCCGACTCAATGTACAACAATGTATAACTGAATTAAAACCTAAATTTGAGAACTTTGTGAAAAACTGTGAAGTCTTAGAAGCAAACACAGAAAATCTTCAGGACATTGAATATGACAGGGTTAATTATCTATATCAACAAAAGCACAGCAAAGAAATAAAAGACAAACTATATCAAAACTAAAACTACTTTGCATCACGTCTCTACCAACACAGAAAGATGATATCCACAAAATGAAAGAAAATAATGTGAATCATGTATCTGATAAAGGATCAATACACCTGAATAGAAAAAAAATGGTCTTTTTCTCTATTTCATTGTTTTAAACTGCTATGACTCAACAACCAAAGCCAAACAACCCAATTCAAAAGTGAGCAAGGGACTTGAAAAAGTCATTTCTCTAAAGAACATAAATAAACAAATGCGCAATAAGCAGAAGAAAAGATGCTCAACATCATTAGTCATTACAGAAATGCAAATCAAAAAACTACAAGCAATTACTTCAAATCCATTAGGATAGCTATTAGCAAAACGACAGAGGCTGGCAGCTCACGCCTGGCTTGTTATTCAGGAAGCTGAGATCTGAGGATCATGGTTCACTAGTCTGGGCCGCACAGTCCAGTCTGTAAGACTCTTACCACCCATTAACCACCAAAAAGCCAGAGTAGAGGTGTGGCTCAAATGGTAGAGCACTAGCCTTGAGCAATAAAGCCCAGCCAGAGCATCAGGACTGGGACAAAAATTGATAATTAATTTTAAAATAATCAAGTGAATCGTTTGAAATCCCCTGTCAAAGGTGGCTTGAGCTCTATGTCATCCCTAGGATCCATTTGGAAAGATTCCATAAAGTAGGAAAGCTGGGAAGAGGGGGGGGGGGCCTCCCTTCATTGTGTTCCAGCAGCCTTTTTACTCTACAAGATCAATTAATTATCAGCTCAAGCACTCCTGTGACGTCACAGGCTTTTAAAGGCTAGATTTTGGAGAGCCGCTGCTTCCGCGGTGTGACCTGCCTGGTTGACTGTCCGTAATGGCCATGGCAGACTGAACAGAACCCCACTCACGCTGTCCTTCCTGGTCCTTCGGCCCTTAGCAGGAACTCTCCATTGAACTGACGTGTCCAGTGGACTTTTCCAGTCTATCACAACTCAATGGAGGAACTTGGGTGTGTTTGGAACAATCCATGGAGATGCTGAAACTGCCCTGTCTCAGTTTCCTCCCAGGCTCAGCCTTCTGAAATTGAATCTGCAGGATGCATCTTAACTCATGAGACGTGCAGTAGAGCCAAGGGTATTTGCTCTGGGCATCAGCCAAAACCTCGTGATTTATGACAGGATTTCATGACACACTGCTGTGAGGACAAGTTTTGCTCACTCACCAGGTATTGTGTACTGACTCATAAATTTTCAGGAATGAGGCTGTGGGTACCAGGAAGAGTGAACTACTGCTTCCTTTTCCCCTCCTAAAATGCTCTTACGACAAAAAGATGGCTGGGGAAACTGAGGCATGGGAGCCCAGCCTAAGGAAAGGGGATGAACCCAAGCTAGCACAAGTACATGCTAGGCATATGACAAATCAAAGCCACAACCACCGGACGGGGTGTTCTTCCTCTTCTCACCACTGTGGCAAGAAACCCACAGCAACAGAACAGAGCTTCTGGAAAAAGCCAAGCTCTCTAGGGGGAAGAGCAAAGCCCAGTCACGTCTCTCATGCCTGGAGCAGATGGAGTTCACTGGCAGGGTAAGTTGCTTAATAAACACAGAATTTGAATCAACCTACCGAACAGGTTAGGTTGTGTAATGCCTGTTTGAAAGATAAAGTCGAAAGCCCTTTCTACGAAAGGTACATGAAACAGGTCTTTTGTACTTGCAAGATATTTATGTCAGGATTTAAAGAACTAAAACTGCATCTGAGTCATTTTAGAGGAATAAAGGAATAGCCTTTCTTAAACCGAGCATGCTATATAATAATTAACAAATACAATATCATTTCCTGATCAGCCTGATGACACATCCTAGCCACCCAGAAGCTAGAAACAAGAGTATCACAAGTTTGAAGCCAGCCTGGGCAAAGTTAGTGAGAGCCCATCTCAGAAACAAAATACAAAGAAAAGGACTTAAGGCAATGAGTGCAATCCCCTGCACCACACACACACACACACACACACACACACACACACACACACACACACACGAGCTACAACTCTTTTGTGCATTTGATATCTTTATAATAAAAGACATTTTAAGGTAGTAATTTCTAATTGGTTGTATTACACTTTCACTCAGCTCTGCCAGACCCTCTATTAGGATTTCCACGGGTCCCCCAAGAGTGAAGAATTGAGAGGTGATCCCGGGAGCTCTGCTCACACTAATGGGTAGATGGCCACAGTGGTGACTGAGCTGGCAGGGTTTCCACTGCAGAAGGAGCTCCTGGCTCCCGCGAAGAGTGAGCTGGCCCCAAGTTCACAGAACCAGAAGTTCATTTCTCTCCCTTATAAATTACCCAGTCTCTGGGATTCTGTTACAGCAGCACAAAATGAGATAAAGCGTCCTCAAAGCATTGGAGTCTGCTGAAGTATTAAATTTCTCACATTTACCTCCCCATTTAGCCGTTTGTTTTCTTTATCCCAAAGTATTTTTCAAGTTCTTTTTATCATTCCTTAATAAAATCTAACCCTGGTTTATCTTTGTATGTCACAAAATGTCTGCTTATGCACTAACTCATTTGTTCCTTACTTCATTTATTTTGGAACAAGTTGCACCCATTTTGATGAGTTTAATTTTAAAATGCTTAGAAAATCTCTACCACCATCAGGATATAGAAGATCCCAGTCACCCTGGAAGATTCTTTATGCCCCTTTAGAGTCTAACTGTAGGCAACCACTGACTACAGACTTGTTGCCAGTCCATATAGATGCCAGTACTGGGGCTTGAACTCAGGGCCTGGGTGCTGTCCTTCATTTTTTTCAATCAAGCCTCGTACTCTAGAACTTGAGTCACCGCTCCACTCCTGGCTTTTTGCTGCTTAGTTGAAGACAAGAATCTCGGGAACTTGATCTGGGCCCCCTGAGTAGCTAGGATAACATGCATGAGCCTTCAGCACCTGACCTCACTAGAGATTATCTTACATATTACATGCGTGAAATAATAGAGCATGCACTCCTTTGGGTTTGGTATGATTTTGTTCTTGTGTTCAGAATAATACAGTGAGTTGCTTTATTATGTTTCAGTGGTTGACTCCTTTTTGCTACTGAGTAATAGTTCACGTATTATACTTATCTACTTACAAGTTAATGGAGATGAGGATGTTTCTAGGTTTGACTCCTGTGAGTAAAGCCACTCTGGACATTTTTGGATAAACAGTATGAACACATTTTCATGCTTTTCACTCCTGTACTTCTCTCACAGCTAGGCATCTAAATCAGCTTTACATGCATTACTGGCATTTATCTTCTGAAAATTTTGCTAAAATAGTTGGCTGTCTGTATTGGATTTTCTGGGGTTTTTTTTAATCTATTGTTCAGTTATACGAGGTTTTCATATATGTATAGCAAATACTTTCATCTATTCTTTTCCTCTGTGCATTTTTTGTCTCTTTTTTTTCCTGCTTACACTAGGATTTGAACTCATAATCTCATGCTCATTTGATTTGCTTGTTCAACTGATTCTCTACCACCCGAGCCACACCTCCAGCCCAGCTCTTTGTTGGTTATTTTGGAGATAAAAGTCTCATAGACTCTTCAATCCATGAGCCTCCAAGTCTCAGCCTCCTGAGTTCAGACATGAGCCACTAGTAACCACCTCCAATGTCCATACTACCAAGCAAGATAAATACCATGTGGATGATTGAGGCCACAGCTTATTGCAGCTAAAATCTTTCCTGAATGGTACAGGAGGTTTTTCCCCTCCTCGTCCTGAAATGCATCAGCCTGGATTCTGGGAGGCCTGCTGCTCAGAACCCAGGCCTCTTCATTCCTTCTTTTCAACTCTAAGCCAGAGGGAAGCTGGGCTACAGACACCGCTGCTTCCACAGGCCACCACAGATAAGCAGTTTGCTACCTGCAGTCATTCCTGGTGGGTTTGCCAGAGCCTTCTCCACTTGTAGTCATAGGCATGGAAGAATGACTTCCAGACAGAGCCTGAGAAAAGCTTCATCTCTGTTCCATACCTGACCTGAAATCCCAGAGCCAGAGTTCCTCCTCTACCGCCTCCAACCCTGGGTGTCCTGGCCCCCAGCCTCTGCCACACTCAGGCCTCCACCCCTGAGACCAGGCCTCTAGCCTTCTCCACCAGTGCTCTGTGCAGGGTCCAGGCTTGCATCTTCTCTTCTGCACGCAGAGCAGGGCTAACTCTGGTTTCTAAGTTGTTCCCGACTATAAATAGGCTTACTCTCAATAAAATTTGGAAACATAAAGAAATATAAAAATAAACATCAACATTAACTCACCACTCTGCTAATGTTTTGATACACTTACTAGTCTTTTCTCCATGCGTATCTATAAACATACTGTTCCTTTATTTAATGTGTTATAGATGCTTTCGTAGACATTTACAGACGATCCAGACATCTACCATAACTTTCCCCCCTGCCCTGCTATGGAGTTTTAAATTCGTAGCTACTATGCATAATGTTGGATGATAAATATTTCACGATTTCCTTAGGAAAAGGGCCTAGAAATAGGATTAATTAGACAAAGGATATAAACATTTTAAACACACAGATATATACATATTGCCAAAGCATTCTCCCAACAAATGTTCATCCTTACAAACTCAGAGTATAATAATGTTTTAAACTTGCCAATTTGATAGACAAAAAAGTCTCCGTGTTCTTTTAATTTACATTTCTCTGATCCTCATAAGTTTGAACATTTTTCATATGGTAATTAGCCATTTGTCTTTCCTCCCAGTGCATTTTAAATAAGACTGTATTTACTTACAGCTCTGCAAAGACAGCTATTTCACAAATCAAATCAAAATACTCTCCACTCACACAGTCAGTGAGTAAGCCTGGAAAATGAGTTTGTGTTGAGATCTCTCTTTGTCAGGCTGAAATGTCATCCTCCTCTGACTTCAGGTCCTGGTGTTAATTGCACTCACGCTTACAACCACAGATATAGGGCTAGAGGATGGCTGAGTATGTAAATACAAGTGACCACATATGAATGTACATTTATGTATATGTGCATATTCACATAATTAACCACAGGTGCAAACGCTTTTATGTAAACTTCAATCCGATTGTCTCTTTCCTTAACCTCAGGTCATGTATAAACTCGTTTTGAAAACCATTAAATAGTTGATACACTTATTTGGAAATTCTGACTATCTTGTCTCAGAAACCATAAAACAAAGCTTGGAATGAACTAAAGGCGACTGCTACAGGGTCGGTAAGAAACATCATACCATGCTGCTCTCAGGCTTTATTACCATACCTAAAGCAACTTGCGCCCTTTCCTGCAGAGCTGGAGGAGGTGTTCTGCTCTTATTATTAACCATGGCGATACAGGACAACCAGCATGCCGGGTTCAGCGACCACCATAGGAGAAGGTAGCGAGGTTGAGTAGGAACTGGTAAGCCACACTTGGGGCAACCAAGTGAGTGAAAATGCGGCACAGACTCCCCCAGATCTGGGATGTAGAACACAAGCAAGAGGTGTTTTACAGCCAGAGGAAAAGTCACCTGACACAGGGTAAGAAGCTGTGGCCTCCAAGGCTAAGCAGGGATGAGCTTGAGGCCCAAGTGGGGAGCCGGGGAGGTGCACATGGCAAAGACATCTTCGCATGGTGCCTTGCTGGCTTTGAGGTGAGCTGCAGGGAGTCAGGAAGTCGTGATAATGATCCCATACTCCAACCGCGCAGTATGTTTCTGCACATGGTCCTTTCCTCAGCACTGTTTGCTTCCCACGAGCCTGGCTTCTCATAGGAGGCCCGATGGGAACAGTCCTTCACCAAGTCTGGAGATCATCCAGAGTTTCAAAGTTCAAGAGATCCAGCTTCTCAAAAATTATGTTTAGGAGGCTCACACACAGATAATGCCAGATAGATAAGAGTGCTTAGAGCTACCCGGTTTTTACAGCTCTTCAAAGCAGAGAACCCCTGCTTTATGAGTCCCTATCCAAGCCAAGTTTTGTGTTAACACACGTAGGTTGTGTTCACCGATTGTGGAGAATACATTAATTTCTCATTCCCTTCTTTCCTCCTCAGATCTGCTCCTTTTCCTGTTTGCACATGCCACGCTGTGGCAGCAGTCACACAGTCAGGCCACATTCTCCAAATCCAGGGTGCAATGGAGGGATGTAAGCGTGCACTTGGGAGTGAAGATGAAAACCTGAGTTGATAATTCCAGCTTACGTGCATCTGCTTATCATGACGGAAGAATGAATCCAAGGAATGACTCTCTCCATGTTTGAGGGGGGAATTGTGACAAAGCTTAAGCTTTTTCATGTCTTCAGAGCAAGTAACAGAAATTCCCCTTTCTCCCTCCTCTCCCCCCGCCCCCTCCCCCGCCAGTGTCCTGTGTGACTCAGGCCTGCTTAGTAGCAGAGCGAGATGTCTGTATCTATGGTGCCATTTTAATCAGCTGTAGTTTGAAGTTTAGTGAATAAATGGTTGCGTAAAAAGTGGTGATGGGGTCACGAAAGAACAAGCTATCAAATGTAGACAAGTTTCATGCTGTAATCTTAGCTCTGCATCTATGAGGACATCAATACTATCACATCTAATGGGGGGGACAGACTGGCAAAGACATTGAGAGACAGACAGACAGACAAGAAGACAGATAAGATAGAAACACTACAAAGGTTAAGGGCAGACTCAGTTCAGGGACGGCCTCACTACGCAGCATGCAGTAAGCTCCCATTCGTTATCTCCCTTCCTGGTTTTGCATCACCTTGATTTACTCTCTCAGGAGAATAAAAAAGCACAGGTTTTCATCAGAGAGCCTCGAAAGTCATGATCTATCTGTGAACCTATGCCCACAGCCCCTAGTCCTACTTCCGGCTTCCTCTCAGAACCTCAGCCTTTGTCACCTTGCAAGAAATCAGGTTTGCAGCCAGAGGTACCAAAGGAATCCCTAATGACGAGCCAGTATCTGCTGTAAGTATGGCTGCTCTGAGGCTCAAGCCCTTGATATACCCGTCAGTGGCTCTGTTCCCCACTCTCTCGGTATCGTTCAGGAACCACTTTCTTCCTGGTCGTCTTTCATACTCATCTTCCCCCGTACTCCCTGAGCAATGAACCTCCATTCTTAGCTCATATTGCTAGCATAATTCCAACTTCTCCCCTGTTCGTGATGCTGACATCTGGCCTATGTTACTGCCCGTGGCCACCTCAGATAAATTTAGCTCCCCCGCCTCCCCCCACACACACACACTGCAGGAGAGGGGAACAGATCAATGTTAGGGGTGATTCCATCACAGAATACACTCGAACACGTTCTACCGAGATTAACTGCAAGAGGATCCTGGATAGGCCACAACAAGCCAGGTCCCAGTGGGTCACCAGCAAGATAAGCACAGAACCGGGATTGAGCATGGGATCAAACTTGATTCAATGACAGGGCCATGAATACAAAGATGAACCCAAACCAGGAAGCTGCCTTCAAAAGATGGGGACCCAGCTCAGATGCAAGGGTCTGTTCCAGTTAGAGAAGCACAGGCAGCTCAGAGGCATTTGAGATGGGCCCCAAAATAAGCCTGGAGGCTGAGTCCTGCAGGGGCTCAGGACAGGTGAAGCCTGCGGGGCCAGGGCCCAGCCTGAGTAGGGATCTCACGCCAGGCTGCAATTGGAATAGTCGTGGCAGAACGTGGCCAGAGCTCCTCAGAGAAACCACAGCTTCCTGGTTCAGGAAGTCAGATGCTAGAAACAGCAACAGTCTGGCAGTGTTAAATGCCTCTCTGTGGCCAAGCCAGGCCTGAGGTAGGCAGCCTGCACAGTCCTCCACAAGAAGATGTGTCTGCCAGCGCCAGCCTGCACCCTGGCAGGTGACTCAAAGCCCACGGGCACACTGGGATTTTCCCATGGGACCTTGCTCTGCCAGAGCAGGTGTCCTTGACAAAGCCCCAGACTGGGGGCGGGGAACTGGTAGGAACAAAGACAAGTTTAGAGACTTACTGGCTGTCTGTACAACAGGCCAGCAGGCCTCGAGGAAGCCCAGGATTTCAGGGATGGCCGATAGCCCTCCACTTCACAAATCCCTCCTCAGAAGTCTGGACCGGCAAGAAATACACTGGCAGACTGGACACAAAATTAAGGCAAAGCAGGAGGAGAGGGCTGCTAGTTATCCACAGGCTCATGGAAGGGGTTCCTGCTGTTGTCCCGCTTGAAGCAGAGACAATGGTGGAAACAGCTTCGGCCCAGTATTCCTGCTGGATGCTGGGTTGTGTGTGTGCGCGTGTGTGCACACATGCATGGACATGCACACTACCCATGCACACACCATGAGGGTGGCTTGAACTCAGGGCCTGAGTTCACTATCCCTGAACTTTTTGTGCTCATGACTGTCATTTGAATCACACCTCCACATCTAGGTTTTTGGTGGTTAATTGGAGATAAGAGTCTCACAGACTTTCTATCAAAGGATGCCTTCAAACCTTAGAATCATCTTCAAACCTTAGCTAGAGCTTCTTGAGTAGCTTGGATTTCAAGTGTGAGCTGCCCGTGCCTGGGTGGACGCTGGATTTTTTCATGTGGCCTTGCTTCCTACCTAGTCTTGATGAGTGACCATCTATAGCTAGATTTTACACCAAGATTGGTAAGAGCCTCTGTAGGTTCAGTTACCCTCATATAACACATCTATCCAGGCTTTTAACAAGCACTAGATCCATGCGTGTCCGGACTCCTGACTCCTGACCCACTGGCTGCCCTTGCCTCAGTGTCTGCCTCCCCAGGCACCAGGCCTACAAGAAATCTGGAGTTGGCCCAGTTCTCCTGTCAAGAAGAATGCTTGCCACAGCCGTGGCCGTGACGGGAAGAACGGCATCATCCTGAAGCTCTGCCCCAGACAGACTCCTCACTTAAGAAGCTGTCGGGATTTCAAGTGCGGCTGCTCAGCTACCGACATCCAAAACGCTTCAACCTGAGAGAGAGGCAGAGCGTCATCAGCAATTTCAGCCCAAGCCCTTCAGCCGACTCTGTTTTCATACGCTTCAACTCCAATCCCTGTGAAAATAAAGCTCTGCTCCTGACTGTTGCCCCACGCCCTGTGATTCCAGGTGGGAGCAAATCTGCTGACTGTGCTGGCCTCTGAGCACCAGAGGGCGGGGAGTGGAGTGGCTGCATGTCTGCCCCTTTGTCCTATGTGGGTCGAAGGAACCCGCTCACCTCTGCCTCTCCTATCTTCTTTCAGACTTGCATTTTGCCATTGCAGCCAGCCTTGTCCGTTTTCAGTGCTAATGGATTGTGATGGGGTGTCAGGGGAAGTCAACAATCAATGTTTAAAAAAAAAAACAACCCAAAACCGCTAGTGAGTGGGTGTCCTGTCACCACGGACATGGCTAGCCAAGGACAGAAACACAATGGTGTGCTTTTGTAGAAAAATTGTCAAGAAACTCTGTGCTGTGTGTTTCTTTTTTGCTTGTTCTTTTTAATCTTCCTATAGATTTTTGTCCTTTTGAAGGCTAGCGGCCTGCCTCTGTCCCAATTGAAGCGGGGAGATCAGAAGTCTAGGAAACTCTAAGTGGCAATGTAGTTAACATGGGGATTCGTGTGGTGGGAGGAAGTTATTTCTTGTGGGAAGATAAAGCAAGATAGGTAATGTCTGCTGAGACAGAGGCCTGGAAGAAAGGTCTGGGGTGGCCAGGGCAACTCGGCATCTGGCTTCTTCCAGGAAAAGCCCATTTAGACCCAGTAGGTGTGAGACACGAGAACGCCATTACAGTAATGCTCAGTGCAATGATGCTGATGTGGAGAACATCCGTGCCCGACTGCAATTTACATCACTGAAAAGGTTTTGCCAATAATACAGTAGAGCCGTTACGACGCTGGTGCCAGAATGCAAAGTGATATTTGACTCATGGGTTGTTTTACTCAGCTCATCATGAGAGCTGACTTGACCCGTAACCAAATGTCACATCGCCTATGATAGCAAAGCACTTGCTAAATGAAGGCTTATTCTACTTATTTATGTGGATTACAGTCATGCCCGGAATCTCAAAGTGGTGATTAAGTAAAACCACTCTGAGCTGACTCTGTATAACACATGAGGTCCTGAAAAGCATTAGGTAACTCAGAATAAAACTCAGTCACAGATTTGTAAATCCAAATCTGAACACACCATGTTTCTTTAAAGGAAATCCATCTCTACTCGTCTTTCTTTTTTAAATTCAAAATCTTAATTACCAAGAAAGCTGTGGATGGAAAATATCTAAAGGCATAGTGACATAAGAAGCTTTCTTAACCCCACATAGACATAATACATGCATATACAACAGGTATTTAGTAGTTAGGAGTGAAATAACGTAAGTGAACCCTTTTGTCATCCACTAGCAAGATAGAGTAGATGTATTTTCCAATTCCTTCCACTAATTTCAAACAAAATATATATCCACTACCTGATTAATGTAACTGTAACCCCTTTATACATTACCCTGAAAATAAAATATAATAAAAAAATGGGCACTGTGTGTTTGTGAGCATGTGTATATGTATATGTATAAATAATATATGTGTATGTGGTATGTGTATAAATAAATGTGAGTGTATATAGATATGCGTATGTGTGATATAGATGTATATTTCAAACAAGACAGACTGAGCAGTAGTGAGAAGAAGGCATACTAAGTGCAGACCTTAGAACCTGAAGAATGACAACATTGGGTTCTTGGGATTTTCGTTGCTTCTCGTGCCCCAGACATTGAACTGAGAAAGCTAAGAGCCTAAAGGACCAATAATTGCAGACAAAAGTACCCCACCAGTAGTTTTTTCTCCTTAACCAAGGGACCTGGAATGGGCCTGTTATGCTAGACAGAAAAATGCTAGGAAATAATCACAGAAACCTCCTAGTACCACCCATGTCCCAGGGGTACAGTGGGGAGCCCCCAAGCAGAGACTTCTACTTGGTAAGACAAGAGTAGAATGAAAGAAGCAAGAAAAAAGAACCAGGCCTGCCTCCAGCCCCCCCACCCAGCCAGTCACAGACAGACACTCCTGAAAACAAGCCTCCAGGAAGACAGTGAGGGGCTACAACACCACACACACACACACACACACACACACACACACACACACACACACACACACACATTTGACAACTTACACAAAATGGACCGCTTCCTCAAGAAAAAACACCAACTGTCACAACTCACCCAGTATTAAATGATCATTCGAAAAGCTGTAAAACTATTCAGAAAATTGATTCATAATTAAATTCTGAAGGAAACAAAAAGAGAGGGAGAAAAGAAATTTCTGGGCCCAGATGGCTTTGTGGAGAATTGTACCAAACATTGGAAGAAGACTTAACACCAATTTGATATCATCTCTCCCAGAAAATAAAAGACAACATTTCCCAATTTGTTTTGTGAAACTAATGTTATCTCAAACCAGAAACCAAAAACCTAAAAGCAGAAAAAAGACAGTATAGCTCAACAGATGAATATTCCTCATGAATGTAAATGTGAAAACCCTTAAGAAAAGACTAGCACATAGAACTGAGTGATACACTAAAAATTACATACCTGCCCAATCAGAATTTAACTTGTGGATACAAATCCAATTGAGTATTTAGAACTCAATCAATATTAACCATCACCAAGTACCATATTGCCAGGCTGAAGAAAAGTCACAAGATACACTCATCAATACAGAAAAGGCATTTGAAAACTCTTTACATCTATCTGGAATTTTATGAAAAATTAAAACGCAGGAAAAAAACACAATGCACAGTTTTATATGGCAAATTTTCTTCTTCAATTTTCTGGCTACGTGATGTAGGGCACAATACTTAATCTCTCTGAGATTTCATTGACTCACTTGAAACACAGAACAAAATCAACACCTGAATCCAAGTGATATCAACTATTCCTACATAACTAGTTATTATAATTAATCAAATGAAAGTAGGCTCATTAAGCTGAAATTTTGTTTCTGTCTGGTAGTAGCAGTGTAATTTGAACTCAGGCCCTCACACTTGCCAGGCAGAGGTCATCCAGCCCTCTCCTGGAATGGCTACTGTCTTGGTTTTGTGCACTATGAACAAGCAAAATTACTTGGCCTGCAAAATCAGATAAAACTCTCCAGCCTGGAGAGGTGGCTCAAGGGGTAAAGCACCTGCCTATCAGGTTCCAGGCCCAGAACTACTAAAACAAATTGCCGTTAATGATACGGATAAGATTCACTCGGTTTGTGTTCTACAACCTGATAGGGCTCTTTAATTCAGAATGCCATAAAGAACATAAAACATAAGTTGTAGGTAAATGAGATTTAAAAAAATAAGCAATTCCTTTAGGCAGTTTTCCCCACAACAAACAAAGAATATATACTTCTAGCATGTATTATAATACTGCTGACATATAGTCACTGTGGACAGTAACCTTAAAGGATGTTGTAAACTTTTAGCCAAATATAAATAATAACAGCCACAAAAGATCTACTGCTCTGTCCATTTCTTAGGGTTCTTACATTTGCCAACCCTGCTCTCCTCCCGGGCCGGGCCCGTACAGTACCCTTCCTAGAACAAGTTGCACCTGTCTCAGTGAGTTTGCTCCTATTTGCAAGAAAGTTCTTGATCTTTGCTGAAGTGCTTGCTCGCTCTGGAAGTATCACTGCATTTCTGCACAGCCTGCCTCACACACTTGCATACAGTCACCCTGCCTTGCACACTTACATACAATTGCCCTGCCTTACACACTTGCAAGAGTGTCTGCCTGGCACAAGGACCTGCCTGTGGTGCTCACCCTGAGTTCAACCAACTGCACTCTGAACATACTTGAGAAACACTTTTATTTATCAAGAGTAGGTACAGACCTTTTCAAGTCCTTATTCTCTAAGCGATACATATTTACCCAGCTTCTACACTGTGTTAGAGTAGTCACTGAAGGATAACTTCAAGTTTGTAGGAGAATGAGTGTAGGATGTATGCAAATTTCATGTAGTTTTATCTAGGGGTTTTGAGCATCTCTGGCTCTGGTAGCCTCATGGGTCCTGGACACACACTCAATTATAACACACTATGATAAAATTTGTCACAAGAGCGAGGACTCAATAACTGCATACCCAAAGCTATGGACATGGCAATGGAAATATAAACATAACTATATAGACATAAAAACCTATGACCCTATAGACATAATGTTTTATTTCATAAATTAATATGTTTCTATGACATACAAACCCTTAGCCTAATTGTGATTAAGTTCTAAATACTAAGTCCCAGTGATTGTAAATAGAGATTCCCTTCTTGAACACTGGTTTGTTAAACTTGTCATTTAAAATAGGATGTAAAAATCAACGTTAATAAATTCTTTAAAAATAAATAAATAAATAAAAAATTGTCCCTTGTGGCACAGAAATGGAGGAACAAAGATGAACAAATGTCATAGTGGTACTCACGGGACATTATGTTGAAAATGCACTCTCCGACTTGTGGGTGGAGATCAGAGGGAAAAACTGTGTGAGGGAAGGGGCAACATTGTCCAAAAAGAAATGGCTCTAGATCTGACTTATGTAACTATAATTCTTCTGTACATCACCTCTAATAACAATAAAAAATTAAAAACAGAAAACAAAGCGACTATTGTTACAAAGCCTCATTTAATTCTTGACACACGAACAGTGCTGCTTCAAAAATGCGTAGCAGAAAAAGAAAATGTCCTTCACACACCTTCTCCTGTGAAAATGCAGGAAGATACTACATGCTAAGATGGAGGGGCGGATGCCACGGGCGCCGCATTAGAGTGTGGGGCCACAACTGCCCCCCACCCAGCAGTGTGACGCTGGGTCAGCGGCCGAGGTGCTGATGTCTTGACAGTCCCGTCCATCCCACGGTCCTCAGCAGATGAAGGTTTTATTTGAAGGAAGCTTTTGGAAGAGCATCGCGGTCAGAACGTTCTTTTCAACTCCTCAGCCTGTTGCTCCAGAGACTGCAATCCTTCCTTCAACAACCATCTGTGTGCTCACCACCACCCGGGCGTGAGCCAGGGTTTGCCCATAGATGTCTGTACAATTCCAAATGCTTGGGCTAATTTTTGTGGTGTCCCCACTGCTGGCTCTGCGTCTTCCTTGTCTCTCTTCCTCTGCAGATGGCTCAACTAGTTCTTCCAGCTTGTCTGTTAACCCCACTCATGAGGCACGCCAGCAAATCCTTCTCTACCCACTCTCTCGCTGCATGAATGATTTCCCTAACTGCTCCATCAGCCAAAGACTCCTTTCAAATGATGCCCAACTTCATTCTATTTGTCCTTCTGACAGGAATGTTCAGTCTCTGGGTTCTATCACATCACCTTCCTGCAACTTGGAGGAACAGTGTCGAGTTAGTGGTAGGGTAGGTGGTGGCACAGAATCACGTGTAGCTTAGAGCTTTGAACCCATAGCTGTTCCATGACATAAAACCCTAGGTGAGTTTATGAAGCCTCGACAAACTGTATACTGCCTGGATCTGGGGTCTGACGTAGTGAAGCTCTCATCACACATACACTCAAGATGCCTGGATGCAGAGTTCATTATTGGCAGGTCCTTCTATCCCAACTCTTCTGCTTCCAAGTATTATTTTACTGCTGGGATGGATGTCACATCTGTGAAATTATTCCATAAGCCAGACGGTCACCACTCACACGCTCTGTTTTTCTTGCCAGAGCACCTGGGTTCTTCTCTCTGTATGGTACCTCTACTCTGTGCCTGGCTTCCGCATGCTCAGTGGCTTGCACGGAATCTGTCCTTCTGGGTTTCGTATCCGGGCACCTCCCTGGCACTTTTAGAAGTGCCAGATTCTACTGGGCATTTCTTTCAAAAAAGCACGTGGCCTACCTGCTTCCCTCCCTCCCCCCTCCTTCCTCTCTCTCTCTCTCTCTCTCTCTCTCTCTCTCTCTCTCTCTCTCTCTCTCTCTCTCTCTCTCTCTCTCTCTCAACTGAAGACTTGCTTTGGGCAAGATTATTCTCCTGAGTCAGCTTCTCTGAGACTGCTGGATATGTTTCTTCATTGTCAGGCCCATGGTATCCTATAATTTTTATATATTTCAACCCAAACCCATCACTAAATGCCTTCCTCCTTCTTCACAGCTTCACTGGTAGAAAATGACGATGTTTAGCTGGGCACGGTGGCTCTTGCCTGTAATCCTGGCTACTCAGGAGGCTGAGATCTGAGGATCAAGGTTCAAAGCAGCCCAGGCACAAAAGGACCTGAGACTTTTATGTCCAATTAACCTCTAGAAAAAGAGAAGTGGAGCTTGGCTCAAGAGTAGCCTTAAGTTGAAGAGCTCAGGGACAGTGCCCAGGCCCAGGAGTAGGGTGGTAGCCTTGAGCCAAAGAGCTCAAGTCACCTCTACACATAAAGGAAGCCCTTACAGGCTTCCCAGCAAATCAAAATCGCCAGCCTTTTGGCTGTTGCCCTGGCGAGGCCATCGTTAAATAAAATGAAGGTTACTAGAAGACGAATGCTGAGATGCTGCCAGGGCAATTCTGATCATGGGATGATGAGTAACTAAGAGGCAAGTAGCAGATTCAGCATAGACAGACTAGATAAAGCAATGACTGACGTCCTGGGCTGGAAGTTGCTGGCTGGCACAAGATTTTACCAATGAACTAGCACAAAGCCAAGCTGGAGATGGGACTCAAGTCATAGAATGCCAGCCATAGTCAGGCAGGCCAAGGCCCTGAGTTCAAACCCCCTCACTAGTTAAAAAAATATCTTAAGCCAGGCACCGGTGGCTCACACCTTTAATCCTAGCTACTCAGGAGGCTGAGATCTGAGGATCATAATTCAAAGCCAGCCTGGGGAACGAAAGTCCATGAGACTCTTATCTACAGTTAACCATCAGAAAACCAGAGACAGTACCAGCACCCAGGCCCAAAGTTCAAGCCCCATAACCAAAAAAAGAAAAAAAACCAACAGACTTCAGTCCATTACTTATATTACTACTACTACTAATAGTAATAATAATAATTCTTCGCAGTGAGTCCCTTACGGTAGATACCTCCATAATATAGTATCATGAAATATTGCCTATAAATGGAACAAAAATGTTTGCCACGTTAAAGCTGAAAAAAAATGACAGAATTCTCAAAGTACAGGAAAGAGCTGTGTGGACCAGTGAATATAAATTTAATCAGATTGAACATGTGGCGGTGGTTTGAAGGAAAGCTCCATTATTAAAGAAAACACATCGCAGGTGGCACGGGCTCTTTCTTAGGCTCTTGAGCTTATGAGTTCACATCACAGTTACCCACGCACTCATACGTTTGCTGTTGGCACTGCCCTGATTCTACTCCAGGCGGAATATGTCGTTTATCATGGCCTCGTGTCAGGAAGGACGAGACTTCTTGGTACATACACCGTCACCTGGGCGAGTGTGTGAGCCAGCCCCTCCCCACAATGTGATTCTATTTACACCATGTCAGGAAAAGACTTTTCAGAAACATTGATTGTGTAAGTGGGGTGGGGTGGGGAGCCCTTTGGTCGCCACACTGGTGTCATTCCTGTAGTCACCATGTGGCAGAGCAGTTGTGCCACATACCAGGAAGGACACGTCACTGGGACGTTGCAGGAGCGATTCCAGAGAACGCGTGCCCTGGGCTTGTGTGTCATCACTTCTACTCTGTCCAGGCCCCAGAGCAGCGCTCAGAAAAGAGAGAGGACTCAGAATACAGGCAGCAGGAAGGTAGGGGTGCATATTGGAAACGCAAGGCTAGACAGCTCGGTTGCCTGGGCGAATGGAAGGTGACGAGGCTCCAAGAATGACTATGACCAAGTTCTAGGTCATAACGTGCGTTAAGAAATTGAGACTTGCTTCTGATTAGGTCGCACTAAACAAGCAGCTCAAGGCAATGGCTCAGTTGGAGGAATGGCCCTTGAGAGAAAGGGAGAAGGTAGAAACCGCCCAGAAGATTGCAGAGCACTCCCAATCCAGCCCTGTCCACTGACCCACTGTCAGAGCCACCAATGGCCCCATCCTGGGACAATCTCGGAACAGATGGCTTGTCACTTAGCGCCATTGTGCTCAGGGCACCCCTTCTCCATTGGGCCCTCTATGCATGCCAGATTCTGCCCTTCCCTCACACCCGGACAAGCTGAAAAATCTGCCCTCAGCTCCCTCTTTCTATGCAACACACCCCAACAGAGACCTCATGAACTGGACCGGTGCACAGAGGCCTGTCAGGTCCACACCACCCTCACACCAACCAGCTCAGAACGGCCTCTCTGTTGATGGAAGCGCCACCCAGCACACAAAGCACAAGAAGGGAGGAGGCTGAGAACAAAAGAGGGTCAGATGCAAGTTGGGTCAAGAAGAGGAAGAAAGTATTCATAACGAGCATGGAGCTGACCAGTCAGAAGACACTGGACCTGGACAATCACTCGGGGCAAAGTTCTCGAGGTGAGAGGAGCTAACCCTGCTCCCACAGATTTACAACCTTCCCAGAAAGCACCTCCAGGCAATGGGAAAATGATATTAAACGGTGCTCAGTGTGACGATGTCAGCCTCTTCATTACCACGGTACCATCGAGGGGATTTCAACTGCTATTTCTCATCTACCATAAGAATGGCTAACATCGAGCCAGGCATAGGGATGGAACAGCTATAGTTTCAGGCTAAGGCAAGAGGATCTCTGAAGCCAGGAGCTCAAGGCCAGAGGGAGAAACACAGTGAAAACCTGTCTCAAAATTAAAAGAACAACCTGGCTAACACATACCACCCATGTACTGTGCTGAGCTGCTCCCATTTCACCCACCTCGCATTTTAGCCCAGCAAAGTCAGGCCTGCTGTCTCCTGACAGATCAAGAGATCAAGGTTGGGAAAGGAAAACTTCCCAACTAAGCAGCATTCAAGAGCCGCTCAACATGGCAAGCAGTCCCAGAGCGCGGCGGGGCCTGCCTGGGCTCTGCTTTATGGTGCAGCATAACTGGCAAATACTACCAAAAAAAAATAAAAAAAAGAGTCCATCATGCTTGGGGAGGACTGAAAAACACATGCCTCAAAAACAATTTTAAGAAGATTACTATTCAAACGGATGAAAACAAACTGAATTTTGGTGCTGTGGGAGGTTCTGTTTCAAGTAATCTGAAAACGATGGTGATCTGAAATGACGCATGCCCAGTGCTGGAAAATGAATGAAGAGCTTCTGCACTTCCACGCTGGCGGTGGGGGCAGAGCAGCCACGAGACTCGTCGTCTTGTCAGGCTGGGAGGGTTACAAAGATGGGTGCAGACATGAAGAGAGAATTCAAGAAGCATGTGGGAACACTGTCCACACAGCGTGGCCCTGTCCCTCGTCCATGGCATCATCAGTGCTCAGGACTCAACGGTGAAAGGCCAGCACATGTGTCACGGTGATACCCTTATTTCCTGACACCAACACCCGGCTCTTGTGCTGGAGCTCCTGACTGTGGAATTTGGTGCAGCCAACATTAGACAATAAAGATGGACTGCAGCCCTGTGTGCAGGACGCGGCATAGTCGAAGCAAATGGCTTCTTCTTGTCTGCTGTATTTATGCTGTGTGCAGAAAACCAGTAAGTGCATGGCCTCCAGCCCCACACACATTCTCTAAACAGACTTCCGCTTTAAGGCAGCAAGTCAGCACTGGTCAGGAGAGCAGAAGAATTTTCATTTAAGAAACATGTACAGAAGTGGCACTGTGGCTCAAAGGGTAGGGTGGTAGCCTTGAGCTGAAGAACTCAGGGACAGCACCCAGGCCCAGAGTTCAAGTCGCACAACCCACAAACAAAAAAAAGAAAAGAAAAGAAAAAAGAAACATGTAAGATTCTCTACTTCAAGTCTTTCTTTATTATTATTATTATTATTATTATTATTATTATTTTCTTTTCTTGATTTCACAAAGTGTACTTGTAGAAATAATATTCTCTTTTTGGTTTGGGGTTTTATTTGTTTGTTTGTTTGTGAGCTAAGCCATCAACACAAGAATCTTCCTACCAGGATGGGAGCTTATTTTATCTAAGTGTTGGAACTGTAACATCGACTGCAGGGACCTACGCCATTTCTGATTCTTATCAGTCTAGCTAGAGGCCCCATAATTCTGGTTGAATTCCTGTCTGACCTCTTGACTATCTCAGACATGTGGATATATGGATGGACAGAAAGACAAATAATGAGATCCTGCAGGTCAATACCCACTTTCGAACCAATGCTATAATTAAGAAAGCCTTTGCTTTGATTTTCCTGCTCCAACACAATTCTTGTTCAGGGCTGAACGAAGTTGAGACTGATTTATGCCACAATCCATCAGGAATGAGGCTTTGGAAGCAGAGATGCATTGCAAGCAATGTTATATTTAATGTACTTATATATTGATAAGCTCTTAGCTTCCCCTCAAAACCCCAGAAACAGGCACACTCTCCATTCAGTGCTCTCCTCTGAGAGGTGCCTGCACCTTCTGATTGCCCAACATTGGGCTGGGGGCGGGGGAGGCTGGATTTTCAGAGATGGATAGAAAAGAAAAGGATGTTGGGGAGAAAGCCAACTGACGGAGATTTGTGGACATCGTTTGTTACAACAGCTGGAGCATGGCAGTGTTTCAGGCCGAAAACCACCTCTTCCTTTCTCCACCCATGAATCAGTCAAGAACAAAAGGAAACAATTCTGAACTTTTCCTTTCTTTCCAAACACCTTGGGAAGAGCCAGGCATGGAGCCAAGAAGAAGAAAGAAGAGGGGCTTCACTGAGGAAAAACACCACTCTGCTTGGCTTTGATGAACAAAACCAAAGCAAGCATGCCATGTACAGAGGCTTGAAGGATGTGCACAGGAAAGGAGTGGGTTTTTGTTTTGGTTTGGTTTTTGTTTTTTGTTTTTTTACAGATGGCTGCCATGGGCGAAATAGCAGATGGAATCAAAGGCTCTACACCCGTGGATATGCCCAGCCTCTGGGAGAAGGGAACTTGTACAAGGCCGGCTTTATCTGCGTTCCTTCTTCAATTCAACACTGTAGATAGACAGCCTTACTGTGGATAAAATATTCCTCACAGCCTTTCTGTCCTCTACAAGAAGGAAAAAGAAATTCATCACTAAGACAAACAATGAAACCTAAATTAGTATCACATTAATATCACCCAGGTGAATTGGATGGGAATTCCACGCAGTCCCCTTGGGAACGGCCATTCTGAACTGCCTCTTCCTTCCTCCTCCTCCCTCCTTCTTCCTTCCTCCTCTTCCTTGCCCTTTCTAGTTTCTCTGTCAAGCAGCTGCTGGATCAGTGGCGAGCTTCTTGGTACCGAGGAGGTGCAGCCGCTCGTCCGTCCCCTCTGCATGCCATCCTGTCCTCCAGGCTCAAGGGCCTCCGGGAGCCCGCCTCTCCAGCTCCTGCTCGTCTTCATGGGCGATTGCATAACACAGTTGCCACACACATTTGGGAACGTCTGAATGGGAAACAGGCCTGAACAGGCAGGAGTGGGAGTGGAAGTGCAGAGAGGAGGCAGGGCTTGACTCCTCAAGGCCCTGGAGAAGGAGAGGGGCTCTCCCAGGGGCAACATCTGCCCCCGTGCTAGGAAACAGCAGGACAGAGCCAGAGATAAAGAAGGAAGCAGAAGAAGACCAAGTTCTATTTCTACAGGGCCATTACCAGGAAGATCTCTGGATTTCAGAAAGTCAGATCAAAGAAATTGAATCCCCCAGGGCACTCAATCTCTAGACCCCAAATTCCTTATGCTGTCTCCACACAATACAACAAGGGTGGCTCAGAACTCATAGGCTTTTGCAGCACACCGGGCACTAAGCTGAGTATTTCAAGGATTAGCTCACACACTTCTGGTAGCTCCCCTCTGCCACACAGGCCAGCACTATCCCACTTCTACAGACTCTGGGGAAGAACTTGCCTGAAGCAGCCTAGCCAGGAAAAAGTCAGAGCTGGGATTACAGCCAGCCACTTTGACTCCAGCATTCACCTCTGATTCACAGCATTCTGTCAGAAACAGCCAGAAAAACTCACTGCTTCTAAACCCAAATGTGAGCTCCAGCTAGGCTGGACTCCATCGAGTCTGCCAAGATGGCAGAGTAAAGATATCCCCAATGCCTTTTCTGTCTTACTTAGCAGATGCCAAAGTGCGAGGAACATAGAGATGAGCTGCATCACCACGCAACCCCTGTCAGAAAATAAAATACACAGGTGGAGACTAGGAAGCCAATATCCTCTCATTACTAAGTTCTAACATTCAAGACATTTTTGAGATTATTGGGGGGGGCAGTAGTGGATTTGAACTCAGGGCTCTCTATTACTAGGCAGGTACTCAACCACTTGAACCATGCTTCCAGCCCTACTTTTTGCTGGTTATTTTGGGGATAAGAGTCTCTGCTGCTTTCCTCTTCCTAACTGGCCCCTCCTAGCCTCTCTCTGCCTCTGTCCCTCCTCCTCTGCTTGAAAACCCATGCTACCTGATTGAGCACAATAAATGAACAAGTTAAAAAAAAAAAACTATAACCTTTCTTCCACCCTTGAGCCTCCTGCAGCAAGATCTGCAGAACTCACTGAGTCACCAGATGCCCAAGGTCCTCAGTCATCACTGGGATTCCCAGTATCCACCCCCACCCCGGGGCAGGGGGGCAGGGGGGCAGGGGTGACTGCAGGCAAGTTTGGAGAACACCCCTGCCGGGCCCTGAGCACCAGCTTCTCAATACCTGTCTCATGCACGTGCAGGTGGGCACACACATGCACACACACACACACACACACACATGCATACATACACACACACACTCACACACACACACGTGCAGCATCCTCCCTCTGTCAGCTCAAGAAGGTCTCTCCTGCAGGTATTGTGCAGGGTGACAGCAGAGCGAAGGTCAACTACAATCTGAGGACCCTCACCTGCACAGTCCTGGCTGGCCAGCAGAGGACTGGCAGGTTTGGAAGGCAGGAGTGAAGCAGCAAGCAGGCGCTCCAGGGTTCATCTTGCACCCTGGCTGCAGCTGATCTGCTGGCTCTGGTACTGGCCTAGGGCCTCACTCAGGCCCAGGCTTCTCCTCCTGCTAGAGTTCCTCCTCTGGCTTCTCTGATCCTGGGCCAAGCACTGTGCAACTCCCCAGAAAGCACGCCAGCCACTTCTGTAGGTCACACACACACACACACACACACACACACACACACACACACACACACATCCCCACAGTGGACAAGAGGCAGCAAAAGCAGGCAGGAGGGACAGTCTGTCCTTGCTAGTGCACTTCTCCTCCCAGGCTCCCCTGTCTCCCCAGCACTGGGTCTAGTTTCTCTTCCTAACTTACAGCCCTGCATCAAAGAGTATGGAGCATCTCCTAAGTCACAGAGGCGGCAGGCTCCCCCAAACTCAGCCCAGCTTCCATGGCTGCATGTGGTCCATTTATCCGTAGGATACCTCACATAAAAAGGCGTAGGACAAAGATTAGCAGTAGAGCACTTGACCAGTGAGTACAGGTCATAGGTTCCATCACCAGCACCACACAATAAAACAATAGCATAAAAGCCACCGCGGCCATGCTTCTCTGACCAAACCCTCATCACTCCAAACATGGCCAACAAACTCAGTGGTAGAGACACAGAACTTCAAAGATGGATTTTTGACCTGGAACTGGTGAGATTTAGAGACATTAATGTCCCTGATACCAATGGCAGCCCATGGCAAAAATAGTTAGGGAATTTGTCACCAGTAACCCAGTATCTAAAAGCCAAGGTTTTGGTTAACCAAGCAGTGGCCACTAAAATACATTGGGGGAAAACAAACAATACAATGGAGGCATGTGCCTTTGAGAGTCCTCAAAAACGTAGCCAAAGAAAATGATGCACTTGTATTTCTAACTGGCAGCTCAAAGTCTGGAAAGATAACAAGACTTCTAGGACATCTCCCCGCGCTGAAGGATCTCTTGTTTCTTGTAGCCAAGATTTCTGAAAAGAAGCCTGAAGCGCGATCTTAAGGATTGATGAATCTCAAGGTGCATTGAATTCGCAGTCCTTAAGGTTTCTGATGTTAAAATCTGGGGTCCAGGCATCACCGTACTTGCCTGAAATCCCAGCTGCTTAAGAAGTAGGAAGAGCACCATCTGATGCTGCTCCAAATCAATGCATAGGAAGCCCCTATCTGAACAAATCAACTAATAGCAAAAGGACTGGGGTGTGCTTGGAGAGGTAAAGTGCTTACCTAGCAAGTATATGACCCTGAGTTCAATATACTGATGGAGCTATGGCCTGTCCATCTTTTCTCCTCCTAGCCTTAGTCCCTGAGCCTCCTATACCTGAGCCCCCTGCCTTACTCTGCTAGGTCTCTGCCCTGCAGGTAACTGCTGATTCTCTACCAGGTCAACCCACAGCCTCTTACTTCTCCTCATACGATCAGACTGAAGTCCAGGCAACCTCCATAGCGAAGGGTCAACATGTGCCCCGCAAGGACAGAAAAGAAGACCCTGAGTGCTTACCAGCAGCCTCCTGAGAAACAGGTACGGGGATGAGTCTGAAGGGTGTTAGGCCAGAGTACAAGGAAAGCACAGGCTTCCGCCAACTGGTTGCTGTGGCGGACACCCAGCAAAGAGTCTGGACTCAATCCTAATTCATGCAGCCAGAGTGGCTCTCAGAGTTTGCGCAGTTGGTCTCCCAATACACGGAAACCAAGTGGCTGGTGTGGTCTAAAGCTGAAACTTCCTTCGTGAACTTTAAGACAGCCAGAGCATCTGGGTGGATCAGAACTGTGGATTCCACTCATCCTGGTCCTTGAGGTAAACATTAGACATTTGGAATCCTTTATCACTGTCAGTACTATCGGATAGATTATCATTCTATGCCTGCTTCTTTCTGTCTCCACACAAATCATGCCATCTCCCCGGTCTGTCAGCCATGTAACATCAAATATCCTTGACACCACTTCTCTCTTTTCCCACATCTAATTAGTTACAAAATATTAGCCATTTGCACCATGACTTCCCAACCCCTGCTCAAATCCAAGGTCTCTCTGAGGAACTGTCACTGCCATCCACTTCCATGTCCACTCCCTGAGGCAATCTAAGCTACTCCCACAAGGGCACATTCCATGTGGCGTGTGCAAACCCACTATTCCGAAACCCAGCCAAGAATCCTACTTAACCACCACATGGAGTGTGAGGTTCCGAACTGGGTGTGTTTGTTCTGTGGTTCACATCATCACACATATGTATCATTTCTATCATCAAATGTCACTGTCCCCAGAATATGTGTAACTCACACACCCCCACCCCCAGGCCTTTAATCATCTGCCATGCCTTCCCCCTTCTAGCTACTGACAATACAGATTGTATTGACCATCTCCCATGAGCAAGGCCTCATCGGGGCATTATTCTTTTGGGGAATGCTTAGAATCTGGCTCACCGGCATCCTGCAAGTCCTTCAAGGTTTGGGCTGAGTGTTAGCACCTCTACCCACTTTGCCATGCGCTTCCAGCCAGCAGCCTCGCTGGCTGGTAGGTCTTCACCCTCCAAGGCCTTTGCCCTCCCCCTGACTCAACATAAGCAGTCTAAGCCTTCACCTCTTGCAGTCTCTGTTCAGTATCACATCCTCCATAATCACCCTATCTAAAATATCTGCCAGTCTATACCCTGCTTCCTTCTTCTTCCTAGGCTTTGTCAGTAATGTACAGATGAACTGGGGGAGGGGGGCAGGGTGTGCACACGCATACTTCATTGAGTGTTAAATTCCTTCATCACTAGACTATGCCTGCTATGGGAACCACAATGCTGAGTCCTAAAATGGTTCATTAGAAATAGCAGTCATCATTCTCGAATTCTATCTCTTACATTCATAAATACAACTATAAAACTGGAGTTTACATGTCTTTGAATGGATTTTCTTTCTCCTAATACGCATTACTACAAGCAGGAACGGGAAAGGAAATAATTTATCACCTTCTTTTGTTCCATTCGTTGCATTTGACTTTCTGGTTAAATCCTCTCCCCAAGCTTAGCTAAGTCTCATGGAAGAACTTGATCAATGTCTCCTAAGTGAATCCCTCTACCCATCTCCTCTACAGCTCAATACCCTCCAGACAGCCTGCAGCATGGGTGGCGCTAACCAGGAAGGCCAGGACCATTTCCCTGGGGGACCTACAGCATCACTGATTTTTCAGTCCTTTCTTTCTGCCCCATCAAAGGCTCTGCGCCATGTTGGGCTCTGTGACATGGCGGACCCTCTTGACACACACTGCAGTTGCCTACATCAGCCAGCTTCCCACAAACCAGAGAGGCACCGCTTCTCCACTTCTCCAACAGCTGCTCTGTACCTGTGACTTAGTTCTCTGGCCAAGATTAATTCAATTCACTCCAGAATCATGCCAACTGAAAATGGTCCATTCAAAGAAGTTCTTTGCACTACTCTGATGTATTTCTGAAGCTAATGCTGACTGTCACTTTTACACAAGCCATTGGATTTCAGTGGGCCTGGCACAATCAGTCATTGGTGACTCTATCCCTGGCTACATTTTAGAATTACCACAGCTTCTTGTAAAGCAACTGTGGTGCCTGCACCCCTCCTTTCCAGACCAATTAAGTTGGGATCTGGGGGACAGGGATGGAGGCCAAAGCCCTAGTATTTTTTTAAATGTTTCCAAAGGAACATTAACTGCAGCCAAGAAGGAGTAACCATCAGATTGGATGATCTTCAGATACCCACTCCACAAGGCCCTTCCACGTGCCCAGGGCAGCTGGCATGGGCTGTGTGGCTGAGCGTAGAGAGGCACCACTGCAATGGCTCACCCTGGAAAGCAAGCAGGCGACCTGACACTTGACTCACTTCTTGATGCCCTGTTGTTGAAAGGAAAGAAATTCAGGTCCACCAACATGATCTCCACAGAGAGGTACTATGTTCCTGGAGAATGTGCCATCCACGAGCTTCAGGATCCTCACTCAGCCAGGCAGCACCCAGAAGAGAGATGCAATGACCCAACGGTGCGGTGTTCAGAGCACTGCTTTTTGTGGGTGCCTCATACCCCCTCCCTGCAGACACCAGCACATCCACCTTCAAGGCCCACCCGATCCCACTTCTCCATGCCCGCCTCCTTGCCCATCCATCAGTCATGCAGCAGTATCCATGAAGGGCTGGCTGGTTAGGAAGACAGTGGTCTAGGAGCACGGGGAGATGAGGAAATAGAAGCCAAGGCAGAGGAGGGGAGAGCAGGTAAGGCTGAGGAGCGCTGGGACGCATCGGGGTAGAGGCTGTTGACAGAACAATGAGGTAACGCTCAGCCACCATGACAGGGTGAGATCTGAGCAAACACTTGAGCCTGTGTCTCTCAGTTCTGCTCCACAACCCTGTTCTCCTCAGAGGAAGTGAGGGGCCCCACAGTCATACCAATTCCTCCATGAAACGCAAAGTGAAGGGATGCGACTGAGCCTGCGCTGAAACTGCTCAGCACCCAACGGGCACTGAGTGAAATCAGCTTCCTTGCAGGACAGCCCATTCCTCCATCCTGCACACACACCCCGCACCCTGAAGGTTTTCCTTCTTCTACCTTTAGATCAAGTGTGCTTTCATATCCTAGAATCCTGGCATTTTAGACCAGAAAGAGCCCTCACACATCATCTAACCCACATCTTCCATGCTATAGACAAGGAATCTGCAGCCAGAACTTCTGTGATTCTCCCAAGTGGGCAAGTGGCAGACATTCCCAAAAGCCACAAAGGTCACGCTGTTGCTCCAGGAGCTGTCAACCCACTCAGGAGCTGGCAGCCCCTCACCCACAGCAAACATGGCGACAACACTGAGCTGAGGCGCTCTTGTGTCTCCATCAACTACAATCCCAGGGCCACATGGCTCTCCCCAGACAGCAGTCCCCTCTGTTTGTTCCAAATCCAGAAACTGGGCCAAATCAATCTCTAGAACAAAGCGTTTTCTCCATGTTTTTCTGTAATCAGCCTGCCTGCACATTGGCATCTTTCTTGGCAAAGATGTAGATGGGAAAACTTGCTCTAAGAGAGATGTGACTTCGAGATGCAAGAGGAATCCTTAGTAGTCTTTCAGACCTTCGTTAGTCCTTGTCCTCTGTGGGTCGGTGCAAAACACATTATTTTCATGACCATTAAAGCTGCCCAGTGAACCACAAACCACAGCCAGTTATGAAGCAGTCCTATTTAAAAGGCATTTCTATACTGAAAAGATAGTTTACCTTAAAATGTATGTAATTAGTTAACATAAACATGAAGCTTCCCTGCTTATTTGCTCTTAGCTTGTTTAGGAAAAAATTATTTTATTGTTTTCTAATTTTCAGAGTATAGAAATACCATATTGCTAATACTTTTCCAAAACTACCCAGGGTCTCATTTTTTTATGTCAAAAATTTTAATGGCAAAAAGTTGGATTTTTCAACTCCGATGACCTAAGAGTTAAATGATGCCAAGAAGCGCAGGAGTTTTGGGAATAAGCCTACAGCTTGGAACCAAGCACCCTGGTTTTTAATTCTGATAATAGAGGCACTTGGCAAGAATCACTTTGCTAAGTCTGCATGCTCTGACTCTAATCAAGAGTTCTGAAGCCTCTGTCTATGTCTTGAGATTCCTGAGCTCTTAGGGTCTGGCTCCCATACCCTGCCTGGCTAACATACATGGAAGATGAATAGACACTAAGCGCCATGTATGTAGCCTTAAAAAAAAGATTTATATGTCTGCAGTCTGCCAGAAGCTTCTAAGAGACCTTCAAATAATAGCCAAACAGGGAACTCAGTGAGGACTGGTAGTTGCCTCTTCTGTGGGAAGAAATCATAATATTGTCAAGTAGTGAGAAAAATGAAAAATTGGGAATGTTCTGGAGAATGATGGACAGAACTGCAGTCTGTATTACACGTTGCTGTCCTTGCGCTCCAGGATAATGTGCCTGACAGCGATTGTTCAAGCCGCCGATATGCCTTAAATACCAATGGGAAACCAATGGCACCTGCCGTGCCATTCAGGTTCATGATTAATCTGAAGCCACTGGTCCAGAGCTTGGGATGTCAGCCCTGCCCACTGTGATATGGTTGGCTCAAGGCTCTGATCCCCAAAAGCTGGTGCTACAAAAAGTAGCACAGAGGCTCATTCTGCCTACAATACAGGAAACAGCTAAAGTACAGGACACAGCTGAGCATCGTAGTGAAGCAGGTAGAGTAGAGACGCAGTAGAAATGGTGGACAGGCCTTCAGCCGGGCAGCTATGCTCACGTGAGAGGAAGCTCTATCTCAGCTGCCATCCAGCGAGCACCTCCACCAAGAAATGTGCATGCAGCAAGGCCTTAATTCCCACAACAATGATACCAACTAAGAATTACAATTGTCATTTACACACCAAGAAACTGATGTCCAGAACAATTGGATTGGCTGTTAATATGGCCAAGGTTAAAAAGTTAAAGACTTCAAGTTTCTGGTCTGGCAGGTTAGAGGCTGGAAAGACATCATTCCATCCTGACAACAGTGAAAAGCTGGAAAAAAAAAAGAAAAACCAACAACTCTTAGATCCTTCAAACAAACTGACACATCTGAGATTTTAAAATTCCAGGGAGAGCCACTCGAGGAGAAGAGCGGACTTTTGTGAGTTATACCTCTCGGGGGCTCAGCTGGGTCTTCTCAGTGAATGTGAAGGGAAATCCCTGTGGGTTTCCAGCAGAACGAGAGAGGGAGCCAGGTTTAAATATACAAACATTTTTAAGGTCTGCCCTCGGGAGAACCTATTATACCAGAGTCTAATCTGATGGATATTTTTCAGAGCCTAACAGAGAAATGAAACAAAAGATTAAGATAAGAGCCTAACTGTAGGATGAGAAGCCTCACCGTCCCTCACACCTGAGCAGTCATTAGCAAGGCCAGTTCCACCTTTTAACAAAAAAATCTTACAACGTAAACTAAAAGGCAAAAACAGTTCTCAGACTGAACCAGTATTAGAAGCACAGTAGCTGTGGCAGGGGGGTTAGAACTTCAGAAGTGAAAATCATTTAAACTATAATTAACATGCAAAGGACTTTAATGGCGGGGGAGGGGCATAGACAACATGGAAGGGCAGATGGATGATGTAATTAAAGATGGAAAAATTTAAAAATAACCCAAAAGAAATGTTATGAAAAAAATGAAAAAGAAATACTGTGACTGGGAGCCAGTGGCTCATACCTGTAATACTTGCTACTCAAGAGGCTGAGAACTGAGAGTTGCAGCAAAAACCAGTTTGGGAGAGAAAATCCAATGCAACTCCTACCTCCAATATATCATAAAAAAAAAAAAAAAAAACAAGTGGAGCCATGGGTCAAGTGGCAGAGTACTAGCCTTGAACAAAAAGCTCAGGGACAGTTCCCTGAGCCTCACAACCAGGAAGGAGAAAGAAGAGGAGGAGGAGGAGGCGGAGGAGGAGGAGAAGGAGAAGGAGGAGGAGAAGGAGAAAAATGACAATGGACTCATGGATAGATTGTACAATGCTAAGCTAATCATCTCTGAGAGGATATGAAAAATAGAAACTTCCAGAGCAAGAATCAAATTTTTAAAAAATACTGAAAAAGAAAAGCTAAATGGGACAACCAAGAAAGGTGTAACTCACGGTGGTAGGGTCGGGAAGGAATGGGGAGAGATGGACTATCTGAGGCAATAACATGAATTTTTTTCAAAAATTTATATCTGGCCCCAAACCAAAAAACTCAGAAAACACAATGCAGAATAAACATGTGAGAAGAAAAAAATTACATTTTCACATATCATGTTTAAACTTCAGAAAAATCAAAGAGAAAGAAAAAAATTTTAAAGCTGGGCAGGAAAATAACTTGCGTATAAAGGAACAAAGCTAAGAATTACATCTGGTTTCTCAGAAGACACCCAAGTGAGAAAAGAATAAGATACTTAAAGTATGACTACTAGCCTAAGAATTCTGTCTTGTGAAATTATTCTTCAAAAGTAAAAGAGGCAATTTAGGAAAGGTGAAAAATAAGTAGAGATAACAGATCACTTTGTGGTTACCTCATATGGAGCTCTCTTCTGCTAAGTCACAGACTAAATTCTTTTTCTTTTTCTTTGTTGCCACTCCTGGAGCTTGAACTCAGGGACTGAGCGCTCTCCCAGCCTGTTTGTGCTCAAGGTTAGCGCTCTACTACATAATAAATAAATTTTTTTTTCAAAATTTTAAAAGTAAAGGAGAAGCAAAGTCTTCCTTGAACAGAAATTGAGGAAAAGTATTGTCAGTTGAGCACTTTGTAGGAAATGTAAGCAATCTTCAAAGAGAAAGAAAATAATATAGGTATAAAATACTTAAATCTATATAATGAAAGGAAGACCACTGAGAAAGAATAGTGAATGTAAAATAAAAACTTAATTTTCTTCTTTTTTAATCTAAGAAGTTTTTTCAAAACAATAAAGAATGTTTGATTATATATGGTTTTGTTGTATATGAATGCTTATATATGCTTCTGTTTCTGAAATCAAATGACAGTAATGATAGAATGGACAAGAGAGAAAAATGAGGAAATGTTACAAAACATTTGTAACATCAAGAAAGTAGTATAATATTACTTGGAAGTAGACTTGGATTAGTTAAATGTACATGGAAAATGATCAACAACCCAATAAAAATGCTGTAACTGATATGATAAGAAAGGTGAGAGGGCCGGAGTGTGGCCTAGTAATAGAGTGCTTGCCTAAGCATGCACAAAGCCCTGGGTTCAATTCCTCAGTACCACATGCACAGAAAAAAACAAAAGTGGTGCTGTGGCTTAAGTAGTAGAGCACTAGCCTTCTGCAAAATATGCTCAAGGACAGTGTGTAGGCCCTGAGTTCAAGCCCCAGGATTGGCAAAAAAAGAGAGGAAGGGAGGGAGGGAGGGAGGAAGGGAGGGAGGGAGGGAGGAAGGGAGGGAGGGAGGGAGGAAGGGAGGGAGGGAGGGAGGGAGGAAGGAAAGAAGGAAGGAAGGAAGGAAGGAAGGAAGGAAGGAAGGAAAACAGACTCATATAAATGCTCAAATAAAACCACAAAAGGCAGACAAAGTGTGAAAGACAAAAATAGAAAAATGAACACTGCTTGTTAAATAGATCATAAAACAACTTTTAAAATGGTAGACACTAGCCTAACTATATCAATAATCATTTCTGATGGAGGGGTATTAGTGTCTTTAAATATAATAGCGCTCTCGTTTGTTTCTCCTTAAATGATCAGTTTTGACGTATTCTGATGCTTTGTTATTAGGCATAGATATGGTAAGAATCTAGTGGACATTAAATCAGTAAGGACATCATTGAATTCAATAGCACCGATTCAAATAGATGTAATTGACATCTATGAACTACTTTATCTAATGACAGATCCTAACACTTTCTTTTTAAGATCATATAAATTATTCACCAAGATAGGCCATAAAGCCCACTTAAACACATTTTACAGGATCAAAAATAAGTCATACAAAATATATTCTTAGGCCAAAATGGAAAAACTAAAAATCAATACAGAAAGCTAGGAAAAGGGCCGGGAGTTTGGCCTAGTGGTGGAGTGGTTGTCTAGCATACACGAAGATACAAGTTCAATTCCTCCGTACCTATGTATAAAATCCACAAAGAGTTGACAAAGTGATTATAGCAAGGTTTCCAGTTATTAAAACTGATTTAAAAAATCAACCACCTTACACAACAGTAATGAGCATGTAGAATTTGGCATTGAACCCCACTACCATTTCATGAGACTTAATACATTAAAATCCATGTGGAGGAACCCAAACTCTGATGAAGAATTAAGTAGAGATTAAATGGAAGAATATTCCATGTTCATGGATAGAAATACTCAATATTGTCAAGATGCCAGTTTTCCCCAACTTGATCTACAGATTATCATAAGCTCAATCAAACTCTTACCAAGTAATTTTATGGGTATCAAAGGATGAATTGTAAAGTTTATATAATGAGACAAAAAAATCCAAAATGGATGACTTAACATTGAAGGAAAAATTCAAAATCACAGAATAAATAGTACATATGAAGTTATACTTACTGTGAAGTCACACTTACAACAAAGTCACAATAATCAAGGGAAGGTGGCTCAGGAGAAGGAATAACATACAGAGCAGAATAAAGAATCCAGAAATAACTCCACACAAATGCAATCAAAACAAAACAAATCCATCAATCAATCAATAGAATAATATATTGGAACAATGATACCCTTTTATAACTGGTACTAAAACAACTGGATACACTAGACTTAAAAATTAATCTAGATATAGTCCTTATACTCTTCACTAAAATAGATTCAAATTGGATCAAAAATAAAAATGTAAAGCTATAAAACTTCTAGATGATAGCATAGCAAAAAAAAAAAATCTAGGTGACCTTTTGTATGGCAATGAGTTTTTAAATACAAGCCAACTCACCATCCATGAAAGAAACTACGGATAAATTGGACTTCATTGAAATTAAAAAGTGTTCCAAGAAAGAGAATGTCAAGGGAATGAGAAGATAAGAAGTTACATATCAGATGAAAATACTGAAAACAAAGGATTGTTATCAAAATATACAAATACAAAGAAGCCTTAAAACACAAAAGTAAGAAAATAAAAACCTGAACTGAAAATGGGCAAAAGACTTGAGTAGAATCTCACTAAAGAAGATATTGATGGCAAAAGCCACACGAAAACATATTTATCATGATATCTCATTAGAGAATAGCAAGCCTTAAAGATATCGAGCTGAGTGCTGTGGCTCATGTCTATAATTCTAGCTACTCAGGAGGCTGGGATCTGTGTGTTTTGAAACTAGCCTGGGCAAGAGAGTCTATAAGACTCTTAGCTCCAATTAGCCACCAAAAGGCTGAAAGTGGGAGCCTAGGAGTTTGGCCTAGTGGTACAGTGCTTGCCTAGCATGCACAAAAGACCAGGGTTCAATTCCTCAGTACCACGTACATAGAAAAAGCTGGAAGTAGAGCTCTAGCTTTGAGAAAGCCCAAGGACAGTGCTCAGGCCCTGAGTACAAGCCCAGAACTGGCAAAAAAAAAAAAAAATGTTGTGACTCAAGGAGGAGGGCAGTAGCTAAAGAGCTCAGGGACAACACCCAGACCCTGAGTTCAAGTCCCATGACTGACAGACAAAAAAAAAGAGCTGAAATTGAAGGTGTGGTTCAACTGGCAGAGTGCCAGCCTTGAGTGGATAAAGCTAAAGGACCGAGTCCAGGCTCTGAGTTCTGGAGCTTTAGTACCAGAAACACAAAAGAAAAAAAAAAGAAAGAAAGAAAAGAAAAAAGGAAATATCAGCATGTCTGAATGGCCAAAAATCCAAAATGTGGCCAACCCCAAATGCTGGCAAGGAAGAACCCGAAGCCGGGAGCTTTTGTTGAGTGTTTATGGAAATATAAAATTAGGCAACCGATTTGGAGGACAGTTGGCAGTTTCTTGCAAAACTAAACATACCCTTATCATAGTGCTTGAGATAGCAATTCGTGGCAAAAACTTGGCTCTACACAATAATCCACACATGAATGTTTACAAGAGCTTTATTTATAATTGCCAAAAATTGAGAGCAACCACCATGTACTCCGTATAGAAAAGTAACCAACTTGTAGTGCATACGTCAGACTGTGAGGTACTGTTCACGAGTAAAAAGTGGCAGAATGACACAAATAGAAGCAGACCTTGAATTCGTATTACTAAGTAAAAGAAGCTAATGTGAAAAGGCTGCATGGTTCCAGCTCCCATATTCTAGAAGAGGCAGAACAACACAGATCATAAAGCTATGGTGATTGGCAGCATTAGAGAAGAAGAGATAGGTAGAGCACAGAGAATTTTTAGGGCAATAAAACTCTACATGTCACCACAATGGTATTTGTCAAAACCCATAGAACAAGTCAGGCACTAATGGCTCACACCTATAAATCCTAGCTGCTCAGAAGGCTGAGATCGGAGAATCACCGTTTGAAGCCAGCTGGGGCAGGAAAGTCCCATGATATGCTTAGCTCCAATAAACTATTCAGAAAAAGCTGGAAGTGGCACTGTCTCAAGTGGTAGAGTGCTAGCCTTGAGCAAGAAGCAGCTCAGGGACAGAGCTAAGGCCTTGAGTTTAAACCCCCAACCCAGCACAAAAATATTAATAATACAGTAACAATGAAATGTATCCCACCAAAAATCAAGCCTCCTGTAAATTGTAGCTTTGGAGTGATCTTGACCCAAGCTATGTCACTGCCACTATGGGAACAAGTGCACAATTGCTGGCAGTTTGTCAGTTTTGGGGAGAAGTGTGCCTGTGTCAGGCAGTAGGAACCTAGAAACTTTTGTACTTTCAGCTCAAGTTTTCTGTAAACCTAAACTTGCTCTAAAAAGTAAAGTTTACTCATTTATTTTAATTCAGTAAATGTCAGAGCCAGAATTTGATGTCAAGTAGATGTGTTTGTAAATCTTTGCTTAATTTGAAAGTGCCAGCAGGCCCCGGAGATTAAAGAAACAAGTCCAAGCTTCTGAACTGGAGCTTGCTGCACATTATGTTTCTTCAACCCTTTTCTTCTTAAGGCCTTCCAGTTTTAACTTCTGACCAAGCCACAGGTCAAGAACTCTATTAGTAGGCAAATCTTTAAGGGGGTCTTGACTCACACCAACCATCAGTAATTTCCACTTGGCATTGGTTACCTATTGCTCTACTATAAACCATCTCCAAACTCCAGTGGCTTAGGAGAGCATATTATTAGTCATAGCTCCGTGGGCTGGCCAGACAGTTCTGCTGTTATTCTCACTGGAGCTGACTCACAGAACCACATTCAGTTGGTGTATTCACCGGGGTTTGTGCTCAGACAAGATGGCAGGTCTTACAGACAACAAAAGCACAAACTCTTTGCTTCATGCTGTGTCTGCTATATCAGAGCAAGCTATTTGGCCTGCCCATGTGAAAGGAGTGAGGAGCCAGACCAAGCCTCCTGATGAGAGTAGTAATGGCCTCACCAAGAACACACACACACACATACACACACACACACACACACACACACACACACACACACACACACACATCACTATTCTACATCTTCCTTGGGCCCCAACGGCTCACATCTTCACAGGAAAATCTCCAAAAGCCTCATCCAATCCCAGCATCCAGCTCAGAGCACACCATCCTACAACTCACATAACAGATCTTTGCCACAGAGACTCTTGACGTAGACATCTACTAACTAAGAAAACAATGATCTACCCCGGGGCCATCCCATCCGGGAAGGCCTGGAAAGAATAACTGGGAGAGATAATCCCATGCAAAACCAGACCAGGCAAGAGGCATGGAGGTACCGCTAGGTGGCACCCTTCCAGACTTCTAGTAACACACGTGTCTCAGTCCGCCTCGTCTAGGAACAGAGAACTGGCCAGCCAGTTCTGTGCCTTGATCTTGGCTTCCTAAATTATTATTGGCTCTGGCCCAGATTTGTGGACTTGCCTTCTGAGAGACCCTCCATTTCTCACAAGAAATGACCTGTGTTTCAGATGAAATGCTTTCTTAGTCTCCTTTCTTCCCACAGGTGATTGGGAACACAGAAGCCTCTTTTTAATTTTGAACTCTCTTCTTTTCTGTCCAAACTGACAGGGCTCTCATAAATATAATACTTTAAAAAAAAAACTTGTTTCTCTCCTTACCTCCAAAAAAAACACATCTATAATTCCTTTCAATACATACCTCTATTTGGGACATGTCAAACAGTTATGGAACAATGCCCCTAAGATTCTCAGAAACATTTTGTCAGCCTGACAGGGTCTAGAAAGCACCTCCTTAAATTTTTCTGAAGTCTTAATGGTCACCGCCAAGATTCAATGTTTACCTTGAGGCCATTTCTTATTTTGAGAATCTTTAGCTGACTGGAGAGACTAGAAATTTAACATAGTTTTATTTTAACTCAAAATGTCCTGTCTCTCTTATAGTGCCTGTAAATTCTAATTTATAAACCAACATTTCATTCTGGCTCATTTTACTCTTCTCAGGTTTACAGAAGAAAAAGAAAAGGAAATGCAATGGGCACACTTTTCTGATTATGCTGGAAATTTCCTCAGCTGGTGCACAAGTTTATGAGGTATCTTTTCTCTCAGCCAAGTTACAGGCGTCTCCCTGGCACACAACACGAACTGCCTCTGGTCCATGCAAGATGGCAGCTCCCTCACTTCTCTGGCCTCTGCTGGCCTTCTCCTAGATTCCCTTGCAGCCTCAACCTGCCACCAGTATTCTAAGCCAGGGTCATCTACTTTTAAGATTCTGCTACACTTGGGTCCAACACCGAGCACCACAATCTCTACTGGCTATTCATTTTCACCCCATAAGACATATCCAAAGCTAGCGGCTTAAAACAACTACAATGTCTTATTTCTCAGGACTCTATGACTGACGGGTCTTACCTGGGTGCTGAGTGAACAGGTTGGGAAGGGCAAGGCTCACCGAGGCCTTTTTCTCTGGAAGGCTTTCATGCTGCTCATCATTACCCATTAGAACAAATCACAGAGCCCAAAGACTCCATCTCTCTCGCCTCAGAAGGTGACCAAAGCCACTTCAACTGTAGTCAGAAAGGATGGAAAATGGGAGTGCATGTGTGTGTGTGTGTGTGTGTGTGTGTGTGTGTGCGCGTGCGCGCGCGCGCGCGCGCGCGCGCGCGCGCGCTCGAGCGCATCCTGAAATGAGGGCTTAAACTCGGAGCCTCATGCTCTCCTTGCGCTTTTTTTACTCACTCTATTACTTGAGCTATGCCTCCAGCTCCTATCAGCTACTCCAATCAGTTAAAAGAGCGACAAAGGTCATGAAGACAGAACATCCTCTCCATTTAGCATCACTATTGAAACAACCTATCATGTTTTGTTTAGTTTTGCTGAGTGCAGACATAGTGGATATCACACAACATGGTTATGTTACATCTGAATTCACATCGTGGTATTTGCCTTGTTGGTTGATTTAGATAAATTTAGTTGAGTCATAATGTTTTATGACAGTCGGGCTACTGAATGGCCTGTCATTTATTTGGTAAAGTAATGAATTCTCAGTGATTTGAGATTTGACTAGCGCTCTTGGCAATAAAATTTTGTTTCCTGCCAAGTAAAATGATATTTCTAAGGAATTTTTGTAGAAATGATAGCGTTTATGGATTAGCAAAGTGAGAATTAATGAGGTTCCTCTGTCTTTACTGCAACCTCGGAACTGGAGTTCCTATAAAGAAATTAGTTCTAAAGTAAAGTAAAAAATTAGTTCTAAAGTAAAGGCTTCTTCACGTCATTCTGACAAGGATGGCATCATATTCAAGGCAGAAGGCTCTAAACGCTTACATTTTGCCATTACAGAGATCATTTTTATTGCACTATATAATTTATATTAATTAAATTTTCACATGGATAACTTGGCAATAAAATTATTTGTAATAATTTTACCTTGATTTTTTTTACAAACTTTAGGACAATAGAAGCTACAGTTTTTCTATGTTTATTTCTCAGAGTTACTTGTAGTGTTTAAACTACAAAATTTTATACATTAGAATATAAAATGTTGTTGCTCAGATATTTGTGACTGAGACAAATGTTACTTTTACTAACTCTGGAAATGTATAAAATGAATAGTTATAAGAATACATCATAATATTTACCATCTTCTACACAGTAAACATAAAATATAGCTGAGGAATATTGAATTAGATTGTTTCCCCAGGAAAACATTTAATTTTCCATATAGTAGAAGGAACCAAACAAATCAGAGAAGGCAGAATCTCATGACATAATTTACAGTCACTCCCGTGGTATGGTTGTACATGAATTTGTTTAACAGTCTTCATCAAGCCAAGAGTTCTGACATCTCCCATGAAGAAAAACTTCAAAAACACTGTGAAAACCCAGCTTTAAAATAAATTATATAGTCACAGAAAAATTAAAGTCTGCATGCACAGGACTTAAATACACTAAAGTTTTTAGTAATTCATCCTATAATAAAATCTTGCTCATCACTCTAGTCTGTTAGCCATTCTGCCCCAAAGTTTAAACACATAAAACAATGGATTGGACATAGCAGTGCACACTGTAATCTCCGCTCCTTGTGAGGCAGAGATCAGGAGAATGCTTTTTCCAGGAAAGATGAGTCAGAAGTTAGTGACACCCATCTCAACCAGTTTGGGCATGGTAGCTCTAATCCAAGCTCTGAGGATTAGAAGAATTGTGGCCCAAGACTCTATTTGAAAATGACTAAATCTTTAAAAAAAAATTGCATTCGAGGCATGGCTCAATTGATAGAAGACATACCCAAGAGGCAGGAGGTCCTGAATCCTAGGGTCAGTACAGTCAGAAGAGAGAGAAGGACAGGGGGGAAGAGGGGAGGGGGGGGACCAGCTAATGTTAGAACATTTTTTTGAAAATCAACCATAATATTAAAGTTCAACCACAAAAATAGGAGAAAAAAAATTACTTTTCCAAAATCTACTGTCACAAATACAGATGAAGCTCTGCTTGCAAAGGAAGCTATTGCTGGGAAACACATTTAGTCCACAAAGCAATCCAGTGCTTGAAAGGACTCAAACGTGATCACTCACTTCAAATAATGTTAAAGCTGAGGACAAACTTAAGGATCTCTCTGTCCAGTGTCTGTACAGAAGCTGGGGCACAATCAGTAACACCCATACAATACCTTGAAAACCTGCAATTCCAGTCTCCCTTCTGACTACATTTTCCCATGCCTCGGCAGTCACCTGGCACATTCTCAGACATTTTTCCATTTTTCAACTCAGGCTGAGGATACTTCCCACTTGATGGCTCCCTAAGAATACTGAGAATGGCTCCAGTTCCCCTTCCAGGCATCCCGTGATTACTACTGCCAACAAGCAGTCAGAGGCTACCACCATCAATGTGTCCCTGGCACTGAGCACATGCAGGACTGGGAAAAACCAGCTTTAGGATAAATTATATAGTCACAGAAAATTAAAAATCTATATGAAGAACAGTTAAAGATTTTAATAACTCATCCTGTAACGGTAGACAAATACTGTGTAGTTATTGAATTAAGTAAATGAGTGCAACACTTGAAGAGTCAGACTCAACCACACAGACCAATCTGGAAGTGAAGATATTATAAGTCCCCAGAGAGAAGACCCAAACACTCAGAGACGGCAGCATGAGGGCCAGAAGTCACTTCCCCAGGACCACAGAAGGAGACAGGATACCTCCTGGCTAGGGCATTGTGGAAAGCAAGTTCCACTCAGAAAGACTGTGGAATTGTGTTCAGAGCCTAATTTTCAAAAGCTGTGAAGAGTTAGAAACAATGGCTAAGCATAAAAGGTTGGGGTTTATTTTGCTAGATTTGTTATACGCATGCATACTAGTATGTATCAACTAAATTTCATTTTCTTTTGTTCTGTATTAGAACCTGAATTCAGAGCCTTATACTCTCACTTGGCTTTTCTGCTCAAGGTGCTTTATCATGTGAGCCACAGGTACACTTCCAACCTCTGCTATTAATTAGACATAAAAGTCAAACTGTGATCCTCAGATGTTCTGAACAGCTGGGATTATAGGCACAAACAAAACTTTTAAGAGGATTTGTGATTTATCTATCTGTAAATTTACTTTAAATGTAAGAGGAAAAGCATATCATAAAAACTTTCAGGGGCTGGGCGCTGTGGCTCACACCTGTAATCCTAGCTACTCAGGAGGCTGAGATCTGAAGATCAAGGTTCAAAGCCAGCGTGGGTACTAAAGTCCATGAGACTCTTAGCTCCAATTAACCACCAGAAAACTGGAAGTGGCGCTGTGGCTCAAGGGGTAGGGCAGAATCCTTGAGCTGAAGAGCTCAGGGACAATGCCCAGTCCCAGTGTTCAAGTTCCACAACAGACAAAAAAAAAAAAAGCTTTCAGGGGTGGTAGAGTGCTTCCCTAGCATGCATGAAGCCGTGGGTTCAATTCTGCAGTACCACATAAACAGAAAAAGCCAGAAGTAGTTCTGTGGCTCAAGTGGTAGAGTGCTAACACTGAGTCAAAGAAGCTCAGGAACAATGCCCAGGCCCAGAGTTCAAGTCCCACGACGGACAAAAAAAAAAAAAAAAGGAAAAACTTTCAACTAAACTATAATTCTAGCTACTGAGGAAGCTGAGATTTGAGAATCATGATCCAAAGCCAGCCCAGACAGGAAAGTCAGTGAAACTCTTCAATTACCAAAACCCAGAAGTGGAGTCACAACCCAAGCGGTAGAGTGCTAGCCTTGAGCTGGGCGTAGGGACAGCACCCAAACCCCGAGTTCAAGCCCACTACAGGGAAAAACAAGAACCTTTCAACTAAAGAGATTCTAAATACCGAAGCCACGTCACCTTACCCTGGGACCCTCTTCCCTTCCCACAGCTGGGGCACACTTTCCTCTACTCCATACCCTTCTCTCCCTTTACATCAACATCACTGAGGTATAGGCATTTTTATTTTAAACTCGTGGGCAAGTTTATAACTTGTCAATCAAAAAAAGTTTTTTCAAAACAAACCCCCCCTTCCTTACACAAAAGGGAACCCACGATTCTGTGTTTTGTGTTTAATACCCTCGTGAATAAGGCTGGCTGGCACCAGCCATGGGTACTGAAGACTAACAGGGCATGAAGAGTGAGGCCATGGAGACAGCCACACCTTGGCTTATTCATCTACATTTATTCAGTCTCAGTACCTACTAAAAAATAATATATACCATATTAATACGATAACATAATGTATATTATTATATAATAACTATACTATACTATAGAGTAATAAATATTATATAATGCCATAATATATACTATAATACCATAAAATAAAGATATCATAAAGCTCTACCAGCAGTTTTCTGTTACTGTAACTAAATACACGAGACCAAGGAATTTAGAAAGAAAAAGAAGTCTACAGAACTCATAGATTTGGAAGTTGGGAGTCCAAGACCAAGCAGCCCACTTCTCAGCTTCTGCTGAGGGCCTTCTCATTGCATTAGAACATGGTGGAGAGCAAGCATGGACAGAGCAAGTGTGGGAGAGAGTGCGTGCACTCCTACGCAAAGCTGCTGCCTCACCAGCCCATTCACCTATCCATCACTTCCAAAGTCCCTCCTCCTAAATCCTATAAATGTATCCTTTCAGGTAGCAAGCTTCCAGAGAACGCTGGAAAACACATTCAAAACACAGATGTGTTGTGCACTCATTTTATGTATTTCCTATGTATTATCTTTCTGTGGCTGGAGCTCAGCTAGGCAGTTCTCTCATGTAATAGCAATCACAAAGCAGGTAGGGCTGGATTCACCAGAAGAGCCAACAAGACTGGATACCAAAGACGGCGAATTCCCCTGGTTGGCACTGGTGCTACCTCTTGACTGTGGGAAAACTGGAGCCGTGTTATCAACCCTCCATTCAGACATGACCTGACCTGCACACAACTTTTCAGTCTTGGAGATTACGGCTGGATCTTGAAAGTATGTGTCCAAGAACCAATATTCTACTCTAAGAAACCCAAGTAGAAGCAGCAAGAGTCTTGTGGTCCAGTCTTGCAGGTTGCACACTGTCACTTCAGCTGTACCCAGACTCAATGAGGGACGGCACGGCTGTGATTAATGAAGACATAGTCTTGAAGGGATGGAGGATTCTCGGTGCACAACGTATGTACACAATGCATATACACGGAATCAGGCATTTCATATTACAGGGTATTTTACATCCACAAAAGTGAGTCCTGGCAGATCAGTAGATTCCTCATTTGTGAAATGAGGAACCTAAAGTTCAGAGAGCCTGCCTTCCCCTCTGAAAACCAACCAAGCATACCACATCTCACTTTTAACCCAAAGCACTCAGTCAGTCCTTTCTTCATTTACTATTTTCCATGTGACAATCTTTATTCTACGGAGCAATGCCAGAATTGTGAATAAGAAAGGAGGTACCATCTCCTGCTTTCAAGGATTTTATAATCTAATGAAGACCAGAAATACTGAAAACTGTGCTGCAGAACAAGGAAACCTCAGCAAATCCTCTTCTACACAAACTGCTGAACTTCCAGTCACCATACCAGCTTTCTGTAACCACAGCTTCCATGTGGTTGGCCTAAAACAGTGCATGCATGGTAGTGGTAGTATATGAACAGACTGGTTTGTTTGTTTGTTTTTGTAGTAATGAGATTTGAATTCAGCTTCATTGAATCAGCTTCATGATTGCTAATTAGGTACTCTACCACATACATAAGCCATGCCCACAGCCCTTTTTTGTATTGGCTCCTTTTGGAGAATGGCCCTTTGTGTCTGGGCCAGCCTTGACCTCGACATTCTGATTTTGCTTTCCAAGTAGCTGGGATGACAGAGTTACACCACTGTACCCAGCCATTGTTGAGATGGAGCTCTCAAACCTTTCTCCCAGGCAGGCTTCCAAATGCCATCTCCCAACCACCACTTCCCAAGTTAGGTTAAGATGGCCTTGAACTCAAAATCATCCTATCTCAACAGAGTCCTAGGACTATACGCATAAAACTCCAAATCTAACTGTACAGACTCTTTTTTGTCCATTATATCCTAAACAATACAGTTCGACCTGTCATTATTCCCTGAACAATACTGTTTAACTTAGGTTGCAAGAGATGGCTTAAAGTCTACAAGAGACTGTGCCTACCTTATAGGTAAATGTGCACTGTTATATACAAATATGCATCCTGTTATAAGGGTCTTGAATCAAAGGAAATTACCCTGAAAACGCTCCTTGATCCTTTTTCTGTGTTCTTCAAAGAAAAAGGTAAGAATAGAAAATGGTATGGGATAAAGGTTAAGGACTAAAATTAAGGAGGAGGAAGAGCCCCTAAAAGCTACTGGAAGATTCCACCACTGCCCTCCTGATGCCCTCACAAACCTGGAAGGAATTTTCTTTGTCTAATGTGTAAAAGTGTAAGGGTGATTCTTTTCCAAAATGCCATGCAAACGGGTGTATAGTTGTCCTTTGTGTCCGAGTGGGTTTTAAAAACCTTTCCACTTTCCCATAGCTGTAAATGGATGGCCATAAAGCCCTCACCGGGCTTTATCACACTGTTGATCACTTTCCCTACCTACAGGGCAATAATTTTCCACTCTGTAGCCCAATCAATATGCCATCTACCAGGGTTAACTCTATTCCCTACTCTCTCCTTAATCCGGTATGCCTTTATTTTTATTACAACTTTTCTTTCAAGTCTCAGACAAATTTAAGTCTTTGGTATCTTTCAAAGCTACTCGTTCACTTTTGGGTTGTTGTTTTTTTCTTTAACTTAAAAAAATGTATGTGTCCTTGTTCTCAACTGTTAAACGCCAGAGACTTAAAGAACTTGAGTCTCAATATACCTTATTTGTTCCCTGGCGTGTCTTGTTCCTGCAGCCTTAGGTGTTCTGTATAATGCATGAGTGAGCCCCGCTTAGAAATAGAAATGCATTTTCAGGAAGTATTTATTATGTTGTTCTGGGCATACGGCTTTAAATGTGTCCGCTGTAGCTTGAAGCATTACACAAACTGTTGGTCTGCTGACTGCCTCTCTGGCAGCCACACACACAGAAAATAGATTGCTAAGGGCTTTTTTTTTCCCCTTCTCCTCCCCCACGCCTTTCTCCTCCTCCTCCTCCACTCTCTCTCTGCCTCCCTATTTTTTTCCCCCCTCTTTCTCCTTAAACACAAAACGGAACCAAAAAAAATAAAATAATAAAATAAACATAAAATGTATCCAGCCAGGAAACATGTTTTATAAAGCTTGTGGCATTCTTCCTCCACCCTACTTCCTCCCAGGACCTCTGCTCCCCTATGGATTCCCGGGGAAAAGCTTTCAGATCAGCCCAGGCGCGCGCGGCTGCGGGGCGGGGGTGCGCGGGGCGGGGGTGCGCGGGGCGGGGGTGCGCGGGGCGGGGGTGCGCGGGGCCGGGCGGCCCCCTCCCCCTCCCCCTCCCCCCCAGAACCGCGCTCCTGCCTCGACGAGGGGGGGAGGAGAAGACAACAAAAGGGACCGCCCCCCTCCCCGCTGACGTCAGCGAGTTCACCCTCGACCGGGGGCGCAGCCCTCGCGCCCCGCCCTCCGCGTTCCCGGCTTCTCCAGGCCCCAGAGCCGCGCCCTGGAGCCGCCGGCTGTCCGGGGCGGGGCGTTCCCGGCTCTGTGGGCCCAGCCAGCGCGGCCCGCCCGGCGGCGCGCCGAGGAAATGGTTCCCCACCACCACCACCGTGGCCCGCCCTTGCGCTGCGCGGTCCGAGCCGCGGGCGGCTCCGGGCAGCTGCGCACGGCGAGGCGGTGCGAGGGTTCCGGGCCCCGCTGACCCGGGCGCGCATGCGCGTCGTGGCCCCGTCCCGGGGCTACGGCGCCGGACTCGAGAGTCCGCCAGCCACGCGGAGGCCGGGCGGCCGGGCGGGGTGGAAAACCCGGGCCGGAGCTGCGCGCCGAGCGGGCCGCGCCGGAGAGCAGGGCGCCCCCGGGAGGGGTCGGGCCTGCCGCGCCGCCGCCCATCCACCGCCGGGGTCGGGGCACCGCGTGCGGCTGGCCAGAGCGGAACAAGGCCATGGCCGCCCTGGACCGACTCTGGGAAAGTCCCGTCGGCCAGGCGTCCGTGAGAGGGCGAGCCGGTCCTGGAACGGGCGCGGGCGGGGGGGGGGGGGCCGGGGCCTGGCGCCCGCCCGGCGCAGCCTGCCCGCCCGCGGAGACCCGAACCCACCACCCCGGGGCCTGGCACCGGCCCTGCCCGCCCTGCGCGCACGCAGAGACCCGAACCCACCACCCCGGGGCCTGGCACCGGCCCTGCCCGCCCTGCGCGCACGCAGAGACCCGAGCCCACCACCCCGGGGCCTGGCACCGGCCCTGCCCGCCCTGCGCGCACGCAGAGACCCGAGCCCACCACCCCGGGGCCTGGCACCGGCCCTGCCCGCCCTGCGCGCACGCAGAGACCCGAACCCACCACCCCGAGGCCTGGCACCGGCCCTGCCCGCCCTGCGCGCACGCAGAGACCCGAACCCACCACCCCGAGGCCTGGCACCGGCCCTGCCCGCCCGCGGAGACCCGAGCCCACCACCCCAGGGCCTGGCACCGGCCCTGCCCGCCCGCGGAGACCCGAGCCCACCAGCCCGGGGCCTGGCGCCCGCCCTGCCCGCCCTGTGCGCCCTGCCCACCCGCGGAGACCCGAACCCACCGGCCCGGCGCCCGCGGGGTCACTGACACACCTGTCACCTTAGCCAGCTGAGATCTGGAGGGTCACCGGTCAAAGCCGTCCCCACCGTAAAATGCAGGGATCTCCCTCTCCCAAACCACCTGGGAAGGGCCAGACTGGAGCCGTGGCTCAAGTGGTAGAGCACCGGCCAACACAAGCTCCCAGGCCCTGAGAATGCAGCTCCAGTGTCGAAGCACGGGCTCTGACTCTGATTTCTGGCTCTTGACCTTTCAAAAGGAAAGGCAATCTAGATGGGGCTGTATTTCCTTAGCACCTTAACCTCCACACCAGTCAGCACTTGGCCAGGGTTCCACAGCTTTAAATACCCACGCTTTCTTTGTGCCTGCTCTGGCTCTTAGTGGCTCACCCTAACTGAATGCTTTCTTTAATATAGTATTGTAAATCACAGTGGAAAGAACGATTCACTTAAAATTACATTAAGGTTGGGCCGGGAGTTTGGCCTAGTGGTAGAGTGCTTTCCTAGCATGCATGAAGACCCGGGTTCGATTCCTCAGTACCACATACGTGGCAAAAAGCCAGAAATGGTGCTGGGGTTCAAGTGGTAGAGCTATACTACCCTTGAGAAAATCCAGGGACCATGCTCAGGCCCTGAGCCCAAGCCCAGGACTGGAAAAAAAAAAATTTACATTAAGGCCAGGGATGGTGGCTTATGTCTCTAATTTTAAGTTACCTGGGAAGCTGAGATCTGAGAATGGCTATTACAAGTCGGCTGTCTGAAGGAATGTTAAAATGTTGGTAGTGCTGGAAAGTCACTGCAAGTGCATCTTTTACTTTCTCCATCAGTCCTGTAGTGTTGCCTGAAATTTTACAATCAGCAATTGCTGTCTTTGCAGTCAGAGAATAAAGAAGAATGGATCCAGGTTTGAAGCTTCTGAAACAGTCTGTGGTTCTTTCACTGCCACACGGAAGCGCTGTCTATGGAAATCCTCTGCAAATGGAAAGAATGAGGTCTCCAGAGTCAGGCTGACCCGTCCATGCACAGGCACGGTGTCCCCTCCCTCTTGCTGTCTGGCTCAGACTTCTGCAAGAGCTTTCTGAGCCTCAGTAACTTCATCTGTGCTGTGAAAGGTCAGAGTGGTATCTACCAGAAAGGCTGCCTTGAGAACCAGAAGTTGTATCTACAAATCACTTAGTGCCTGGCACCCACTCACCTGCTCCAGCCTGGGCAAGTGCAAGCTTTCACGGGAGGAAAGAGCTGGGGCTTTGGAAGTAAGCAGATACTTCCTCTGCCATTGTGGTCATGCACAAACATTCCTTTCTCCTCCCAGATTATAAGACTGCACTTCTTGGCTCTTGCAAGTTATAGGAGGCCATGTGACAGATTCTGCTCCCCAACATGGACAAAAGTAGCACATGAAAGTTGAGCACTGGGCCCAATTCTCTTTCTCCCTGTGCCATGACAACCAGCTGTGCTCAGGTAGTACTGCCAGAGCCCCAGACTGGGAAAGACAGTAGAGCCTGCTTGTGAGATGCATAACCTGAAGGAAGAATAAGGCTTTTCTATTGTAGATAACAAAAATGGAGGGGGGCTTCTTTTTACCGAAGCAAACTTTAACTGATCCTAGCCATTACAGTAACGTCCTCATTTTGAGACTTACTGGCTCCAGGTTGAATACAGTATTCCCCACCCACAGTGCTGGAGGAGAAAATGAGTGATGTCTGTACACCAGCACTACCTGGTGAGGAGATGCAAAGGGACAGTCTCCACCGTTGTGTTACCCAGCACACCGGGGGAGGGGGGAAGGGCTGGGAGGCCTGGCACCATCTCTTTTGCCACAGATAGGTGAATAGGAACAATTATACAGGAATAAGAGACCCAGAGTCCAAGTACATATAAAGCACTCACGCATTGCTAAATGCATGACAATCCCCTGTCATCTGTCAAAGAGATGCCTGGTGTTCAGGTCTTGAGGAATCAGTAGCCATGTAGCCATTCAAGTATTATATCAATAGTACTTATGTGCTTGTTTTGTTTGCTTACTTATTTATTGTGACATCTGGAGATCCCTTTTTATCAGAAAGTACCCCAAGGGACAGGGTCCCTTGGAGTGTGACTGATTTAGAGAGGAGTCTATAAGGAGAATGATCACCACTGTCTTCTAGTCTAAAACTAATGTTCTGCCAGGTGTGGTAGCACACATTTGTAATCTCCATATTCAAGAAGCCAAGAGTTCAAGACAAGCCTAGACCATATAGCAAGTCCTAGGCCAGCCTGGAATATATAATAAGACCATCTCAAAAAAAAATTTAAGCAAATACAATAAAACCAATATTCTTAGCCCAAAATTGGTAGATCACAGCTGTAATCCTAGCTACACAGGAGGCTAAGATTTGAGTATCAAAGTTCAAGGCCAGCCAAGACAATAAAGTCTGTTAGACTCTTATCTCTTGCACTACCAGTGAAAAGCCACCCATGGGGGTTAGGCTCAAGTAATTGAGAAGAAAGCCAAAAACACCACGCTCAAACCCAATTACCAACACACATTCACAAGCACACACACACACACACACACACACACACGCAATGAATATGCTTATCCTCTCCCAATTTAAAAACACAATGGCTAGTCCATATGCCAGTGTCTCACACCTATAATCCTAGCTACTCAGGAGGCTGAGATCTGAAGATTGAGGTTCAAAGCCAGCTCAGGCAAGAAAGTCCATGAGACTCTTATTTCCAATTAACCACCTAAAAGCTGGAAGTGGCACTGTGGCTCAAAGTGGTAGAGTACCAGCCTTGAGGAAAAAAAGCTCACGGAGAGCATTCAGGCTCCACGACTGACAAAAACAAAACCTGCAATAGCTGCTTGTGCAGAGACAGCCTCATGTCCTAGGTTGCTCTAATGCTCTGTGTTGTCTTCTGTGGAGATTGGGGGCGGGGGGGGGGGGGAGGGAGCACGTGGCCATACATAAACACTGGTTTGCAGAACATAGTAAAGCTTTATTTCTGTTCCTACACAATAGGGAAGGTTCTGGGTTCTGAAAGTGAGTCGTCCCCTGAGGGAGTGTGGGCACAAAGCCAGACACCCCAGAGAACACAGAGGGAGCACAGCTGCCATGCTCTCCTCTGCCAGGCTCAGCAGGGCCTACTCCAGCACCTGATTCGGGCCTGTGAAGTTCTCCTGCTCCTGAGGACTTCTGTTACTTGGTTTCCAGGTCCTCGAGGCTCAGAGACCCCCTTCAAGCCTCGCAGAAAGAGTAGCACGCACAGTAAGAACATGTTCACATTTCATGGACGTGGGAGTCATCCGGGTACTTTTCCACAGTGACTGGCTTCATCCTCGCAATGAAAGGACCAGCCAAGCCAGAGACACGCTGCCCTGCTGCGCGCTGCTTCAAGAGGCAGCAAGATTCAGGTACCCCACAGCCGCTTCTCTTTCCATCACCACTAGCCTCCAGCACCATGGCTGTCCTCCACACATTACTACCTCCCCGCCTTTCCGTACTCCCTGCCCCTCGCCTCTACCAGTGCCACCACTCTCCATGTTGAAGCCCTTCCGAGCCAAGGGCCACTTTCATTACAGCAGTTGCTCAGGAAGACGTTTTTCCGGTAGCTAGCTCCGTGAGATAGCTCATGCCTGTAATCCAAGCTATTCGAAAGGTAAAGGTTAGGCAATTCAAGGCAAGCAGAAACATTTATGAGACCCCACCACAGCCAATAAGAAACTGGGTTTGGCAGCGTTGGCGTGGCATTCCCACGGTGGGAAAGTGGGAGTAGGGAGATCATGGTGCAGAGCAGCAGAAGCATAAGGAAACGAGACCTATGTGGAAAATGGCGAGAACGAGAGTTGGGGGTTGGCACCAGTTATAGAGAGCCTGCCTCACAAGTGCAAAGCCCTGAGTTCAAATCCCAGAACCAGTACAAAAAAGAAGAAAGGAAGGAAGGAAGAAACTTCTCTCTCTCCCTCTCCCTCTCCCTTTTCCCCTCCCTCCCTCCCTCCCCCCTCCCTCCCTCCCTCCCCCCCCCCCCCCTCTCTCTCTCTCTCTCTCTCTCTCTCTCTCTCTCTCTCTCTCTCTCTCTCTCTCTCTCTCTCTCTCTCTCTCTCTCGCACAAGACTAACACTCTCTACCACTTGAGCCACAGCTCCATTTCCATCTTTTTGGCCTTTCCTGCCTGGGCTGGCTTTGAACCACAATCCTCAGATCTCATCCTCTGAGTAGCTAGGATTTTCAACTTGAGCCACCAGCATTCATAGCTCTGAAACTCATGGGATTCCCTTTCAAGCTGCTTCCTCCCTAGCCAGAAAGGCTTTTCCTTACCACAAATCAAAATTCTGCCCCCAGAGCTCAGCATTTTCCCTTTGTGACTCCCGCTTGCATGCCCATCTCTGTCCAATTTCCCCTTTGTATAAGGACATCAGTCATGGTGGATTAAAGACCACCCCAATTACCTCCTTTTTTTTTTGCCAGTCCTGGGCTTGAGCTCAGGGCCTGAGCACTGTCCTTGGACTTTCTCAAGGCTAGAGCTCTACCACTTGAGCCTCAGCACCACTTCTGGCTTTTTTTTTGTATGTAAGTGGTACCAAGGAATTGAACCAGGGTCTTTGTGCATGCTAGGCAAGCACTTTAACCACTAGGCCAAACTCCCAGCCCCAATTACCTCCTCTCAATTGAAGTACAAGAACTTATTTTTAAATATGGTCACATTCTGAGTGACTGAGGGTTCAGGGCTCTATAGATGAATTTTGGAAGATATAATTCTACTCAAAACATACAATTGGGCTGGGAGTTTGGCCTAGTGGTAGATGCTTGCCTAGCATGCACAAAGGCCTGGATTCAATTCCTCAGTACCACATACACAGAAAAAAGCCGGAAGTGGTGCTAAGGCTCAAGTGGTAAAGCTCTAGCCTTGAGAAAGTCCAAGGACAGTGCTCAGGCCCTGAGCTTAAGCCCAGGACTGGCAAAACAAAAAACAAAACATATAATTGGTAACAATTGTTTTGCAAACCAGGTGGGTTCCAATAATTTCACAAAAATTAAAAGAAGATCTAGTAACATGGGATCAAGTTGTCATAAGACTGATTATTAAAAACAATTTTTGATTTTGGTGAATAAATGAACACTTGGTTGAGTGAAAAATAACAATCTTGGATGTCAGATTATCATGTGTCTTGGGATAAACAACTCAGAAGCAGTTCCAAAAACAGAATGACATTTTAATAATGAAACTTGTTCTGTTCCTACCTCCATATGTATAAGTTCTCAACTATAAAAACAATTTGTAAAAATTCCAGCAATAGAACTTATGCCACATTTTTCACCAACCTAGCAGTCTAGGAGTAAGTAATATTTATCACCATTCACACAATATTTGGAGGAAAAAGAGGACAGCTGCATTTCTCCTCCTCTTCCTCCTCCTCTTCTTCTTCTTCTTCTTCTTCTTCTTCTTCTTCTTCTTCTTCTTCTTCTTCTTCTTCTTCTTCTTCTTCTTCTTCTTGCCAGTCCTGGGCCACAGCACTATCCTTGAGCTTTCTCAAGGCTAGAGATCTACCACTTGAGCCACATCACCATTCGGGCTTTTTCTTTGTATGTGGTATGGAGGAATCGAACCCGGTCTTCATGCATGTTAGGCAGGCACTCTACCACTAGGCCAAACTCCTGCCCTGCATTTCTCTTGTTACAAATGCAAACTCCCAACAAAACATTACTTTTTATGTTAGTATTTATCAAAATTTTCTATTCATTTATATTGTTTTGATCAGTCATATAAAACGAGTAATTGTGAAGATAATTCAGTCCAGAAACATTTAGAGCCTTAAGTAATAGGAATTTAAAAGTGTATAAATTTTCATTCTTATATATATGTTCGATAAAAGTACAACACGGTAGTCAGTATATGATTTTGTACATAACCATATTACATTAGCATAAAATTCTGAAGGGAAAGTAGAATGGAAATAAAGTTTCAGAGAAACACATTTTTCCCTGCTAAAGATGCATTTGCTTATGTATATCTTAAAAGAATGCTGGAGGTAACAAACTGATGGGATTTAGATTTTATTCCAATTCATTTAAAAGAATGATGTCACAGTTTTACTTTACAATATTAATATTTACAGTATGATAGAAATTACATTCTTTGTGACTATCTTAAAGTTCATGATCAAATTATAGACATCAGTTCTAAATTGTGCAAAGGAGAGCTTAGTTCTTTAAGCTATATTAGTGTCCTTGAGCAAAAATATTCAAAACTGCAAATACCCTGAAAACTTACAGAAAGGAATAGGAGATATACAAGGCACAGGTCGAAACTTTCTTAATAAAGGCCCACAAACACAACAAATTAAAGAAAATTTGGACAAATAGGACTACATTAGACTGCAAAGCTCCTGTATGGCAAAGGACATAGCTGGCAAGTTCAATAGAAAGTCCACAGAGTGGGAGAAGATCTTCACTAGCGATACAACAGACAAGGGCCTCATATCTAAAATATACCTACAGCTCAAAAATTGAATCTCTCAACAACAAATCTTCAAAGAAACAAGCATCCCATTAAAAGATAGGCTAAAGACTTGAAGAGAAACTTCGCTGAAGAGGAAAAAAGAATGGAAATAAACACATGATGAAATATTCAACATCTCTGGCCATAAAAGAAATGCAAATCAAAGCAACGTTGAAATTCCATCCACCTCACTCCAGTTAGAAATCTAATAACCACAGATGCTGGCAGGGATGTGGCCAGAAGGGAACACTACTACACTGCTGGTAGGAGTGTAAACTTGTTCAACCACTGTGGAAAGCAGTACAGCGCTTCCTCAAAAGAGTAAACATAGAGCTCCCTCATGATCCACCATCCTACTCCTTGGCATTGACCCAAATGTCTAGAAAGGACATACTAAAGCAACTAGCACAACAATGTTCATTGCAGCATTATTTACCACAGCTAAGATATGGAACCAACCTAGATGTCCCTCAGTAGATGAATAGATCAAGAAAAGGTGGTACTAATACACAATGGAATTCTATGCTGCTGTCAGAATGACATCACCCCATTTATAAGGAAATGGAAAGACTTGGAAAACATCATATTAAGTGAAGTAAGCCAGACCCAAAGAAACAGAGGCCCCGTGTTTTCACTCATTTGTAATAATTGGTACACATCTAGGATTCTCCTAGCAGAGGATTACAATGTCTCAAAAGCTATGTACATATGGCCATATAGGAGGAGGCTAAGCAAAATGAACTCCAAGATATGGAAACAAGAGGTTTATCATTGCGATTGTTTTTCTTAATGTACTATGTGAAGTTATTTCTTTTGTCTTTTTTCCCCCTTATGGTTTTTCTCATGTCATTACTGAATCTGATTGTGGTATCTGGTATATTGTATATACATTTATTTGTTTATTTGAAATAGGGAAGGGGAAAACAAGATGATTGGGAAGGGGAGGGGGGACATGGGAGAAAGACATAGGAAGGAGTGTCAGTGTTCAAGATGTAATGTACTCACTAGCTGACAAACGTAATTGTAACCCCTCTAAACATCACTCCGACAACAAAATACAATTTTAAAAATATATATTCAAAACTGCTCCAGAAGGCTGATCATGATGGTATATACCTACAATCCCAGCTACTCGGCAGGTAGAAGTAAGATTGCAATCTCTGAGGCAAACCTGACCACAAGACACAAGGTACTACCTAAAAAAATAAACTAAAAAAGCAAACAAGCCAAGAACTGGTGACTTGCACCTCTAGCCCTAGCTCCTCAGGAGACTGAGATATCAGGATTGTGATTTGAAGCCAGCTTGGGCAAAAACGTCTGTGAAATGCTTATTCCCGATGAACCACCAGAAAAATCAAAAGTAAAGTTTCTCAAGTGGTACAATACTAGCCTTGAGCAGAAAACAGACAAAACCAAAAGCTCAGGGATAGTACCAGGCTGAGTTCAAGCCCTAGAACCTTGTGAGCTCCCTCCCCTCCTCTCCCTCCCCCCCTCTCCCGCGCGCGCTCTCTCTCTCTCTCTTTCTCTCTCTCTCTCCCTCTCTCTCTGTCTCTGTCACTGTCTCTGTCCCTCTCTCCTCTCTCTCTCTCCCTCTCTCCTTCTCTCTCTCTCCCTCTCTCTCTCTCCCTCTCTCCCTCTCTCCTTCTCTCTCTCCCTCTCTCCTTCTCTCTCCCTCTCTCCTTCTCTCTCTCTCTCTCTCTCTCTCTCTCTCTCTCTCTCTCTCTCTCTCTCTCTCTCTCTCTCTCTCTCTGACACACACACACACACACAGCAAAAGCTATGGATGGGGCTCAGTAATTTAGTACTTGCCTAGCTTAAGGGTAACAAAGAAAGAGAGAGAGAGAAAGGAAAAGAAAGGAGGGAAGGAAAGAAGAAAGAGGGGAGGAGAGAGGGTCTGATTAAGTTTCTTAAAGGACCTTGAAAAGGGTGGACTTCCGGGGAAGCAGGGCCATTAACTGGATGGAGTGGTGGGACTGGGGTGAATTTGGAGCCTTTCTGAGACACAGCATGGCGACAATTGCCGGGTCTTAAAGCTGTGCAGTGGAAGGCTTCTTAACCCCACTGGTGATCAGCATGAGCGAAGCGGGCAGGGAGAGGAGGGAGGGCAAAATGACAAGTGTTGGTGAGAATGAGGAGGCACTGGACCCCTTGCAGAGTGCTGATGGTGATGGAAAATGGGAAGGAAGTGTGATTCCCTAAAGGAAAAACCTAGAACTTTAAAAAGTACTCCACAGGATCTGTCCCCATGAGTAAAAGCAGGGTCTTGAATTCCTGGTCCTGTTGTGCTCCTAGAAGCAGTGAGCATACTCCAAAGGGGAGACAAGTGGATAATGGTTCATGAGTGGATAAATTATGGTGCAGCCACATACTGGAATCTTAGCGTCTTTTTGAAAGCAAGGGCACTTGCCACACGCTGTAACGGAGGCAGCATTTTGTTTACAATTCATTCCTGTATATATCACTGCAATCCTTTAGAGTAGGTGGTCTTTGGATTCAGGGAGGCCTAGGTTCAAATCCAGCCTATTTCCTAGGTGTGGTGGCCCTTGAACCAGTGGCTGAAACTCCCTCCACCTGTTTCCTCCTGGCAAAAGGAACTGTATGCCTCAGTGCTGGCTGGTGAGGAGAATGCAAGCACACCTGATCTGTAGCAGCGGCTGTGCTATTCGGGGCCAGCTCCCGGAGTGTCAACAGCCGTGTCCCTCTTCTGCTCTGCTCCGGAGAGACGGGTCTGGCTCATGATTTTACAGCCTCTCCGGAGATGGCAACTTGTGGATGCCTTAACTTACAAAAGTGGGAGTCCACTCTGCCTTGCATCCTCCAGCAAGAGCTCCCGGATCTCCGTGTGGGGGGGGGGGGTGGGGAGGACATTGTCCACCTCAGATGACCCTCCAGGACCCCAGGCACCCCTCCAACCCGGACCTTCCTGAGAGCTTCCTCCTCATGCAATGGGAAATGCTCGTCCCCTCTTGGCGAGGCCCTGCAGGGCTTCCCCATTGGCCTCTGCCAGCAGCCACCTTAGCCTTGCCATGTCAAGTTTGTTCCAGGGGCACCTGCTGGGCACTCTCCCTGGGGCACTCCTCCCCCTGGACTCTAGCCAGCTCCCTTCACTCTCCCAGGTCAGGTTCTTAGAAGCCTGCCTTCAAACCCCTGCAGGGATCCCGTCCTTTTGTCGCCCTGCCCTGCTCGGTTGTTGCTCACAGCAGAGGTCCTGACCTGAAGTGACCGCGCTGGCTTCTGTGTGCTAGAACTTCCTCTCTCTCGTGCCCCAGCAAAATGCCTGGCACCTAGGAGGCCCTCCAGAAATGTTTATGGGAAGCATGGATGACTCATGAGAAAGCACACCGAGTTCACCGCACCGAGTGGCGCGTGTCAGGACCTCAGCTGGCCCTGCGTATTATTACTTTATTGTTTCCTGTCTGTCTGGCACAGACAGGGACTGTCAGGCTGTCGCTTAACTCTTCCGCTTCTTAACTACACCTGACGTGTCCGAAGGCCCACAGCGAGAGACACGGGGAGGACTGTCCTCCAAGCTGCTGCCAGTTGAAGAGCCAAGATCCTACGCCAGCACCCGAGGCCTCTGCGAAAGCTGATTGTGGGCTGCTGGTTCCATCCATCTCTACCCAAGGAGAAGGTCAACCATCCATCCCTCCACTGCCACCCGAACCTCACTGCCCCTGGAGCAGAGGTGGCAGAGCCCACATTCTTCATCCTGATCACCAAACGTCTTCAAACAGTTCTCAGCGATCTTTTAGAAAGTCCAGGAGGGGCGTGAGGGATGTGAGCTCCACCCTTTACCACGTGAAGCTCACACTTGTGGAGCAAGCAGAAAGAGAAGAGTGGCTCCATTACTCTAGACCTGTTGCCTAACCTGCTTTTTTTTGCTCACTGCCACTTTCCCTTCCTCTGCCCTGGGCTTCCCCCAGGTGTGACAGGCTGCGTGTGCAACCTGATGCTCCTTCTCCTTGGCATCTCTTTGGGGGGACTATAAAAGGCAGCGCACTCGTAGTGCCATGCATGCACAACGCCTGCTTTACCCCATTTCAAGAGGACGGAGTGTGTGTGCACAACTAAGTGTCCAGGGCCTCGCAGAGTTTTGGGTAAAGGAAAGAAGCCTTCAGAGTGCTGGAGAGAAGAAAGGGGCTGGCAACTCTGTGCTCTTCTTTCTTATGTGAAGATGCAAGAAAGCCTTGGAGACGTAACTCACGTCCATTCCACTAGGAATACTTTCAAAGGAAGAGAAGGAGGAGTGGGGGCATATGTCAGCAGGAAACTACCTGCCTGGCATCTATGACATGCATGGCGCCCTGCATTCCACACCCAGTACCACAAAGAGGAGAAGAGAGAGAGAGAGAGAGAGAGAGAGAGAGAGAGAGAGAGAGAGAGAGAGAGAGAGAGAGAGAGGGAGGGAGGGAGGGAGGGAGGGAGGGAGGGAGGGAGGGAGGGAGGGAGGGAGGGAGGGAGAAGAGAGTAGCTGGGAAAGCAGCACACATTCATTCTTTTGAATTAAATCAACTCATAACATTTTGTGTTAGTTGACATTGGTCAAGAGATTAAGTAATACACCTCGAGTCTTCCAGATGGTGAGGTAGAAAGCAGGATTTGCAAGCTCTTGCTGCTACACAAGGGCCTTCCTTGGGCTGGTGAGTTACTACTGCCTTCAAACCAAGCTTGGTGAATTCCTCCATCATTCCCTCTCTGCTCTGGATTCTATTTTTTTAACTCTGATTACTAAATTAAAAAATGTTATCAGTCTATAATAATTAGAGCAGAATCGTAAGCATGGAAATGTCGGAATTCTGGGCTGGGCATGGTAGCACACGCCTATAATCCCCGCTACTCCAAAGGCAGAGGTGGAAGACCAGCCGTGGCAAAGTTAGTAAGAGATCCTGTCTACAAATGTGAACTGGAGCAAATGGGGTTGGGGACACAGCTCAAGCAGTAGAACACTTGACTAGCAGGTGTGGCCCTGACTCCGCGGAGGGAGGAGGGCAGAGAGGGGAGAAGGGAGAGGTGGAGGGAAGCTGTGTGCACTCTTTCCCCGAGGAAGAATCCTGTTTCTTCGTGGGTCTGTGGGTAACTGCATGGTCTGCTTGCTTCCCTGTGCTTTCAGGGTTTCTCTCTTTTTGGCGAATGAAGGCCCCTGACTCCCCAGGAGTGAGAAGTAAAAGCAGATGCCTGTTGCCTTTGGAGCTGCTGACCGCCGCGTTCCTATTCAGGACTCTCTCTCTCTCTCTGCTCCTTCGTTTTTTTTTAACCTGGGGCTCCCCAGTTTACCTTTCCCAGAACAGTCATCACTCAAAGTATGATTCACCCACATGGCTTCCTCCCCTGCTGAGGAGAAATCACAACTTGAACATTTTCATCACCGTTATGTATACAGTGTGATTCATGGAAAAGAGGTTGCTTGGAGTGTTAAATAAGTCATTGTGTTCAATCGTCTACAGCATGTGATTAAAAAGAGAGGCGGTGTGCACACCTAACGTTTCAGGAAATGAGAATGGCCTCAAAGAAGCACAACCTGACTCAACAGGACTCTGAAAACTAGACACACACACACACACACACACACACACACACACACACACACACACACGTTTTTGGTTAATGCCAGTCCACCCAAAGTTCAAGTTCAGTCTACTCAAAAGTAAGGAGTTAACAAAGCAGGTCTCAACAGAGCAGCATTCCAGAAGCCTGTCAATAAATGTCTATTGAAAGTCTGACCACAGCTCTGAAGAGATCTTACAAGGAAACACACAGTCCCTGAACTCATGGAGTTACTTCTCTGGCATCTGCCAAAAGAGGGGGTTGTACAAGACAATCCCGAGGTGTTTCTATGTAATTGAATCAGAGATGGTGAAGCTACAGAACAGTAGAAGCAATGCTAATAACTGATAATGATACTTCTGTGATTTGGGTTTGCTTCCAGACATCTAATTGTAAGAGCTTTGTGCAAAGGAAGGCTGAGAATTGTGTGGGGTTTTTTTCCTGTCAACAAATCCAGTTACTTTGTTTTTCACACAGAAGGTGCTTTATCTAGTGAAAGACAGTCTAAGTCCTTCCAGGAACTAAGAAGGAGGACCACAAATTTAAGATTTAGCATATTATATTCTGGGTATAACTTCCTCTGACCCAGCTAAGATGGGGCTAGGAATGGCCAAGTATGTTTGAAAATTTTCAGCTTTTGTGAGGTGGGGCCACTGCCAGTAGTTGAAAGTTATGGTAATGATAATTCACAAGTGGGAGTAGCAGAGACAACCTGAGAAAATAGAGCACTATAATACAAGCCAGTCTGGGCATTGTCGGTGGCAGTGATTTCCCTTTATTGATTGTCCCCTTTGAAACACAGGGCTCTTTATTTGAGTCATTTGTATGAGTGTCACACTGGGTTAATTGCAAAGCAATTGGATTTAATAATAATATAACAGTGCACCCATGTACATCGATCGCCAGAATTGTGAGATATGAATTGCACTTGAGCTTGAGGTTGTGTACTTCCTGGTTGTGGGAACCACAATCGTGTAAATCTGAGCTATCAACGATGAGCTTTAACTATTATGCCATTTTGGACTACTGTTGTGAATACCTTCTAGACCATGAAGGAAGTGCCCTTGAACTTGAATTGTTTTCAAATGTGGCTCTATGATCTGCTAGAAGAACACCAGTAAGACTGGCCCCAGTGTAAACAGACTGAAGACTTCTGTGGGCCACACCTTCTTGCAGAATCTCATAGCTGCTGTAATTATTTCACTCTTAGCTAGATGGCTTTATCTTAGTCCACTGACTACAAGTAGGAATATAAAAAAGATGGCTTTCAAGGAATGCCTTGAAAAGCAAGGACACAATAAATAAAGGAAGTCAGTGACTGAGTTCTGGGTAGGTGTAGTGATACCTGGATTGGAATATTCCCATCATTACTCTTAATGTTTAACACTGGTCGCTAGTTTACAGTTTTCCAAGTGATGTCTGGAAAATTTTTATTTTTATGGGAAAACTCCAAATCCAAATGGTAAACAATAACATTCAAGACAAATCTAAGTAGAGGGATGCAAGAGGTGCTATCAAAAGAAGAAAAGGGAGGGCAGGGGAAGAAAGAGGAAAAGAAAAAGGAAGACGAGGAGGAGCTGGAGGAGGAGAAGAAGAGACTGAGGTAGGAGGATCCAGTGTTTGAGGTCAGCCTGTGTTATGTAAGATCCATCTCAATAATAAAATAAAAAATAATGGGCTGGAGATGTGGTTTGGTAGTTGAGGGCTTGCCTAGCATGCTTGAGGCCCTAGGGTTCAACTCACAGTACCATAAAAAGGGGGGGAGGGAGAAGAGAAAAAGAAAATTAAATTGACTGGCATGGTGAAAAGCATGCAGTAGTGCAGCTGTCACAATTGAGCCACTCACTAAATGTTTTTAAATCGATCACTTAATTAATCAAGCTTTTTTAAAAAAAGTTGGTGATGTGCAGAGACACATAACTGATTCTAGCCACTCAGAAGGCAGGAAGGAGGATCTCAAGTTTGAGCCTGAGTGCGAACAAGACCCGTCACCAAAGAAAAGAAAGAAGGAAAGTGAAGAGAAGTGAAATGAAGAGGCAAAAGAAAAGACAGGAAAAAGCCAACAGAGGAAGCAGAGATCTGAAAAATCATGGTTAGCCCCAACAAAAACTGGAAAGCCCTGACAGGAAACATAACCAAAGCTCCAAGATCTGATTCAAGTGGTAAAACCCCTGCCTAACACTTGCAAGGCTCTGAGTACAAAGCTCTTTCCTCCCCCAAAAGGAAAAATCTTACAAATGAGTGGCCTAGATTGATATGATTCATCTGTCTAAATAGAAATAATAAGTGTGTGTGTGTGTGTGTGTGTGTGTGTGTGTGTGTGTGTGTGTGTGTGGACCTGCCTGCACCTATTCTATAGCTTGAACTCAGGGCCTTGTGTTCTCCCTTGGCTTTCTGATCACGTGCTTCACAAGTTTAACCACACACTTCTGGGTCCAGCTTTTTGCTAATTACATCGGAACTATTGGAAATAAATTTTTTGGATTTGCCTGTCTGGGCTGGCTTTGAACCTCAATCCTCAGAGCACAGCCTTCCGAGTAGCATGAGCCATCATTGCCAGGCATGGGCCAAACTTTGTTGCCTGAGTTAATACTAAAATATTAATCTAATTTATTTTGCCATTGCTGTGGCCAGCGCAGTTGCTGAAACATTTCCTTCCTATCAGTTGGCTTCATGGTCAAATGGAGAATCACTGATTTCTATGCCAAACTCAGGTTGTAAATTCCCCTCCCAAAGCCACTTTCCTACCAGTCTTTCGCCAACCTAAAGGTGAAATCGTGATCCCCCCCAAAAAAACCAGACTGCAATCCGGGCACCAGTGGTCATACTTGCAATCCTAGCTACTCAGTAGATTGAGATCTAAAGATAGTGATACACACACACACACACACACACACACACACACACACACACACACGATATTGATTCACAGCCAGCTTGGGCAGGAAAGTCTGTCAGACTCTTATCTCCAATGAACTACCAAAAAAGCTGGAAGTAGTAGAATGCCAGCCATGAAGCTGGCATCCTACAAAAGAAGCTCGGGGATAGCACCCAAGCCCTGAGTTCAAGCCTCAGGACAAGAAAAAAATAAAAACAAGTAAACAAAGAAAACCTGAAGGCATTCATTTAACAAGTATATTAGTTGTGTTCACTAGTTTCCTACAGGCTGCTCTCACTGCGAGCACAGGCCCCAGTCCTGTCAGTCTCCCAGTGTTTTTCAGCAATGTGTGTTCATGGCTGGGACAAGTCACTTTCTGAATGTGAACGAAGGATGTGACCACATTCAGAGCTGTTCTGGACCCAAGTTGACAGCTGGATCAGCCTCACGGAGCAGCAGTGACAGAGAAGAAATCACCTTTTCCCTTCACAGACCTGTATTTTTAATTTGATATGGAGGTAGTTGCAGCCTTAGCAGCATCTCCGGAACCTGGGCAATTCAGAAAGGGAACAGTGGAAGATTCACCATGTTTCCCAGAGGGATAAAATTAAGCTCATGGTGCTTTCTAGTATATCAGGACAGCAGACATCACAGCCTTCTGTCTTGTGTTGTGACCATCTCGATGCCAGAGTGGAGTTTTCTTCATCAAAGCACAAGTCTGCTTCAGCCAAAATAATAAAATGGAGATAGGAAGAACCAAGCATTCCCCAAGCATTCCCCAAGAAGCAGCATTCACACACCGAATCTTGCTTTACTATTTGAGTAGTTCTCCAGTTTTGCATAAAACAAGGCAGTGTTTCCAAGGAAAGTTAAAAAAGATCGAAGATTTTTCTCATTCTAAGGAGCTCCTTCTGACAGAGTTAGGCCTCCTTGGTTAGGTAGATAGGAACCTTTGTCAAATGGCTCACATCACATGTGACAGATACAGCGTGCTCTATCATTGAACTTCTTCCCATAATGCCCTGGGTTCCTACTCAACTAATGGAAAGAGCCAGGGCGGTTCAAACACAATCCATCAAGCAATCAGTGCAGAGGCCATGGCAGGGCTATGGGAGGAACTTCCACGCTAAATTACCCGCTCCAAGAGGACTCCATGGGACTCATAGGCTGGGCCCTCTCTAGGGAGAGTCTGTTCCTCTGCCTTCCTTTCGCTTTCAAACTTGTTCTGTCCAAACACAATCCTGCCTCTTCATTCTTTAATCACGAGAGAAGCCACCTGTCCCCTAGACAGCGTGACTTCCTCTGAAGAGACTAACATTACTCACATTTGTGAATTTTAGGGGCACCTTTGTCTTTGCTCATGGGTATTTTCTTCATTGTCTGGAAAAGCAGAAAGCAAAAATGGAAAACTATTTGCCTTTAGTTTCTCCTGCTCTGTGAGGCCCAACCTCCCTTTTTCTACTTGCCTACAGGATCTGCGGAAAATCCCACCAAACTGCTCTGCCCTCCCAAATCAGTGCTCTGTACCCCAGGCCAGGCATTGGAAAAAAATGGATGTGGGAGAGGGGGAAGAAGAGAAGATTACAAAATATAAGCTGTAGGACACTGTGAAATGGTGCTCAGGTCTCTCTTGGACCTGGATTCCTATCTTACAAAAGATTTACAGGTTTTATCCTGTCGCAGAACAAACAGAACCAAGAAAAGCAAAGAGCACAGTTTCACAATCCCCACATGAATTGCAAACACGGATTGCACGTCTCTGGTTGTATAGCATTTTCTGCAGTGGCAAGGGTTTCTCCCCTAGGGACATCCAGATGTGGAATTGGTTTGTGACTGGGGAAAAGGGCAACACAGCTGCAACTGGCAGAAGGCAACGACACTGCTGCACCTGACTATTGCTGGGTTACTTACTTTCTGTCCCAGACACTTGCTGATATCCACAATGACACCTAGCAATTGTGGCTGGCCTTGCAAGACTGTCCCAGAAGATCTAGACCATCAAGTGGCCGTATTCGAGGCACTTTATCCCATCCACTTAGCTACAAAACTTTTTTTTACGATATTGCATAACTTTCCTTCAGAACCAATAATTTCAATAATAGTCTTATATCTCGTATACTGTTGTTTAGTATATTATGAAATTACATCTTCATCCATAAGATTTAAACATTTTTTATCAAGTAAAGTAAATCATGTACTGGTCAACCCACATTTTGATAAAAATATTAAAAGGGGACCTTTTTCAGAAATACACAAATATAAGTCAGGCACTAGTGACTTACGCCTGTAATCCTAGCTACTCAGAAAGCTGAGATCTGAGGCTCTTGGTTTGAATCTAGCTTGGGCAGAAACACCTGTGAGACTCTTATCTCCAATTAATGACCAAAACACCAGAAATGAAGCTATGACTCAAAGTGGTAGAGTGCTAGCACAAAAGATCAGGGATAGCACCAAGGCTATCCCTCAAGCCCAACAAAGAAGAAAATACACAAATATACCAGAACGCTAGAAAATGGAATTAACAGTCTCCCACTAGGAGCAAATATTTACCATAATTGAATGCTGTGTTCCTTTTGCTTTGTGGTGCTGATTAAAGCCAAGACCTCAAGCCAGCACCTTACCACTAAACTACAACTCCTTTAAATGATCATTAACATGGTACGTTATTATACTGGAATTTTTAATTTTCTAAGGTGGTTAAGTTTATAAACTATTCTTTCCACTCTCGTGAATCTCTAAATATAGTCAATAACCTATCATAAAGCCCAGCATGATGAAGTTTACCTATAATTTCAATTACTCAGGAAGAAAGATCTCAAGTGTGAAGCCAGCCTGGACAACTTACAGAGACCCTGTCTTGAAACAAAGAAAAAAAAATGAGGGCTGAAGACATAGCTCAGAGGTATAGCACTTGCCTAGCACATGCAAGGCCCTAGGTTCAGTCACCACTACCCTAATATTAACAGTAATATTAATAGATACCCACATCAACAGCCTCTTTGTGACAAACGTGGCTCACACCCATAATCCTTGCTACTCAGGAGGCTGAGATCTGAGGACTCTGGTTCAAAGCCAGGCTGGGCAGAAAACTCCTATCTCCAATCAACCAATAAAAGCCAGATAAATGATAAGTAATATATACATAAATAAATAAGTTGTAAGCTAACCAACAAGCTGTGGTACTCTATACACACTTGCAATATCTCGTGGTAACTGAATACTCATTCCCTCGTGTGCAGTCTCTGTTTGGTAATAGAATCTTGCCATGGACTGAGCACCCGTGCCTCCTTCCTCTGGCTCTACCTAGAATTCCCATTGACATTTTTGACCCTTGTCAACTTGACTTTTCTTGAACAAATCCAGGGAACTGAATACTTTTCATATCGATTACTAATGCCAATGAGTTTACTTGCTTACTTACTTATATATTAATGGTAATAGGCGTTGCATCCAGGCCCTCTCGCATTCTGGGTAATTATGATACACTGATCTATACTCCAGCCCAGCAGAAAGTCATTATTCTTCCAGTCACTCAAAATTTAAGTCACTACCTAACTTCTAAACTTTGGCTCTAAATACACTACAGAAGAACTACAGAAGAATTGACTCCGATTTGCCATGGAGGCCCTTTGTTTATGTACAGCTTCCTAGTTTGTTCTTCATGCATATTCTTTTCTCCTAGTTGTTCAGGCATTTCAACTTCTCTTTCACTCAGTTAACATTTAATGAGGACTCACCACAGTAAAAAACACAATAGTGTACCTGTCTATGCTGTGAAATGGGGCATGTTCTTGTTCTATGGATCTCAAAATCAAGTCAGAAAGGACAGACATTTAGCTCGTAATCACTTCTGGTGGTTGGAAGCTCAGCTATAGCTGGTCCAGCAGCTCACACGTGTAACCCAAAATATTTGGGGAGCAGAGATCAGGAGGACAGAGGTTTGGAGTGAGCCCTAGCAACAAAGCTAGTAAAAGACTCCATCTCAGTCAACCAAAGCTGGGTATAATGGCATGAATCTGTCAACCCAGCTATGCAGAAAGCATAAATAGGAAGATGGTGGTCTAGGCTCGGCTATACATAAATGAGAAACTCTATCCCTCAAAATAACGAAAACAAAAGGAAGGCGTGGCTCAGGTGATACAGTTCCTGCTTTGCAAGTTTTAAGCCTTGAGTTCAAACCACGGTACCACCCTAAACAAACGCTCAGCTATGTACTCTGATGAAAAGAACTGTATTTAGTGAGAGCTTGACCTACTCTGCAGGTCCAAGGAGGATTTCTCTGAGGGAGGGAGGGTTGAACAGTAGAATAAAGTGGGAAAGAGAGGACAGGAAAGAGCAGCATTCAGGGACACTGAAGAGAGGCCAGGTGACAAGTGCCTATGCTGAGAATGAGCAATCAAAAGGAGAAAAGTGACTGGATTGTGAAATTGTAATTCCTCTCTACAATACCTTCATAATAACAATAAGGTTTTAAAAGGAAAAAGGTCAAGAGTAGAAGTATGGCTCCAGAGGTAGAGTAGCTGCCTGGCAAGCATGAAGCCCTACGTTCAAATCCAAGAGGGGATGGGGGGAGGCACAGAAAACAGCAGCAGGCTAGGGGTTTGGTTTGGTGTTTAGCCTCAAAACACTAAAAGTCACTACCCTATCCACTGTCGTATATTCTGGCCTCCTCCCCTCCCTGGCATCTTCCTGTGACAGCCCTGTGCATCTCCTCCCTGCAGTGCACAGGAGAGACTTTGTGCCTTGCTTTGGCCAATGAGATGTGCTGCGAGTCTCTTCTAGACAGAAACGTCAAGAGCCAGCACGCCCTTCCTCTTTCCCTGTGCCATAATCAGCTTTGTTTCACAGAGAGACTATTCTATGGCCTGAATTCCCAAGTGAAGTTTCTGGAGAGCAGAGCTGTGGACATACCGTGAATGAACAATAAAATGTTGGTGACGAAAGCTAATGAGATGTCCCAGGCTGTTACTAAAGTATTATCTAACTTATTCTGACAGATATGAAAGGTTTATGGGGCCTGAGGGAACATGGCTGTCTGAGTCCATTCTGGATGCTATAACAAAAATACCATTGACTAGAAGGCTTAAACAATAGAAATGCATTTCTTACAGTTGAAGAGGCTGGGAAGTAAGCGCAAGGAGCCAGAGATCATGTGTCTGACTGCTCCCTTCCTATTGCAGGCATCTCCTGAGGTCCCCATGTGGTGGTACATGGTGGAGAGGAAGGTTCGCTATCTAAGACATCAATTCTACTTTGTGGGCTCCACCCTCCTGACGATTTTAACACATAAATTTAAGGACAAGTCAGCCCATGTGTTAATTACAATTCTATTGCTATAACAAAATATCTGAGAGAAGACAAGAAGGCAGAAGGCAAGCCTGGGCTGACTTAACAAGACCAAGGGGCTCTGTTTACATACATTTGGCCAGACTTTCCAGCTATTACCATGTGTGTGGATTTCTGTCTATTCTATTCTGTTTTGCAGTTGGTTTATTCTTATTGTTTTTCTTCAATAAATATCTACAACTACATTACAAGTCACTCAAGAATATGGACGAATGGGGTGATGATAAATATTTAACAGCTAGCTCTCAAGAAGAGGAGGAACTGAGTCTTGATGTTTGGGGGTATAAATCTCCCCACCGTGGCCAATTTCAAGGCATCAAAAGAAAGTCAACCAATCAAAATTTCCTGACATTTGAATAGTCAGTTCTGCTGGTTGGCAGCAGCATACCTTTGGTAGTTCCAAAGACAATGCTGAGCCCATAGAAAGCCTGAGCAAATGTCTAGAGCTTACAGTTCAAGGTTGTAAATTGCACATCAACAAAGCCAGGTGCTGGTGGCTCATACCTGTAATCCTAAGTACTCAGGATGCTGAAATCTGAGGGTCTCAGGTCAAAGCCAGTCTGGGTAGAAAAGTCCACAGACCCTTATCAATAATTAACCAGCAAAAAGCTGGAAGTGAAAGAGTGGGTATGGCTCAGGTGGTAGAATGCCACCCTCGAGCAAGAGTTAGAATAGCCATTATCAAGCAATCTAACAACAACAGATGCTGGCAGGGATGTAGGCCGAACAGAATGCTAGTACACTGTTGGTGAGAATATAAGCTTGTTCAACCACTCTGGAAAGACTAAACACAGAGCTCCCCTATGACCCAGCAATCCCACTCCTGGACATTTACCCAAACGTTCAGAAACAAGGACATACTAAAGCTACTAACACAACAGTGTTCATTGCAGCACTATTTACCATAGCAAAGATATGGAACCAACCCAGATGCCCCTCAATAGATGACTGGATCAAGAAGAGGGGATATTTATACACAATGGAATTCTATGTTGCCATCAGAAAGAATGCTAGCACCCCATTTGTAAGGAAATGGAAAGACTTGGAAAACATCATATTAAGTGAAGTAAGCCAGACCCAAAGAAATATAGGCTTCATGGTTTCCTTCATTTGTAATAATTAGTACACATCTAGGATTCTCCTAGCAGAGGATTACAATAGCACAAAAGCTATGTACATATGGCCATATAGGATGAGACTAAGCAAAATGAACTCCAAGATATGGAAACAAGAGGTTTATCATTGCGATTGTTGTTTTTCATGTACTATGCAAAGCTATTTCTTTTGTCTTTTTTCCCCCTTATGGTTTATCTCATGTCATTACTGAATCTGATTGTGGTACCTGATATATTGTATATACATTTATTTGTTTATTTGAAATAGGGAAGAGAAGGGGAAATGAGATGATTGGGAGGAGTGGGGAGGGAACATGGGAGAAAAATATGTGAAGGATATCAATATTCAAGAAGTAAAGTACCCACTACCTGATGAATGTAACTGTAACCCCTCTATAAATCACCTTAATAATAAAATACAATAAAAAAATCAAGCTAGGAACTTTGAAACCTATAAGGTACCTATCATCCCTGGGAACATTTTTTATATTCCTTTGGAAGAATTTTTTAAAAAGTAAGTTTATAATCAGGAATTATAAAGTCTATGAAGAGATAAATTGCCATGAGCTGTGTTCATCAGTTATAGTCAATAGAAAAATCAGCCCCTAGAGAGTTTCATCTGAATGAACATACCAGAAAAAGCCATGAATCCTCTGTAACAAGATTAGAAACAAAAATAAAGGCCACAGCAAAACCATAGCTAAGAAAGAAGAAAACATAAAGACAGGATGAATAACTTTTGAGAAGAACCAAGTTGAGTCTCTATAAACGAAAGACATCACTAAAATTAAAAAAGAAAAAAGAACTCAACAAATAAGAAAAGTGAAGGAAGGACCATAAACTACAAGTTAGATTTATGGAGATTTTTCAGAATGGAGGACAGACAGAGAAAGACTATGAAAATGTAGATAACAGTCTTGGGAAATAGAAGGTTTAGTATCCATCAATTGGATATTATAGATACCAAGAACAGAGAAACAGGAAGAAATGCATAAGAAAATAACAGCTGAGAATTCTCCAGAACTAAAGAAAAATGTAAAGGTGTCTTCAGCTTTAGAAGTATGCAATGACCCTAATAGTATATAAAGTAATCATTTGTACAAAGTTTGATAGCTCACACTTGTAATCTCAGCTACCGAGGATAATGGGCTAAGTCTAGCTCAAGATTAGGGGTGAAGGTGGGGAGATAGGTTGTAAGATTCTATCTGAAAAGTGACTAAAGCAAAATGGATTAAGGATATGGCTCAGGTGCTACAGTACTGGTCCAGCAAGTGCAAGGCCTTACTCTCTACCACCTGAGCCATGGCTTCAGCCTAAGCACAAGGCCTTGAGTTCAAATCCCAGTATACCACCACCAACAACAAAAATAAGCAATTTTGGGGCCAGGAGTTTGGCCTAGTGGTTAAAGTGCTTGCCTAGCATGCATGAAGACCTGGGTTCGATTCCTTGGTACCACATACATAGAAAAAAGCCGGAAATGGTGCTGAGGCTCAAGTGGTAGAGCTCTAGCCTTGAGAAATTCCAAGGACAGTGCTCAGGCCCTGAGCTCAAGCCCAGGACTGGCAAAAAAAAAAAAAGCAATTTTACACTATGGTGAAATTTCAGGGTATAAATGATAAGATGAAACTTTCATATTTTTTTTTGCCAGTCTTGGGGCTTGAACTCAGGGCCTGAGCACTATCCTTGGACTTTCTCAAGGCTAGAGCTCTACCACTTGAGCCACTGCATCACTTAGGGCTTTTTTCTGTGAATCAAAACTGGGCCTTTGTACATGCTGGATGAGCACTCTACCACTAGGCCAAACTCCTGGCCCAAGATGAAAAATCTTAAAAGCAATCATCCAATTAGATCATCCTCACACTTGTCTCCAGTCCCTGTCAGAAATGAATGGCATTTTCCAGTACAATTCACATCCTAGATCATTCTCTTTATGACTAGCTAAATGTTTACTCAAAAGCAAGAGTGAGGGGCCGGGAGTTTGGCCTAGTGGTTAAAGTGCTTGCCTAGCATGCATGAAGACCCGGGTTCGATTCCTCGGTACCACATATAGAAAAAAGCCGGAAGTGGTGCTGAGGCTCAAGTGGTAGAGCTCTAACCTTGAGAAAGTCCAAGGACAGTGCTCAGGCCCTGAGCTTAAGCCCAGGACTGGCAAAAAAAAAAAAAAAAAACAAGAGTGAATGGACTTCAAACCAAGTCTCTTAATTACTCTCCTCATTGACTATAATTTACCACTTGACAACTCTTTCTGAAAAAAACCTTCTGTATTCAGAAGGAAGAAGTATGTGGAAAAACCAAGAGAGAAATAAAGAAACACGTAAATATATATTTAAAAAATAATATATTTTAAAAATAATTCACTGCAGGGCCGGGAGTTTGGCCTAGTGGTAGAGTGCTTGCCTAGCATGCACAAAGACCCGGGTTCAATTCCTCGGTACCACATATAGCAAAAAAAAAGCCAGAAGTGGTGCTGTGGCTCAAGTGGTAGAGCCCTAGCCTTGAGAAAAATCCAGGGACAGTGCTCAGGCCCTGAGCCCATGCCCAGGACTGGCAAAAAAAACTAATAATAATTCACTGCTAAAAATATGATAAGTAATGTGAAAAGACTTTTAAAACAACATGATGTTCAGATACTAGGCAACAACAAAACATGGGTTATCCCTTCACCCCAAGAACAGATATATTTTTACATTATTTAACAATGTTTAGGGGTTGTGTTCATGAACTGACATGTTAATGAAATACGTTTGTACAACTAATTGAAGATAATAACAAAAAAATTAGCCAGGCTAGGTGGCTCACACCTGTAATCCTAGCTACTCAGGTGGCTGAGATCTGAGGACCGAGGTTCAAAGCCAGCCCCAGCACTAAAGAACGTGAGACTCTTATCTACAATTAATCACTAAAAAATGGGAAGTGGGGCTGTGGCTCCAGTGGTAGGGTGGTAGCCTTGAGATGAAGAGCTCAGGGACAATGCCCAGGCCTAGAGTTCAAGCCCCATGACCCACAAAAATAAATAAATAAATAAAAACAATCCCTCTCTCCCACACAAAAATGGAAAGAATGTTGAGGGGCCAGGTGTGTAGTTCAGTTATAAAATACACGTTCAGTGTAAGTGAGGCATGAGTTTCATCTCCAGCATAAATGAATGATTGAGTACATAATACATGAATGTCTAAATACATAAATAAAATGTGTAATAAATACATTAAACTTTAAAAAATGAAGAGCTTTAAGAATTAGTACCATTATGTCACACGCACTGGTGGCTCACACCTGTAATCCCAGCTACTCAGGAGGCTGAGATCTGAAGATTAAGGTTCAGAGCCAGCACAGGCACAAAAGGACCTGAGACTCTTATGTCCAGTTAACCTCTAGAAAATGGGAAGTGGGGCTTGGCTCAAGCGTAGGGTGGTAGCCTTGAGCTGAAGAGCTCAGGGACAACGCCCAGGCCCAGGGGTAGAGTGGTAGCCTTGAGCTGAAGAGTTCAGGGACAGTGCTTGGATTGAGTTCAAGCCACATGACCCACAAAAAAAAAAAAGAAGAAGAAGAATTATTAGTACCCCTGGGTAGTGGAGCTCACACCTGTAATCCTAGCTACTCAGGAGATAGATTTGGGAATCATGATCTATCTGGGGATCATGATTCGAAGCCAGTTTGGGCAGGAAAGTGAGTCAATTAACCAGAGAAAAAAGATGTTAACTGGAGCTGTGGCTCAAGTGGTAGAGGGCTAGCCTTGAGTGTAAAAGTTCAGGGATACTACCGGGACCCTGAGGTCACGCCCCAAGACTGATACAAGAAAAAAAAATAGTACTAAAGGAATAGAATGATAAAATATAATTACAATGTCTAATACAATAGAAATATAATGTATAATTTCTAAATCAATAAAAGGAGGAAAAGATAAAAGAAAAATCAACATTGTCTAGAAATCTAGATTATTGGTACACTATTTGCCTAGCATGCATAATAAGTCTAGGGTTCAATCTCCAGCACCACAGACAAACATCAAAGAACCAACTTCAAATATTTACAATCCAGTGAAATATAGGAATGGGGAAAAAAAGAGAAATACAAAACGTAAGTAAACCTACATGACCAAAAAATAAAATGTTTAGTGAGGCATACATATTTTATGTTAATATATGTATGTGTAAAATCATGAATAAATCATTAGTAGAGGCCAGATACAAAAAGAAAAATATGAAAAGACTTGTAAAAAAGTTAGTCACCAATTTCAGAAAACTAGTTTGTTATAAAAGGGAAGGGAGGAAACTGGAATGGAAAACAGGTATAAAGGAATATCAAGGTACCATTACAGTTTTTCTATAATATAAAACAACAAAAAAAGGAAGGAAGGAAGGAAGGAAAGAAGGAAGGAAGGAAGGAAGGAAAGAAGGAAGGAAGGAAGGAAGGAAGGAAGGAAGGAAGGAAGGAAGGAAGGAAGGAAAGAAGGAAGGAAGGAAATTCAACAAGGATAATTTTCCATAAATGGGAAATGATAAAAGCCTTGCCTCAACAAGTGAAAAACTACAGAGAAACTTAGAAAGTATGAATGAATATAAAATACAATCTATAAAGGATTCTTTGAAACAGCCTCATCTTCAGCTATGGTATTGGCATTAGCATTCTAACTGCAGAGGTTTCTGGGAGAGAAAATGGAGTCGATTTGCAAAAGAAAAGATTGATATTAGACCAAAAGAGAGATTATATGACTCTAAGGATTTATTAACACTCTACAGAGTTTATTGTATATATTTTAGAAGAGTCATACATATTTCCTTAAAATACTTACAAGCAAGTCAACCAATTTAATTAAAAAAAAAAAAAAACTCTTTCCAAAGACAAAATAGTCCATTAGATCACTGGTTCTCAAAGTTGTTAGTTTGTAAAAATCTGGGTAAAAAAACCTGTCAATAATGTAAAACAAATGAAAGCCTTTCTGACAATCCCAATTCTAGAACTCTCCAGATGAGGCAGTTCTTCCATTTGACTGCTGTTTGCCCTTATTCTGAAGAGGAGGAGAGGAAGGAGAGGAGACAGAGCACCAAGAGTCAACCATTCACCTCCTTTGTTCCTCACTAAAACCAAGCATCAGCTGCAAATGAAATGCTTGCATACAGTCTGGTGGCTTTCTTCATGGCCTTTCCCCAGTTGCCAGATGGCTGGTCTCTCTAACTTGGCCAGTGAACAGAAAGCAATTCACCTCAGCTTCTTTCCATTCATCCTGGCCCTGGAAACAGGGACCAGAGGGAATGACTGATCCTGGCTCTGCTTTTTGGTCTTTTCTCAAAGCGAGGATATCATGACCATCATTCAGGACTGGTGGGTGGACCTGAAGACCCCTCGTTCACTTGAGAAGAGTCCCACGAGGCCCTGAGACCCTGAAGCTATATGAGCTCTTCCACTTGAGCCATAAGTTACTCTACAATATGTGTTTTCTAATTCAGGTATAACGTATTTATTAAGGCCCGTAGTTTTGAAATTACACTGATCTTGATTAAAGTAAATGTCATGTCAACCTAGCTACAGTATACCAACATTTTGCAAGAAATCTTACAGCAATAAAGCACCATAACTTCTTACACCCAAAACCTTGTATTTGAAATCTTAGAAATATTACCCAAGACTTAAAGTTAATGAGATACAGAATAGCAAATAGCACATATTACTCCATTGATACAGATGGGTCTATTTCCCATAGTCACTTAGTTATGAACTGCTAAATGATATAAATCTCTCCAAAGTGATTTGTACTTTCAAGTACAAGTCTTACCATTTACATGCAGGAAAAAACTGATTAATCCTACATGATTTTCTTTTCAAAATTTGTTATTCGGCCATATAAATAAACTGATACAATGTACCTTGTGCCCTATCTAAAAACTCTAAAATACCAGTTTTACTGAATTCCATTCTAGCTACCAGGTTTCCTGGTAGCTGAAGGAAAATAACTACGAATACAAGTCCACCTCACTCCAAACTTCCTTTCTATTGGCTTAAACCTCTCTGACCAGGCTCTTTTCGGGTCTTCGGAGCATTATTAAAGGATCTCAGTATTGATTTTCTGTGTGAGGTGCAGTAGAAATGGAATGATGCAAAGCACTAATGTCCAAAACCCACTCACCATCTCAAGGACAGATACAAAGGCAGGGAAGGGACCTCGAACTCAATCCCACTGGAGATCATAACTTAGAATTCGACACAGAAAAACAGGGAGAGTAAGGTCCAGGACATAGAATTCAGTTTGTAGCTGACTGAAACACAGCATGGCTGCTCTATGACTAGATTTATGAGGGTTTATAATTACTGGTGTATTTTGCTCTTCAGCATAAAGCTGTATGCCTCTTTTCCATCTCAGAAATACTTGTTTCCACACAATCACTTCTAGGAACACATCCTGCTATGTTCAGAATCATTTATTTGTGACTCAGAGCCATTGAATATTCAGAAGTTTCAGTTAGAATTCCTGTTCCAGTGCCCAAACTTATAGACAAGTGCCTTCAAGACAAACCAACCACTTAAAGAAAAAAGTAAAAAAAAAACCAAAACAAAACAACAACAACAAAAAAAACAGGGAACAGAAATGAACAGGCCTTTCACATATGCAGGGGAAAAAAATAGTCTGCTAAGTTCAACCTCATAAATAGCCAGGAAAATGCAAATTAAAAACACAGTGAGACACTATTTCACACTTCATCAGATTAGTGAAAGTTTTTCCTCTGACTAAACCACGTGCTGATGAGGATGCAAAGAAAGTCACAGGAACTGTCACCCAAATTGGTACAAGGGCAGAGGGGGTGTCTGAATGGGTTAATCTTGTCAAAAAGCAACTTGTATTACTGAGTAAAGTCTGTGTGTATCTTAGTTCCCAGATATTCTATTCTAGCACACACACACACACACACACACACACACACACACACGACTTGCATTTAGGTAATATTGAGTAACTTAGTTTTTTTGTAAATGTAGTAAATTTGAAGTACCTATAACATCAAGCCTATCTACCTACTAATGACATGATCATGGGATAGGGCAGACAAATCTGAGAGACTCTTTATCTCCAATTAACCAGCAAAAAGCCACAAGTGGAGATGTGGCTCAAGTGATAGAATTCCAGCATAAAGTAAAGAAGCCAGATGTCCTAAATTCAAGCCCCAGTACTGGCACACACAGACACACACAGGAAAAGATATCCACAACCTTGAAATGGGTTAGTAAATAAATATGAGAACATGAGAGAGACAGAGAAAAAGAGAGAAGGTAGAAGAGGAGGAGGAGAATGAAGAAAGAAGAAAAGGATGAGGAGGGAGGAAGAAAGAGTTGGAAGAGAGGGGAAGGAGGCAAAAGGAGTGCAAAGCAAATGTTATTAAATGGGGGGAAGGTAGAGTTTAAGCTAGAATCAGAACTCTGAATGATTGTATCTGGGAAATGGTAGCTCTCGTCCAACTCCCTCCGCCCACCTGGAAAATGGGAGGAACAGTGGCAGGCATAAGAGAGATATTGCAAATACCTGCTTTCTTACAGACCTTCCTCTGTTTCTCCATTCTTTAGTCACATAAATGAAGACTGAGAAAGGTTAGTCACATGGCCTGTGCAACCGATGGGTCATGCATGTGAGCAGTTGTAGGCAGAAGCAGAGAGCCCAGGTGAGGGCATTGCCACCTCGCTGTGAGACAGTAGAATACAGGGTGCCATGTTCTGCAGCAGAGCTCTGCACTACTTGGCTATCCAACCAGAAGAATAGTAACAATTAAAGGCTTTTACTTTATTCTGAAAGATAATTCTGCAACAAAGGGACCAATTAAGCCACTGAAAGTACCATGAAGATGATGAATCAAAAATGATTTGGGGGGTGGGAGTTTGGCCTAGTAGTAGAGTGCTTGCCTAGATGCATGAAGACCTGGGTTCAATTCCTCGGTACCACATATATAGAAAAAGCTGGAAGTAGTCCTGTGGCTCAAATGGTAGAGCATTGGCCTTGAGAAAGACCAAGGATAAGTGCTTTGGCACTTGCAAAAAAATAAATAAAAATGATTGGGTTTAAAACACTATTGTACTTCTCCACAACACACCTTGTAAATTACTATCTTGATGTTTAACAGGTGACTGAGCCAAAGGAAAAGCAGTTATAATCCAAATAAAGTTCCTACAGTGAACTAACCTGCAGCCATTAAAATAATGTTTAGTAATGAATGATTGTTGTCCTTAATGTACTATGTTGTCTCTCATCTCCTTTGCTGTCCCTTGGTTATCTCATATTGGTATAGTATCTCACTTTGTTATCTGATATATTGAATTTGTTTGTATTTGGATATTTGAAATTTGATAGGGAAGGGGGGAAAAGCAAGACGGGTGGGGGGTGGGGGGGGAGGGAAACGGGTACCAAGACATGTGAAAGGGTATCAATGTATGTGAATTAATGCACCTTCTATCTGGCAAATATCATGTAACCCTTTTACTAATTACAATAAAAAATAAAATAAAATAATGTTTAGAAGCCAAGCATGGTAGCTCACACCTGTAATTCTAGTTACGCAGGAAGCGGAGATCTGAGGATCATAGTTCAAAGCCAGCCCAGGCACTAAAGTCTGTGAGACTCTTATCTCCAAATTAACCACTACAAAACCAGAAGTGGCACTGTAGCTCTAGGCATAGGGTGATAGCCTTGAGCTGAAGAGCTCAGGGACACACCCAGGCCCAGAGTTCAAACCCAGGACCACCACCAACAACAACAAAAATAGTGTTTATAAGTGAATATTCATTGTGTTGGAAATGAACTATACAACTTAGGAGAAGATGGACTGGTATGGAAAAAAAAGCTGGGAGAAAAATGAGGGAGGGGGTAACACTGTTTAAAAAGAAATATACTTATTACCTGACTTATGAACTATAATGCCTGTGTACATCACCTTTACAATAAAATATTAAAATTACAAAACAGAAGTACTTAGTGATATGATGAAATGCTCACTATTTAATGCTAAATTTTAAAATAGAGGTGGTGGTAGTAGTGGTATCTGCCTGCAACTGCAGCATTACAATATTACATTATTAATAATGCCTGAAGAATACAGAAACCCCACTCTCAAACTCATAGAGCTAATCAACCACTTAAGCCAACTAACAGGATACAAAATTAACCCACAAAAATCTGGCTTTTGCCTGGTAACAATGTACAAGTCGAAAGGGAAATCATGAAGACAACCCCATAGCCTCAAAATAAATAAATAAACCTAAGAATTAACCTAACCAATGATGTAAAAGATCTAAATAATGAAAACTATAAAAATCTAAGAAAAGAAATCAAAGAAGACACCAGAAAATGGTGCCTTCCATGTTCATGGTGCCTTCCATGTTCATGGATAAGTGCAATCAGTATCGTGAAAATGGCCACACTTCCAAAAATCATATGCAAGTTCAATGACATCTCGATCAAAATCCCAATGACGTTCTTTACTGAGATAGAAAAAACAATCCAAAAACTTATCTGGAACAACAAGTGACCTAGAAGAGCCAAAGCGAATCTAGGCAAAAGAAGCAATGCTGGTGGTATCACAATATCAAACTTCAAACTCTACTGCAGAGCCATAGTTTAAAAAATAACTTGGTATTGATACAAAAACAGACCTGAAAACCAATGGAACAGATTGGAAGACCCAGAAATAAGACCATGTAGTGACAGTCATCTGATATTCAATGAAGGAACTAAAACATAGCCTCTTCAACGATTGGTGATGGGAAAACTGGGAAGCCATATGCAGAGAACTAAAAGCCATTCCAGTCTGTCTCCATGCACTCACATCAACTTAAAATGGATTAAGGACCTCAACATCAGACCTGAAAGTCTGAAACTACTGCAAGGCACAGTAGGAGAGATATTAGAACTTATAGGCACAGATAGGAACTTCCTGAACAGAGTCCCAGAGGCACAACATATACAAGAGACTCAACATATGTGACTACATTAAAATAAAATATTTCTGCACAGCTAAAGCTATAGCTATTAAACTAAAAAGACAGCCAACCAGTCGGGAAAATATCTTTATCAGCAATACATCAGGCAAAGGTCTAATATCCCATATATACAAGAAGCTCAAGAACTAACCCTTTCCAAACCTAAGAAACCAATCACTAAATGGGCACGGGAGCTAAGGGGAGACTTCTCAGAAGAAGAGGTAAGAATGGCAAAGAAACACATGAGAAAATGTTCATCATCCCTGGCCATAAAGGAAATGCAAGTCAAAACAACCCCGAGATACCATGTTACCCCATCTTATTGGCCAATATTCTGAATTCTGACAGCAATAAATACTGGCAGTGTGTGCAGGAAAAGGAACCCTACTGCACTGCTGATAAGAATGTAAACTAATACAACCTCTCTGGAAAACAGTCTGAAGGTTCCTTTAAAAAACTAAACATACACCTTAGGCACCTACCCTGAGCATTATGAACCAGGATGTGACAAGGACACCTGTACATCCATGTTTATTGCCCCACAATTTACAATAGCCAAGATACAGAAACAACCCAGATGCCCCACAATAGATGAAAGGATCCAAAATCTGTGGTACCTATACATAATGGAATTTTACACAGATGTTAGAAAGGATAAAATAATGTCATTTGCAGGGAAATGCGTGGAACTAAAACAAATCATGTTAAATGAGGTAAGCCAAGATCAGAGAGACAAATGACACATGTTTTCCCTGATATACAGAAGTTAGATTAAAATGCAATGGTATATGACAAAATACACAGGTTCTAGACATTCACATACAATGAGATCAAAAGAGGATGGTATAAGGCGAAAAATCACCCAAGCGCCTTTTCATATGCATATAAAATAATATACACACTGAAATGAACTCCAAAAACTAGGAAACAAAAGACCTTTCCTTGACCTTTTCTTAATTCATCTTTTTGTTTTCTGATGACTGCATTCTTTACTTCATAAGTATGTATTCACGTGTACACCTGAGAGAAGGAAAAACAGTGGAAAACAGGTGAAAATGTGGAACAGCGGGCAGAGATGGGAGAGAGGCAATGAGAGAGAGGGAACAAAAGGAAGGAAATGTACCTACTACCTGAGGTATGCAAAGGAAACCCCACTGTATATCACTTCTAAAACAACCATAAGGGGTTTTTTTAATACTGGTTTTTTTTTAAGTTAAAAGCAAATTTCTCTTGATGGAGAAATGTGAGATTATTTTCCTCTACCCTCCAATCACCTATAATCTATTTTTCTTATATTTTCATTCTGAAAGCGTAAAACTGAAAGGCAATTTGGCAGTGCCCCCCAAAGTTGCTGGTTATGGTCTTGAAAACTCCACTCCTGAGTGAAAAGCTTTACGTGTGCACCATGAGAAATTTCACACCAACCCTTTACACTGCAAGAAGAGTAAGGAAGCCCACACCCATGCACAGAATATGGACTCCTAGACAGAGCTGAGGCAGACAGCCCTGTGGAGAAAGGAGGCACAGATACTGCAGCCAGTATGGACAGACCTCAAAGAAAAGCTGTGAGTAAAAGGCCTGCCCACTGCAGAGAAGCAGCTGCAATGAGATATCCGTTTACACAAAGACAGAAACAGGCAAAGCAACACTGCATGGTGCACTGCTGGTGCGTACAAACATAGTAAGAGAACTTTAAATATATGGAAGGCAAATCCCCAAACCCAATAGAGGGTGGAAACGCAGGATGGGACCCAAACTGGTGCCTGCAGTAAGTCTTTACCTCTTGGGTTGAGAAGAGGACAGGGGTTAAATGTACAATTCTCTGAAGTTTCAGGGGTGTGTGTGTGTGTGTGTGTGTGTGTGTGTGTGTGTATGCCCAAACTGTTTCATAATAACAAAGTTTCTCAGCACTTTCATAATGCAATATACATTTTATAAGCCTAGAATCAACAAAAAGAAATAATGTGGCTAGACAAGTCATTCATTTAACCATGGATTTTGGAAACAAAACAATTAAAGTTTATCATTTGGGCCAATACGGGATTCCCAAACTAGAAAACGGAATTTTCTGACCAAAAAAAAAAAAAAAAAAAAAAACAATTTGTAAGGAAAGCATTTGATTATAATAATTTCCCAATTTTATTTACCATTTTATGTGCACCAGAGGGAAGAATCAAGGTGCAGTGTTTCCTTCCCTAAAAGATCCATGTCCTTTTAAAGAAGCAGGAATCGGAAGAGAAATTGGATGTGGACAGTGGTCACTGCTTCGTCCTTCCCACAGAGCCAGCCCCAGGGTGAGAGCGGGCTGCTGGCCAGGCGCTGGCTGCAGGGCAGGACGCCCGGCGCGCCCCAGGCCAGCCCTGGCCTGCTCAGGCCGGGAGACCCAGCCACGCTTTTGCACGTGGCTTCCTCAGTGGGATGGATGAGAAGGAGTTTCAAGGAAGGAAAGTACAGGGCGCATTCCACATTCTCCTTGAGCTATTCTGTACCTCCAGACACACTGCGCTTTGCATCCCTCAGAGCTCTGCAACTGGATTTAAATGGTGTGCATGGACACTCCACCTCCGGGAAGCCTGTCTCCCTGGCCCAGGGAGGGGTGACCTGTCCCCTCAGGGCTCTCCCCACCCCCCTCCCCGTCCCCCAATCCAAGCGAGGCCCCCAGCCAGCCTGGCCCAGCCAGGACCACCCGCAGGTGCTGGGAAAGCCCGGGCCCCTGGCAGGCTAGAGGCCTGCACACTTCTGCTTCCTCCAAGCTCCCCACTCCCCCTCCACGGGTGGGTTCAGAGCTCTAATTTGTAACACTAGGGGCGGGAGCCTCCAGCCCAGGGTGTCAGCAGCCCCGGCTTGGGCTGGGAAAGTGCGGACAAGACCGGACAGAGGGACGGGACGGGCGGGAGCTGGAGAGGCCGCCTTCGGGACAGACCAGGGGGGCTGCGCCGGGGCGCGCGGGACCTTCCCGGGGGGCTCCTCGGCGGCTGACCCCCGAGACGGGCCTTGATTGACTGCCAAGGGAGCGGGGGGGGGGCTCACCCCAGAGCCCGCCTTCCAGGCGCTCCTTCCGCGGGGCGCAGGCGGGCGGGCGGGCGGGCCGGGCAGGCGGGAAGGCCTGTTGCTCAACCTTCCCCTCCTCCCGCCCGCCATCGCCCTCGTGGAGGAGGAGCTGGGGACCGGCAAAACAAGTTCGAGTGTGGGCTAGCTACCCCGGGGTTTGGCGGAGGAGGGCCGGGCGCCTCCTGGGCCCCCCGCGTGCGCCCCGAACAGCCGCGGGCGCCAGAGGAGCCTCGGAGGAGTGGAGGTGGCTTTCACAGGCGCGTGCACACATACACACACACACACACACACACACACACACACATACACACACACACACACACACACACGGCTCTCCTCTCCCATGGAAAGGGCTAGCAGAGGAAGAAATCCCGCAAAAGGCCGCTGGCTCCCGCCCTCCCTGGGGAGAAGGGAAAGCTCTGCCCCTGGAAACGTCTGGGCCCTCCGGTCTGGGGGTGCGCTGGGCCCCAGATCTGCGCCTGGCCTTTCACCAACGCCGGGCCACCACTGGAGATGACGAAACTGCTTTCCAGTGTCCACCCGGGAACCTCAGGTTCAGAAGGGAGTTCACACCCACCATGACAAAGCCCCTTGCTAGGGCCCCCCTGTACCCCCCAAGAACGCCCCTGGAGCCTGTCTCAGAGCCCAGTGGAATTGCTGCATCTCTATAACGAGATAAGCGAGGGGGGCAGGGAGATGCGGATCAAATACTGTCACCGGAGTAGCATGTCACATAGGAGGCAAATGGCCAGCCTTTTGAACCTCCAGTTCTCAGGGTCTGTGGGTTCCGCTGACTGCACCCTTTAACCAGCTCCTCCTCTCCCCTCCATCTCTCACCAACCATATCTCCCTTCTCCTCCTCTTTTTCTACCCTGATGATCTCGTTTCTACATGCTAGAAGTGCAGAGAAGAGGAGGGTTAAGGCCTGCACACAGGGGAAATCCTATCCACTGCAGGCTAGCTCCGAGCCAGCGCTGGGATTTCCGCGCCCAGCCTCCAGCCTGAGTTAATGTGCTATAAGAACCAGCTGTGTCAGGTCTGGACTTGCTGTTTTCTGTCCTGCAATTCACCGTACTTTTTTTTTTTTTTAATCTGGCTTGTTTTCTTTTTCTTTTGTCCCAGTCACTTCAGTGACCTTTGGTGCCCCTGAAGGCAGGTAGCACACCTGAATTGTAAAGCTTCAGTTGAGTTCAAAGTTTTCTTTCTTATTTTTAAAGCCCTCAATAAATTAGGCCAGAGGTAGTTGGAGTGGAGCCTCCTGGCTTGCTGTTCCTCTGGGATTTTTAAGGCTGGCTAAGCAATCTGCTCTTGGGAAACCAGGTATAAGGAGACCGGGGTGGAAGGATCTGGGGTTGTCCGTGGAACTTTCTCCACCTCTGTAGCTTCCACCAGTCTAGTCTCTCCTGAGCAATCTTACCAGGCTTGCCCTGGAGTGAGCTGGTGCCCGCCTGCCTTGGTTAGGCAAGTTTGCTAGCCAGACGCACCCAGGCCCAGTTCTGCTGGCTAGTGCAGGAAGAAGGAAGTGAGCCAGTGCGTTGTGGGGGAGCAGGCCTGGAATGCGGGTTCTCCTGGCCCCTTTCCCCCCCTCCCCAGCCTGTACCCTAGCATCTCTGCAATCAGGGCTAGCTACTATTCAAAGAGAAGGCTCTGCCTTAACGAATATGAATGGTGTCATTCGGATCAAAAGGATATAATGTAGTCAAAATAAACACGGAACAAATGGAAGCTGATCCTAGAGAAAGCAATTCATTCTTACTGTTCTGTGTCTCTTATCTTATGTGGAATCACATTTTGTCCTGACTCAACATTATGTTTCACAGTTTCCGTGAAATCATGGTTTCAGTATAAGACTTATTTAAAAAAAAAAAAATAGATCTTCTCAGGGACAGTTAGGAATCTGTGTTTTGCCTGATCCCTGTCTTCCTGAGTATCCAATCCCGGTTGTTAAAACACAACTAACTTTTTTTTTTTTTTTAATCCTGGCCTCAGAGATAACATTTGGTGTCCTCTCACATAGCTCTGACAGTTTCCCCAGGGAGAAGCCAGAGAGCCAGGAAATGTAGAGGATAGAAGACAGGTGTCAGAGATGGCTTGTTCCAGCACTTTAGAAAGCCCCCCAGTCACCCCCCCAAGTCCTGTTCTGGAAGGTCTACTCCAACCAACCAGGGCCCAAGGTCAAAAGACCAACACCAGCCCACAACAAGAACACAAGTGGGAGGGAGAAGAAACCACGGCATGTCCAGGCTGAACTGGCATTCATTTGTCCAGGATTTCTTTTTGAGGCATTTTAGTTTGCTCATGGTTTTGGTGATGCTAGGGTTTAAACTCGGAGCTGTTTTGCACTATTGGGCAAGCATTCTGACACTCAACCTGGCCTCCAGTCCCCATGACTCCCTTTGAATAAAATAGAACTTGGAAAGCAGAAACAGAGAAATCATTTTCCAGAGGTAAAGGAAACCTTTCTCTACTTTGTTAAGAGTTCTGACTTGCAGGCCTGTCCATAGAAAGACAAGCCTGAACTCACAGGGCTCTGAGAAGATGCTGAGAAATGCCCCCCTGCCCCCCAACTCCTGGCTGTCCAGGCACTCCTCAGTGAGCTTCACTGGTAGTACCTGTTACCCCAACCTGTTTCCTAGTGAGGTTCTGCTTTCTACCAGGTATCCCACCGTCCTTCATACAGTACTTTACCTCAGAGATCCCAAAGCATTCTGCTGAAGAAATGTATTTGTCTGTTATTATGGGAAGACAACAGACATGTGGGAACTGAGACCAGGAAAAAAAAAATCCTTTGGCTAGAATAATTTGCCTTTTATTTCACTAAGTCTCCCAACAGCATAGTAAACCTATCTGGGCGGTAAAGAGATTCAAACTCATGAAAAATATGAACCAACGATTTTGTTTTTGTTATCTGAATCCCTTTAGAAAAGACTGTATTGCCCCCCTCACAATCTGACATGCACATATGTTCTTTTAAAAATCACCAAAAACAAACCCAGGTGCTGCTGGCTCACACCTGTAATCCTAGCTACTCAGGGGCTGAGGCTGGAGGACCACCACTGAAAGCAAGCCACACAGGACTATGAGACTTGTTCTTTTCTCCAATAAACTACTCAGAAAAAGCTGAAAGCAGCACTGTGACCCAAGTGGTAAAGTACTACCATCCTTGAGGAAAAGAATCACAGGGACAATGCTCAGGCCATGAGTACAAGCCCCATGAACAATAATGAACAATCAAACAAAAAGAGTGAGAGAAAAAAGAAGAAAAAAGCATAGTTACTTAAATAATGCTGCAAAATAATACTTTGTTTCCCCTAGCAGATCACAGTACCATTCACAGATTAAAAGACAGAGGAGGTGAACTGAAGGGAAGTGTGAAAGAATCAATACAAGTTTCTGATTATTCCTTTACTCAAAAATTCTTTTTGGCTAAGTTTAACTTCTGCCAAATAGCTATCAGTTTTATGATGACAAGACTATCAAACTTGTTTTGCTAAATGCTTCCCTTCTCTTACAACTGTCTAAACAGGATTTTCCCACTTAGCATCCTATCAATTCAGTTCTGATTATGCCATAACTTAGGAGAAGCTGTGTATTAAATATTAATATTTGTGTAGTTCTTGATGTATTTGATGATTTGACTGTAATATTAAATACAGTACATCATTTATAATATTAGAAAACAGAATCAATAAAAAATTATTTGCCTAGCCTTTGACTTTTTTTTTTTTTTTTTGCTTGGAGTGGCAGGTATAATATGGAAATGCTTTTTTTTTTTTCTTCTTTTTTTAGTGCTGGTAGCAGGGCTTGAATTCAGAGCCCTGGTGTTCTCACTTCACTTTTTCTTTCAAAGCTGGCATTTCAGCACTTGAGCCACACCTCCACCTTCTGGCTTTTTGCTAGTTAACTCAAGACTGGAGTCTCCTAGATTTGTCTAGACCTCAAACTGTAACCCTCTGCCTCCAGAGTAGCTAAAATTACAAGCATGAGCTATCAGGACATCAAAAGGTCATGTTGATATTCCAGATCAGAACACAGTTACCTTGTTCCAGTAGGATAAATTTGCTCCTTTTATGTTTTGCTTTTGTGTTTGTTTTGTTGTTTGTTTGTGCCTCTTTGGAGACTTGAATTCAAGGCGCCTTAGCTTTTTTGCTCGAGGTAGCTCTACCACTGGAGACACACCTCCACTTCTGTGCTGTTTTTGGTTTTGCTGGTTAAAGGGAGATTATCAAGTTTTCTGCCCTGGCTGGCTTCAAATGGTGATCCACAGATCTCAACCTGGAGTAGCTAGGATTATAATCATGAACCACTGGTACCTGGATATTTCTTTTACATTTTACATTTGTGAAAACTTTAAGACTTGAAGATATCAAAGTTGACTAATGAAATTCCATTGTATGTTTCCACATCCGTTCAGACTAATCTGTCATGATATGTGTTTCAGTCCTAGTTGAAAAGCACAGGATGTGTCAGATTGAAATTGATATCAATTTTCTTACAAGGCCTATGGGAAAGGATTTTAGTGTTAAACATATTGAAGATCAGAGAAGGATGGGTGGGGGTCAGTCACTTTTTTTATGCCAGCACTAGAGCTTGAATTCATGGCCTCAATACTCACCCTTAGCTTTTTTGCTCACAGCTGGCACCCTACCACTTGTGCGACACAGTTCAGGCTTTTGGGGGATTAGAGATAAGAATCTCATGGGCTTTCCTCCTGGGCTAGCTTTGAACTTTGAAATTTTCAGATCTCAGCCTCCTCAATCACTGTGAGTACAGATATGAGCCACCAGCACCCAGCAAGGTCACACTTCAAAGGTTTACAAAGCACCTCTTACAACCTCTTGCAAAGCAGAGGTTGAACAAGTATACAAGTAGATAAATTAGCAAATACATGGATTGAGATGTTAAGGCAGCAACTTCAGTATTCACAAGTCTAGTATTTTCCACCTTTGAGGAAAAACTTGCCCATCTAAACCTATGGCAAAAATTGCATAAAATAATGCCAGTAGCTGGTCTTCTTTAAAATTCACAGTGTTAAATCTTGGGCTAAATGCAAAAGACTGATTTTTGGCCTGTGTTGCATATGTGTAATCAATACAAAGGAGATTCATATGGTTTTCATTTAGTATGCATATTTGTTTAAATGCCACATACATTTTCAAGTTACATAATTGGATACTTTACAGGTCATATGTCTTTAAACATTGTGATGCTCTGATTTAACTAAGCTGGAATCATTCATTTAAGTTCCTTTCACACTTTCAGGAGAAGAATTTGCTATGAACCAAATTAATACACTAATTTCCATTTTGGGTTTTTTTTGGCAGCTTTGTTTCTGCCAGAGGATATTAGTTCCTGTAATGTTAGTCATTGTACACTTAATTGAATATACAATTCTATTACATGCATTTCAATATTTGTAAATGCAACACCTCAGAGTGAGAAACTACCAGACTCGAAAGAGGAAGGTGCAGCAGTAGAAGGGCCCAAAGGTGGGGCTATCTGGTCAAGTGCATCTTCCGTTCCTATAATCAGTTCCAGTTTCTAGCCTACATGTCCTTGTGTATAATTCAGCAAATAGAAAATACTTGCCTTTGTGAAAACATTCTGGCAACTTGGGCAACGATAATATCTTCTATTCCGTTTATTAACCAGAATGGCTTTTGATAGTAAAATTCATTAGATGTTCTAGAACTGAAGACAGATCTCACTGGTAGAGGACCTGCCTAACATGCACCTGGCACTGGGTCTAATCCCCAGCACTGCACAAAATAATAATAACTATTATTATATGATCTGAATGGTATTTGAAGTTTCTTCAGAACACTGAAAGTAAAAAGAAATGCGCTTATTATCTATTACATAATACAGGGCTGGAGTGAGGATCAAATGAACATTAAAGTGAAAAAGGCTATTGCAAACTGTGAACTGTTCATATCTACAGATGCAGATAGATCTTTGATTGAATTTGAGCACTGAAGCAAACACAGGAAGTTAGATGAGCATATTAAGCCCATTCCACACAGATGACGTTGGAATTTTTCTTCAGCAACTTCATCGAAGTGTAACTTTCATAACATAAAACCCATTCCATGATTCTTAGTAAGTGCATACAGGTGTCACTGGAATCCAGTTTTAGAACATTTGCATGACCCTTAAAAGTTCTCTGCTCATTCACAGTTAATCTTTTCTCAACTGTCCTTCAGGCCCTGCAGCCCCAAGTAATCACTGATTTGCTTTTTGGCTCTATAATCTCCTCTTCTGGACATTATAATATAAAGTGGAATTATGTAAAAACAGTCTTGTGTATCTGGCTTCTTTCAGTTAGCAGCTTTGTGAGACCCTGCTATATATCTTGGCTTCTTTTTTTGCTGAATAATATTCCACTACATGGGTACATCCTGTTTTGTGTATCTAGTCCCCATAGATGGATATTTGGATGGTTTCCATTTGGGGCTGTCATGAGTCACGCAGTTAGAAACAATTTCACACGTATCTTGGATTGGAGGGTTTCAATTCTGTTGGGTAGATACCCAACAACTTTTAACTTTTCAACAACTACCAGCCTATCCTTTAAAGTGGCTCTGTCATTTTGTAACAGGTTCTAGGTCCTTCACTGTGTCACCAACACTTGGTCTTACCTGTCTTTTCAGTTATAGCCAGCCTGCTGGCTATGTAATGGAATCCCATTGAGGTTTTGATTTGCATTTCCCTGGTAACAAAGACTTTGACCATTCTCTCCTTGATGATATTAGTTTTTCCTCTGGCCTGAAGTGTCATCCAGGTCTTTGATGTATTATTAAAACTGTATGGGGTGGGGGGAGGGCTGCTCTAGGAAGAGGGAAAGTGGGAAAATTGTGAAGATTGCTGTTTGAGGCCAGCCTGGGCAAAAAGTGAATGAGATTCATCTCAGATAAAAACCTGGGTGTGGCGTCATGCATCTGTCACCACAGCTCCAAGGGAAGCTTGAATAGAGGATCTTAGACTAGATGGATCTAAGATATAAAGGTGTGACTTTCTTGGGAAGGTAACCAAGCAAAAAGGAGGGGTGTGGCTCAAGTGGTAGAACATTTGTTTAGCAAGCAGAGGAGCTGAGTTCAAACTCCAGTCCCACACACATTACACCACACACACACACACACACACACACACACACACACACACACACTATGTTGATTGCTTTATGATTAAGTTGAACATGTTTTGCCAATAATTTCAATATACCTAACACCTCTTCCTGCTGTCTTCTGTTTTTTTTAATTTTCTGTACCATTAGTTAACTTTTAGAGCATAGTTAGTTTCTTCTCCCAAACTCGTTTTTTAAACTCTCTCAAGAGAAGCACACATTTATTTATTTCTTAGAAGTCAAGCCTAAGGCTACTCTAAAGGTAATACAACTTTAATAAATACCTGCTGCAAGTATGATAAAAGGTATTCTTCCTGTAAGTATTCTAAAAGCACCGACATCATAATTTGCACATGATTTGTTGCATAATTTGCAACATGTAAGTTGCACTGACTTTGTTTCTCTGTTGCTTACTTTTTACATATGAAGCTTTACAAGTTTTTTACTTGATTTTATGCCAGTATTAGGTCTAGAACTTAGAGCCTCATGCTTGTTAGGCAAGTGCTTTACCACTGAGCCACACCTGCAGTTTCTGGGCAGGGGGAGTGGGTTGAGGGGCTTGAACTCTGGGCCTGGGTGCTGTCCCTGAGCTCTTCCTCTTAAGGCTACTGACCTACCCCTGGAGTCACAGGGCCACTTCCGGTTTTCTAGTGGTTAATTGGAGATAAGAGTCTCATGGTCTTTAGTGTCTGGGCTAACTTTGAAATGAGATCCTCAGATCTCAGCCTCCTGAGTAGCTAGGATTATAGGTGTGTACCACCTCTCCCTGCTAGTTTAGTTTGAAACTATTTCACAAGGAAAAAGGGCTTTAAATATCAGAGAAAAGTTAAACAGACTTCTAAGGAAACATTAACGTGTATGCCAATTCATATCCTTAAATAAAATAGATTTCCCAATTATAAGGCCCTGTTTTTTAATTCGTACGTCCCTGAGCGCCTTAACAAAAATAGCCACTACATAATTGATCACAAATGGGCAGACTCTCTTGAGTATGGTCACGAGGAGGAAGAAAGAGCTATCACTAGTACTTTGCTCAAAAGAACTATTTTAAATTATAAATATGAACATACATAGAAGCCTGAACATAAACCTAAATCAACTTCCCTTATTCCTTGTAAATAAAGGGGTGGGGGGGAGGAGAGAACGAAAGTTTTGAGTGTTACCTGGAAGAGTGCCAAAGATATACACTTGAGAATATTTTAAGGTAATTAGCATTTTTGTCTCTGTGTCAGTTAAAAAAGGCTTTTGCCTGCTCCTAATTTTCTATGGGTTACTGAGACTATTGTATGAATGAAGGACTGCTAAAGGCCATTTATATTGTGCAAACAGAGACCCAAATTAGAGGGGGCATGTTAATAAGAAAAGAGGACTTAGGAGTGCTCAATTATGAGCCAGAACTGGTTTCTATTTTACAGGAATAGAAAACACATCAATCTTGCTTTTAGAATATTTCCAATTAAAATGAACAGCTCATGACACATTAAGAGCCAGCAAACCCTGCTGCAGCCACACAGCTTTTGAATAATTATTAGCAGCAAAACTCAGTATCGAAAATGTATAGATAAATAAATATACACAAACATATATATATACATATATATGTGACTGAAATATAATTTGTGAAGATCAAGGATCCTGAGCTGCAGGAGAAACCCTAATAGAAAAGAAATAGAAAAGTGAACACAATTTTCAGAGTAGAAAATTCAGGAGAGGATGTTCCTGATCTATGTAACTGTAACCTTCTGTATATCACCTTTATAATAACAATGAGAGAGAGAGAGAGAGAGAGAGAGAGAGAGAGAGAGAGAGAGAGAGAGAGAGAGAGAATACTGTTTCGAGCCTGAAGAAGAATGCACTGCACATGGTGACAGCATCCCACGCCCTTATGCAACCAGTTGCATCTGCAAGGCCCGCTCCACACGTGAGGAACTGAAGCAGCAGTGGAAGCAGCTCCCCTCTCACCCTGTTGTCCCCACACAAAGACAATGGTGAGTAGATTCCCGGGCTCAGCCCATCCTGTGCCTGGAGTCTACTTGGAGGAAGCAAAGGGAGGCTTCCACTCTACATGGGAAGGTGTTTGAGCAAGTCTTAATTGGGGTCTGCACTGGAAACTGCTGCACATGTCTGGTTCTGGTTCTGCTCCTGTTGTCAAGTAGTAGTCGTACAAAGGGGCTTGAATTCCACAATATGTCTTGGTCAATGTCACATATACGCAAACAAATTGAAGTGTAGTATATTCAGGGGAGGATTCCAGTGGCATAACTCTTGTGAACAACTAACCAGCAGCTTATCAAAATGAATACGAGGAAACTGAAGCATGTTTTGTTGGCAGGAGTAAGCAAAGGGAAGGGCAGGCAAATGAATAGAGGAAAGGCATGCAAATAGTTATTATATTCAATGTACGTGTGTGAAAATTTGAGGGTATGGGTGGAATTGGGGCAGAGAGGAGAGAATGATGGTGTATGCTGTCGGGATTTCTTTCTTTCTCTTCTTCTTCTTCTTCTTCTTCTTATTATTATTATTATTATTATTATTATTATTTTCTGTGCGTATGACAGTCCTGGGACTTGAACTAAGAACTTGGGCATTGGGCTTTGTTGCCTCAAATTAGTGCTCTACCACTTGAGCCACTTTCAGTTTTTAAATAGTTAATTGAAGCTAAGAATCTCATGAGTTTCCTGCCTGGCCTTGCTTTGAACCTTTATCCTCAGATCTCAGCCTTCTGAATAACTAGGATTAGAGGCATGAGCTACTGGCATCCAATTTACAACGATGATGGGGTTTTAATAAGAATGTATGAAAGCATTGCAAGACATTATCCCTTCCGCTACCTTTTCTCCTCTGTGAACTATCTATTTTAGAATTACAGCTATCCATGTAGCCAGTGTTCACATAGTTCTGATAGAGTCGAACTGCATGGAATAAACCAATGAAGCCCTTCATTCACAAAGAAGAAAATTCATTATCCCTTGTACTTCTCCCTAAGTCTCAAGTTGAGCTTCTGCACACCTGTATTGGATTTGAGCCTTTCTATTCCGGGCGGTACTGGCCCTCTCTCTTGAAACTTGTGTAACTAGTAAGACTGAAGTACCATAAAAGAAGGAGAAACTGGAGGAGGAGGAGGAGGAAGAGGAGGATGAGGGGGGGAAGGAGGGGAGGGAGAACAAGGGGAAAGGGAAGGAGAAGAAAGAGGGAAGAGGGAAGAGGAAAGGAGGAGGAGGAAGAGGGGGAGGAGAAGAAGGAGAGGGGAAAGGAGGAGGAGGAGGGGAGGGGAGGGAGAGGAGGAGGAGGAGGAGGAGGAGGAGGAGGAGGAGGAGGAGGAGGAGGAGGAGGAGAGGGAGAAGAGAGAGAGGAGAGGGAGGGGGAGGAGGGAGAGAGAGTGGGAGGAGGAGATGGGAGGGGGAGGGGGAGGAGGAGGTGAAAGCAAGGAGATGACCAGAAGAAAGCCACAGTGAATCATTCCTCTACGCATCCTTTCTTGAGCTCATTGAGAAAACTGGCTTCAGGTGACCGGACCCTGGGCTTTATTTTAAACCAGTCTCTTATAACATTAGAGCTTTCGTCAAGGGAGATGCACAGGGCTCCTGACTGAGATGTGCTGCTGGTTGCTATGGAAAGGTTTGTACTTAACTATTTTACAGCGTTCTGTCAGGGACCGGGAGTCTATTAGGAAATAAAACAAAACAAAAAACAATGACAGCACATACCTCACCCCAGACATTAGGAAAATATGCCAGCGGCCTTTTTTATATTGCACGTATGGAGAAACCACAGTGCATCTGAGACCCCCATCACTGTCTCTCACTGCAGAAGCTAATGATATCATCCACGTGCCAGTTACCATGAATGAATCCAGTTCCTCCTCCTCCAGTGCACATCTGTGCTGTATTTCTCATTTCCACCTGGAGTTTGGTTGGTGTCAAATGCTCCTTCGTGGTGGCAATCTCAATGCAGTGTGACTAGGCCAGAGCAGCTGCCATTCGTGGATCCAGGACTGTTGGACATGAATGATGGGGGAGACCATTTTAATATGAGCATCTTGGCTTTTCTAGAAATATGTCACTTTCTAGAAAATTCACATTTTCTTTTCTGTTAATCGTTGAAAAGTACAGTCTTGTTTGTCTCCGGTTTTCCACCTACAGGAATAGGCCATGTGTTACTGATATACTTGTAGGGAATTTGGCAGGAAAAGACTTTGGCCAAGAACACACAGCATGGAACCAGAGCCCAGCTCTGCTAGGTGAAATTGGGTGGATTTTTTTTTTTAACCATTCTCCCCATCATGTGACATCTCTGACACTGAATCATAATAGCATCAGTTTCATCAGGTAGGAATTCCACAAGGCAGCTTTTCTATAGTTCTTAGAATTGCATACTTACTGCATACAATAAGCATGCAGCAGGTGTCATTTTATCACATAAGTGAATGTTATCATCCTACCTTTTTTTTTTTTTTTTTGCCAGTCCTGGGCTTGAGCTCAGGGCCTGAGCACTGTCCTTGGATTTTCTTAAGGCTAGAGCTCTACCACTTGAGCCTCAGCACCATTTCTGGCTTTTTTCTATATAAGTGGTACCAAGGAATCGAACCCGGGTCTTCATGCATGCTAGGCAAGCACTCTACCACTAAACCAAACTCCCGGCCCCCATCCTACCTTTTTTTGTATAATACTGGGATTTGAACTCAATACTCACGGTCTCAGCCTCCCAGAGAGCTAGAATTAGACACAAGCCTCATTGCCTGGTTCTAATCCTACAAGTTTTACTCTTGCTATTTTTTCCCATACATATGAAGTTCTGAATACGGAACTTATATTTCTGGAGCAGTGTGGAAGGATGTTTGGTAAACATGATGGGAATAAAACAATTTCAAACATCCCACAAATACTGATAAGGAAAAGCTTGTCAACAACTTGATACCTGATAGGACAAAGTGTCCTTTTTATGGAATAATTTGGATTCCCTTCTGTCCCCTGTTCCTTGGAAAGCTCTATTTGGGTCCTAGATCCTAATAATGTAACCATAATTTGTATGTGTGTACCTGTTTAGCCTATGATTTATAAATCTGTTTACCACAATGTTAGTCTTACCTGGTCCGTATTTATAACCTTCCCCCGGCCCCAATTCCTTTTTCCCTCAGTCCTTGGGCTGAAACTCATGCCTTATTCCCTTGCTTGGCTCTTTTTTTTTTTTTTTTGCCAGTCCTGGGCTTGAGCTCAAGGCCTAAACACTATCCTTGGACTTTCTCAAGGCTAGAGCTCTACCACTTGAGCCTCAGAACCACTTCTAGCTTTTTTCTGTGTATGTGGTACTGAGGAATTGAACCCGGGTCTTCGTGCATGCTAGGCAAGCACTCTGCCACTAGGCCAAACTCCCGGCCGCTTGTTTGGCTCTTTTGTTCAAGGCCACCCTACCACTTGAGCCACAAGGCATTTCCAGCTTTTTAGTAATTAGACTAAGTAATTTTTTTTTTTTTTTTTTTTTTTTTTGCCAGTCCTGGGCTTGATCTCAGGGCCTGAGCACTGTCCTTGGACTTTTTCAAGGCTAGAGCTCTACCACTTGAGCCTCAGCACCACTTCCGGCTTTATTCTATGTATGTAGTACCAAGGAATCAAATCAGAGTCTTCGTGCATGGTAGGCAAGCACTCTACCACTAGGCCAAACTCCCAGCCTTTTTAGTAATTAGAAATAAAAATCTCAAAAACTATTCATTTCTGTGCTAGCTTCGAACCATGATCCTCAGATCTCAGCTTCCTGAGTAGCTAGAATTACAAAGATGGCTGTTAGCTCCTGGCTAAAACCTATATGTCTTAACAAATGTAAAAAAGTGGTTTAATCAAGAATCAATGTACCCACTAACTAATGAATATAACTGTAATCCCTTTAAACATCATCCTAAAAATAAAATAAAAAATAAAAAAGTGGTTTAAAAGAATTTAGATGATTAACTTCATACAAGGCTTATGTAAACATACAGAAAGAAGAGTTCATTTTGCCCATCTAAGCAGAGGTCTAAAGTTTCATCCCAGATCTGGAATTCACTGTCACCATTGGCATTATTCTTAATGAACAGAACCTCCATTCGTGGAATTGTTTACTTTCAGAATATAATTTGGTCTATCAAGTCAATCTGGCTAACACTGAATGGCATTCTTTGTTCTTAGAAAAAAATTATTTATATATCATCACTAGTACAGTCAAATCCCCCTGTAAATTTTATCTAATTTATTCTCCTAACATCCCTAAGAGATAGGATGCATTTGTCTTTATTATTAGCATCTGGTGTGAGGAGATTCACATTTACTTTGTTGGAAATCACCAGGAATAAATCTCATGTAGACGCTAATGGAAAATATAATCGGAGATAAATACAGGTATGCTTGCAAATGAAGATATTTTCCCACCTTTGAAATCTGTTGACTAAAAAGATAAAAAGTGGAACAAATTATGATGATTGAACAGTAATAAAAAAAGCAGCATTTAATCTAAATCTCTCTTTCCTATGATTACAGCATGCTAAATATTACTCAATACTAGAGAGCCTGCTGATGAACTAGGTAAATGTTTTCCAATAAAATTAAATAGATTAGGTTTAGAAAGAGAATGCTAATGTTTTGAAGGCTTTTAAGGAGTCTTGAAACTTTTCTGAGAAAATAGCATTTCAGACCTCAGCAGAGTGTGTGGAATGAAGGCAATTGTCTCTATGTGGGTGAGGGGGTGTAGGGCTCTCCTCGTGTGTGACCCTGGGTTGTCAGTTCTCTTCCTGTGTTCTGCCTGCCACTTTGTTTTGGTTGTCAAAGTTTGTTACTAAGACTGGAATTGTCCTGCTCTGACGGTCACGGGCTGGCGTGGCATGATGCATCGTATGGTGAGTCTAATTGCTGTTAATGCTGGACAGATGAAAAGTCCTCCCAGGCAAGACTGGTTTAAAAACAAAGATAAATAAAAAGAGGCAAGTTCTAGATTGCATAAAAGCAAGACAGCTCGATGAGGGGAAAGTGCTCACCTGGAAGGAAGGAGACAGTATCTCATCTCTAATCTAGCAGATGGGAGCAAGACTGGAATTCTTACCAAGTCAATATAGACATACATTTTTTTTTCAGATTCACTTATAGACCTAAAAAAAAAAATCGGGTGTTCCAGCCCAGCACTAGTGACTCACACCTCTAATCCTAGCTACTCAAGAGGCTGAGATCTGAAGACCAGGTTTCAATGCCAGCCCAGGCAAAAAAAAAAAAAAAAAATTCATGAGACTTATAACTCCAATTAACCAAGACAAAAGCCAGAAATGGTAGAGAACTAGCCTGGAGAATGCCCTGGGCCCTAAGGTTGAGCCTCAGTACTGTGTGTGTGCACATGGGCACATGCATGCACGCAGGCTTAGGTGCGCTCTCTCTCTCTCTCTCTCTCTCTCTCTCTCTCTCTCTCGTCTCTCTCTCGCTCTCTCTCGCTCTCTCTCGCTCTCTCTCTCTCCTCTCTCTCTCGCTCTCTCTCCCCTCTCTCTCTCTCTCTCTCTCTCGCTCTCTCCTCTCTCTCGCTCTCTCTCTCTCCTCTCTCTCTCGCTCTCTCTCTCTCTCCTCTCTCTCTCTCTCTCCTCTCTCTCTCTCTCCTCTCTCTCTCTCTCTCTCTCTGTCTCTGTCTCTCTCTGTCTCTCTCTCTCTCTGTCTCTCTCTCTCTGTCTCTCTCTCTCTCTCTCTCTCTCTCTCTCTCTCACACACACACACACACACACACACACACACACACACACACACACACACTGCGGGAAGCTTGAGAAAACACACTCTTTTCATCTATGGAAACAGCAAGGAAGTTGGCTATTTATGGAGCCCTAGAGAAGACAGAGAGGAGAAAGGGACAATCTCTTCAAAAACGGACACACCAGCCAGGGCCATATTGTAAGAGGTCTGAATTTACGGTGTTGGCTTAGAAAGCTGACCGCTTCTTGGAATGGGTCTCTATGCAAATAAATTAACATAACACAGACTAAAATAGATTAAGAGCATGGAGCCCCTTAGAGATATAACAGAAGTAAAGGTAGAACCCTTTCACACACACACACACACACACACACACACACACACACACACACACACACACACACAAATGGATCAGAAGCTGTCTGAGTTTCCTTCTGCCTCCACGGATCGGTTGTCTCACACAAGAGGAATTTATTTTCTCAGAGTTGTTGAAGCTGGGAAGGCCAAGATCAAGGTGCCAGTAGATTTGTTTTCTTGTACCTTCCACAGCCTCTTCTCTTCCCTCATTGTTGTGACATCAGCCAGGCTGGTTCCGGGCTTCATTGAACCTTGTTACCATTTACCTCTTTCTAAGGGCCTAGCTCCAAACACAGCAACATCTAGCGTTTGGATTTTGCATTTGACTTGGCAGGGCTTTCCAAAGAGTACAGACAGGAAGCCAGGAAAGTTTGGTGTAGTATGAGGGCCTGAGAATTGGAAAGTTTTTGAGGGAGATCTCAGTTCAAGTTCAAAGGCCTGAGAATCAGAAAGACCAAGGGCAGGAATTTAATCCCAGCTTAAGCAATCAGACAGAGAAAATTCAACCTTCCATCACCCTTTTGTGTTGTATTCAGGCCTGAAACAAAGGTGGATGATGACTGTTTTGGTTTTTTTTTTTTTTTTTTTTTTTGCCAGTCCTGGGCTTGAGCTCAGGGCCTGAGCACTGTCCTTGGACTTTCTCAAGGCTAGAGCTCTACCACTTGAGCCTCAGCACCACTTCCGGCTTTTTTCTATGTATGTGGTACCGAGGAATCGAACCCAGGTCTTCATGCATGCTAGGCAAGCACTCTACCAGAAGGCCAAACTCCCGGCCCGAAAAGAGATTTTTAAATACATGCTGATATAATAAAAAATACAATGAAATATTAAAACACCACAGAAAAATAATAGGCAAATTTCAAATAAATGAATAGGATGTCCAGAAATGAAACATAGCTCTTAAAAGTCTCAGTGGATGGGTGAAATAGCATCTTAGACACATCCACAGATAAAATGAGTAATTGGAAGATAATAGAAGGACAGCACCACGGAGGAAGTACAGACAGAAAGAAGAAGATCAATAGCATGATTCAGAGATGAGGAAGATAGAAAGAGAAAGTCCAACTTGCATCTAAACATCCCTGAGAGACAGAGGAAGAGAGTAGGAAATGGGAGAGGCAATATTCAAAAAAAAATCAAAGATAATTTTCTGTAAAAAAATGGAAGAATCTATGTTTTGCACCAGTGGCTCACACCTATAATCCTACCTACTCAGGAAGCTGAGATCTGAGGATCACAGTTCAAAGCCAGCCCAGACACAAAAGTTTGTGAGACTCTGATCTGTAATTAACCACCAAAAAACCAAAAGTGGTGCTGTGGCTCAAAGTGGTAAAGTGCTAGCCTTGAGCTAAAGAGCTGAGGGACAGCATCCAGGTCCAGAGTTTAAGCCCCATGACCCAAAAGAATCTAAACCTTGAAGAAGTGTGCCAGTTCCAAAGCAGGTGAAGCAAAAACAGGAATGCATCAAGTTTGGGGGGAAAAGCTGTGTTTCTCACAAAGGAAGTGTCAATAAATGATAATAACCACAATGGATTTCACTTCGAGCACATTTTCTGAGCACTTCATTTCTATAGATGAAGAGATATTGTAAGATATTGGTATGAAGTTATACCTGATCAGCTCTCATTCTGTTTTCATAAGTGAGTACTTTTCCTTGGCTGCATGACTCTTCCTGAGACTCTTTCATCAGCTTCTGACTGGTCTTTCAAGTTACTTTATAAAGTGCCTTCACAAACATCCTGTCATCATTTAATTTCCCCCTTTCCATTTGTAACATCCTAACTTTAATAACATGCAACTTGCTTAACAGTATGCAAATGAGCAACTACTTCTAGAGTCAGAAATCTCTTGCCAAGTGCCTCTCGCTCTTACAACATCTAGGTTTCATTTAATTGTAAGACTGAAAACAGTCTTACAGCAGAAAATTTGCTGCATTAAAAGGATAAGGAACTTGAAGTCTGTGTTCTTTCACCTTATTAGTTATTAGGTATGTTCAGAATCGATTTGTTGTTTCATTGATTTTTTTTAAAAAAGTCATCCAATCGTTGGTGGCTCATGCCTATAATTCTACCAGGGAGGTTGAGCCATGGAGGATCAAGATTCAAAGCCAGCTCAGGCAGAAAAATTACTCTATTGCCAACTGACCAAAAAATTCAAAAGGTGTAGTTTAAGTGATAATGTGCCAGCCTTGAGTGAAACAGCCAAGGAAAAGTTCAAGTCCCATTACTGGTACCAAACAAATAACAACAAGACCAGTTACTTGTCCACATTCTTGTGTCTAAAAATGAAATAGTGGAACAAAAGGTATGAAAATTGAAAGGCCAGGTATGGGGGTTCATTCCTGTAATCCCAGCCCTTGGGGTGCAGAGGCCTGAAGCACAAAGTCCTTTTGGAAACAACAGCTTACATAAGAAATCCAATCAAACCACAGAGTTCTTAAACATTTGCTAAAGGGTCATGGCAGCACTATCCCATTTTCCCCCAAGTTCTCTTGAACATCTCTCCCTTCAAAGACATGACACCCTCTCCATCTCCCATCCTTCTTTTTCCATAATTTTTGAAAATGAACTTGCTTGCCAGCTATCCTTTGCCTTTACTCTACTAAGCATAGCAATTCAGCCATCAGGCTTTATCTTATCTTATCCCAGAGATCTTTCGGTTATAATTTTATCTCCACAGAGCAATGAGGCCTCGATCAACAGGAACTGTGTTACCTATAAAAATAAATTCCTTATCCAACTATCTGTACTGACATGTTCCCCCAAACCATCTTTGTTTTAGGAATAAATTAAAATGTAAAACAGAGTAATTTTAAAATAAAGACCGTCATCTAACAACAGATTGGCCATATTTCCAATCTGTTAAATGTATCATGATTTGAATCTGAATTTGGTTTAGGGTAGACAGAAACTTTACGATTAAATTTCCTTGGACTTGTGAGATCTGAGCAATCTCAAAGTTCAAAGTTCAGTGAAAATCAACTCTGAAAAACCAAAGATTTTCAGAAAGTCTGAAACCAATTGATCCAGATTTCAAATGGTTTAAGTTCAATTCTTATTCCAATGATCCTCCTTAGGTGTTCAATGTTATTTATTTGATATCACACTTCAATATCCCTTGGACCAAAAATGAGCCTATTTTCTGATATACCTTTTTGGTTTGTCAGCCTGAGTCAAAAACAAAAACAGAGCACATTAATCTCTATTATGCAAACAAGCAAAAAAAAAAGGGAAAACAAACATGAATAAAACAATACTTTATAATGACTCCACTGAAATGTTAAATAACATAATGTTTTAAGTAAACTTCACTTATCCACTACACAAAGCTAACATATCTGCTTGCTACAGTCTGTCTCAGTTCAATCAAAGCAGATTTAAATTAGTCATTTCATTACTGGTGAGGGTGGGTGGATGGTCTAGGAGGTAAAGATCCAAAATTCTTGGACAGAGAGAGAGACAGAGGGGGGGGAGGGAGGGAGGGAAAGAGAGAACATCATTAAAGCTCAAGAGCAAACATCTGGAGAAGGAAAAGTCAGCTTCCAGTGATTCCGTGATTTGGAAGGCGTGGGTGGAATTCATTCATGATAGTGAGCTGGCCTTAGGGAAATGAGGGATCCTGAGTTGACAGGGTTTTGTGTTCAAGGGTTGTCACCCTCTACTTTCAAGTGTATGTGTGAGATGCCTCAAGCAAGAGTTGCTTGCCTGAAGGTTAGACCAAGGACACACAGGGTTCCACTGCACAGGTGCCTCCGTTTGGTTGGAAGTTACTGGGAGTTCTTCCCCTCAGGAGAAGCCCTAACCACAAACTGATCACTAATTACCCCCCCCCAAGGAGGCGTGGCCTTGGGAGGCCGCAGGCAGATGTTACTCAGAGGTGTCTTCTGCCCCTAGACTGGGAGAGGTGGGTGGTTTTGACTTTCTTTCCCTGCAGCTAACTTGCCTTCATATCATCCCTTTGGTAACTGCATAGACTCGCTCATCTGAGGAATTATTTATTTCTGAAATTGCTCAACTGATTAGCTAATTGATGGACTAAGAGGGAAACAAAGAATCCACTGAGCAACTAAACTTGAAACAATAGTCTGTAAACATACTTAAAGAGAGATCTTTTTTTTTTTTTGCCTATCTTACACACATCAGAATCCATCGAACTTAAGTCAAAGGATGGAATGATTCTCAGATATCAAGAAATGTACAGACTCTCATTTTACATAAACCAGCAGCATGGCTACTAGTTTTCCTGCACTGGCTCCCTTGGAGATGACACCTGCTACAGTTATACTTGTCAGGTAAGGTTCAAATGAAGCTACTCAGCTGGGGACATAATGTTTGATAGTGGCAGAGCACTTAACTAGGTTTGACCCCCTTATGTTGCAAAATAATAATAATGAATAATTATACTCAGCAACCAATAAGCTGTGCATCTGGTGAGCTCAAGTTTGGCAATGGCCTTTATGTAAAAGTGTGTATAATATATCATATTGATTAATAATAATCAATACTTAGCTCTCTTAACCGTATGAAATTTCAGAAGATATGTGAAATTACTTGAGACAGATGGAGTGGATAAAAAGAAGGAATCTGGCATATATTCTCCAAAGAGGACCCTGAAGTAGAAACAATAAAGAAAAATTTTGGCAAAGCAATGAAGGGCAGAGTTTCAAGTCAGGCTTAAAATTTCCATGAATGTTCTGAACCTCATCTTCTTAATTTATTTTATTCTGAAGGTTTCATAAGACCTGAAGATGGGCTATCATTATTCTTTGACTTGTCATTGTTCTTTCCTAATTTTTTCTTCTTTCTGAAATATAAATCTATCTTTGAGGTAATGACTATGTATTAAAGTTACATCAAACAACTTTCTTAAGATTAAATCAAACAGAAGAATGCACTTCTTTGGAAAATTTATGAAATCCAGTTTCTCTAATAGCAGATTTAAATAGAAATGATTTTAAATCAACTTCATCCTGGATAAGGGACCTGGTAATAAAACTGGCATATTCTGTTACATAGCATATGTATTATGCATTTAAGACAAAATATTTTTTATATCTGTGACAAGCCATTATTTCCTAAATATCTAAATATTCTAGTCAATGTAAAAATAAAACCTTTTGGTTTTAGGGAGAAAACTGACCCCAAACAAGTTCAAACTCATTTATAATGGGAGAAATCAAATTTCTAAAATCTATAAATGCATTTTTCTCATTCACATTGACAGGGAGAAGGCCCAGGTTGAAAACTGGGGTTGGTCAGAGGTCTCAGGTACCAGCAGTGGGACTGGAATTTGATATCACTTTTTCACCAGGCAGGAGATTTTGAATTTTAACACACTGTGTGTGTGTGTGTGCGTGTGTGTGTGTGTGTGTGTGTGTATGCCATTCTGGCCTTTTCTGTTTATATGATACTGAGGAATCAAACCCAGGGCTTCATGCATGCTAGGCAAGCACACTACCATTCAGTCAGCTTCTCAGCCCCAACATATACATTTTATGGTTAAATTTCAATAACACATCATTTGATCTTCCTGTGTTGCCTAGAAACTTACCAGATAGTCTTCCGTCCAGTTGTACAAGAATGTTCATGATGATTCTGCTGCAAATAGCAGGGGGCAGGGTGGATGGGAAGAGCCTGGAAGTTCATTACCTAAGAGTCTGCATCTCTTCTATATTATAGCGTATCATGTATTTGCACACAAAGGCCCAACAGAAGAGCTAAACGTGTAGAGAAAGACATCCAAAATAATACTGTTTTGTACAAGAACAAAAAGTAAGTCGAGTGGGCCGCCCATGGCCCATGCTCATAACCTGAGTTACCTGGGAAGCTGAAAACAGGAGAATCATGGTTGAAGGCCAAGCCAGGCAGAAAGTGTGCTGCCCCTTTTCAACCTGCAGTTACACTCAGTGGTACACGCCTGTCATCCCAGGCTATGTGGAAGGCTGACACTAGCAGGACCATGGTGCCAGGCCAGACCTTTTCCAAACAGGAAAGCTGGGCATGGTGCTGCAGGCCTACAACCCCAGAAATGATAGGATAGGGTCTCAGGTGAGCAGGGGCCAGGAAGCGAGAGCCTATCCTGAAAACAACCAGTGAAAATCAGGTCAGTGATATCCTGGCAGAGAATCTGAGTTCAGACTCTGTTAGGGCCCCCAACCCCTGCTACCCCTCCAAAAAAAAAAAAAAGCCAGTTGGACATTGTATAAATGCATTCATGTATGTGTGTGTGTCTGAATAAGTCTGCTACCTTGTTTGTCTAAAATATTTTACTGGGAGAGTATTTTTGCTTTGTACATTACTCTGAGGCTTTTCTTTCTCTTTAGGTTTGGTTGTTAATTTGGTTTGTTACTATGACCTACGTATTATTATAATAATTGTTATTATTTTATATCAATTTATAGTGAATGAGAATAGTCTTTTTAACCTATCTTCAGCATTTTCTTTCCATGTCCCCAAATCTTCAGGGCTCTACCATCTTTGCTTTTTCCAGCAACATGAACAAGGCTAAGGATGTGAATAGAGCCTGTTTCTTTCATTCCTTGTGGCTTTGCTGGTGTAGATTCTCTGCAGTACTTGACTAAAGAGACGAAGATGCTGCCGTGTGTTGTTATTATTAGGAAAACTAGCAGCACCAGTTCCCAGGACCAAGTGGAAGTCCAGTTAGTTCTCTCTCTCTCTCTCTCTCTCTCTCTCTCTCTCTCTCTCTCTCTCTCTCTCTCTCTCTCTCACACACACACACACACACACACACACACACACACACACACACACATATTTTTCAAAAGCAGACATTCTGAAACTTTCTTTTGTAGGATCAATTCAACCCCAGAGCACTCTTCTAACTAGCAGAAACAACATGAATCAAAGGCATTTTGCTTCGTTTCCTATAGATGCCCATGAAAAGTTAAGGGGAAAAAAATGAAATATTCATGTTAGAGGAAAGTGGCTTCTAGTGTATCTGTGATATACTAGAAATACTTATCCCAATGACAGTTTATGGTGTTAGATTCAATGCACTGAAAGGAAAAAGGAAAAAGAGAGAGGGAAAAATGAGGGGAAAGACAGGTTGTCCCAACTGCTGTTTTATTTATTCCTCTTATTTACCTATTTGATCAACTTTTCCTGCACACTGTTTTTCAGATTGAAGTTTCTTTTTATAAGCAATACCTTGGCAGAAGCTGCTTTTCAATAAGGCGAAGAAGGGATTAAATATCCTTCTCCTAATTGCTTTGTGAAGCCTTTGCTTCTCCTTACTCTCACTGCAGTTTCGTAAGAAACGAGGCACTTAATGTATCCCAAGGGCTTCAATGGAGATTTCTGCAGCAGAGGGTAAAGGACGGAGCTCGGTGCATGAATCATTGAATAACATTCATCACGCAGCCACTTGGGCAGTTAAATTTCTGTTGAACAAAGTACAGAAGTACCTGGGGAGTGTCTCCTTCTTTGTAAGTAGTGTTATTAGACATCTGTCAGGAAGGCCTTGTAAAAACAGATTTTCAGATGCAAACAAAGTTATGTGAACGCAACACAACGCTAGGCACACAGCATGTACATTTCACAATAATGACAGCAATTCCTTACACAGACTATTAAAATTACTTGTACAACCCCAACTCATTTGCTATTGAGATAGTTTCTTTTGGTAGACCATTGCTATTTCAGATCCATTTTCAGAGATGAGCAGAGGCCCAAATTGTGGTGCGATTGAAATCTATAGTGTTCTTCTTGCTGCAAGGTCTTCTAATGGTTGTGGTCATTTTCTTCCTTATTTCTCTCCCTCATTCTCCTCACTGGCCTAGGGCATTTGTGAATTTGCTTCTCCAGAGAAAACCCTCTGCCATCTGCAATGTCTGGAACACCCTCCTTCACCACTCCAGTCGGTCCTTCTGTTCTTCTTGTCTCCTCTCCTCCGAGCCTGTGTGTGCAGAGCAACCCATTTTCAGTAACAAAGTCACGGAGACATCAACACTGTTTCCCAGGAATTATCTCAATTCAACCAGCCTTAATTGTCCTTGCTGGATTATGAACACACTGAGCACAAAGGCACATTTGTGACTTTCTCATCCTCACAGGGGGTTCAGAATCAACAAACAGCTTCACCATCTAGTTAATTTCAAAAGTCTAACATAGCTTACAAAAAGAAGGTGAACATTACTTCGTTTGGAAATACACTGATGGGAAGAATGAATAATTAAAATTGCTAAATATTTACAAATTAATCTAAAACTATAATGAAACTCAAATTAAAATGATTATTGTGCTGGATGTATAGGGGTGTTTGTTGTTGTTTCATGGACACATTTTTTTTTTTACACCAATACTGAGACTCGTACGGGGGCCTAGATGTGTCGCTTAGCTTTTTCACATAAAGGTGGCACTCTACCACGTGAGCTGCAGCTCCACTTCTGGCTTTTTGCTGGTTAATTGGAGACATGAGTCTCATAGTTTTGTCAGCCTCATTTGGATAAGAACAGTGACCTCAGCTTCCTGAATAGCCAGGAATACAGACATGAGCCACTGGCACCAGCTTCATTGGAACTTTTCTAAAAAAATTTATTTTCCTGCTCCTACGGCTTGAGCTCAGGGTCTGGGTACTGGGTACGGCCCCTGAACTTCTTTTGCTCAAGGCTGGTGATCTGCCACTTGATCCACAGTTCAGCTTCTGGCTTTTTTTTTTTGACAATTTATTAGAGATACAAGTCTCACAGATTTTCCTGCCTAAGCTAGCTTCAAACTTCAATCCTCAGATCTCTTTCTTCTGAGTAGATAGTATTACAGGCACCCAGTTCATGGAAAAAAAAATCTTAAGTATTCTAAAATCCATCTTCAGGGCTCGGATGTAGTTCAATGGTTTGTTTAGAATGCACAGGCCCTGGGTTTGATTCCCAGGGCAGAAAAAAATCAATCCACTTTGAGTGATGAATTGATATTTGTGGGAAAGATTTTTGAAATTTCCAATGAGGATATACCATTTTAGTTATTCTACAGAATTAAGAGACTAGAATAAATCAAACTAATTGGTTGAAGAATAGATACAGACCATTGGAGTAAAAATTCAAGTTCAAAATAATCTATGGCAAAAGAAGAATATAGAGTTTCCTAGAGAAAGAATTTTGAATGGGGAGATAAAGAATAGTGTGTTCAAGAAGGCTGAAGCATTTGGTTAATACTTGTAAGAAGAAAAATTTTTGCTTTCTAGTTTTTGGTTTTGTTTGTTTGTTTTTGTTGGTCATGGGGCTTGAACTCTGGGCCTAGGCGCTGTCCCTGAGCTCTTTAGCTCAAGGCTACCACCCTACCCCTTGAGTCACAGTGCCACTTCTGGTTTTCTGGGGGCCTAGAAAATAAAAAAATCCACACAGATACTGGTAAATATTGGGGGAATTTCTTACAACAGTTAAAAGGAGAGAACTATGTAAACTTGGTACAAAAGACAGAAAATAAAGCAAGCGAAATCCTAATAGAGTGTTTAAATTCTGCACAAAGATATCTTTTTTTTTTTTTTTTGCCAGTCCTTGGCTTGGGCTCAGGGCCTGAGCACTGTCCCTGGATTTTCTCAAGGCCACTTGAGCCACAGCACCACTTCTGGCTTTTTGCTATGTATGTGGTAATGAGGAATCGAACCTAGGTCTTCGTGCATGCTAAGCAAGCACTCTACCACTAGGCCAAACTCTCAGCCCTGCACAAAGATATCTTAAAGTTTAACAACAAAGAACTAACTGAAGAAAATATTTTAAATATGTAAAATAGGAAAATGGCAAATATTCACTATATAAAGATCAATTCAAAATCAATAAGAAAAAATGCTTTAATATAATAAGGAGCCAAAAACTTGAAAATAGTGGCAAGGAAAAAGAAACATATTGTTTAAACATCTTAAGCCATACTAACAATCAAAAACTGTGACCATTGGCAAAGACTAGAAGAAAAATGTCTACTATTGGATTCATCTGGAACAAAAATGGTGGTCTTCTGGAAAAAGAAAGTGGTACAATATTATGGAGTGAAGTGGTCGTAAATCTTAAAAGATTTTAAAAGGAAGAAGGGAAATACATGTATACAAAAATGCTTACAACACCTGTGGCCCATGCCACTTAGCTACTCAGGGGGCTGAGATCGGAGGATCATGGCTCAAAGTCAGGAAGGCACAAAAGTTTGTAAGACTCTTATCTCCAATTAACCACCAGAAAACTGGAAGTAGCCCTGTGGCTCAAAGTGGTAGAGCACCAGCTTTGAGCTAAAGAGCCCAGGTCCAGAGTTCAAGGCCCATAACTGACAAAAGAAAAGAAAAAGGAAAAAAAAGAAAAGAAAAATGCTTATAATAGCTGTTCATTATAGCAAAGTGTTTGGTAAGACATGCATTATTTAAGAACACCTGAAATATTTTAAATCTCAATAGTTCCAATAAGGTAGAAATTTATTCTCTTGATATGTTAAACCAAGTCTAAGATAAAGAACCTGTAGAATAAAGTCAGTGCCCTGACCTGTAGTGACCCAAGTTCCTTCTCCTGGAATTTACCATCCCAGCATGAGAATTCTTTTTTGTAGCCCAAGATACTTACTTGATTCCCAACTTTATCCTTTATCCCCTCGCCAGGGAAGGGAGTTATAGAAAGAGACAGTTCTTTTCTTTAATACTTGCTGAAAGTTGCAAAGAACACTTTAGTTTAGTCATGTGACCAAGCTTAATTGCAAAGGAATCTGGAAAATACATTTATTCCAAACAGCATCTGTCAGCTAAAACTAAATGCAACTGTCCTTATAACTAAAAATAAAGAGAAGAGATGTTAGGAGAAAGCCACACATAATCAGAATATTAACTCATAAATTAATTATGGTATAGTCAAACAAGGAAATGCTATACATTATTAAAATTGTGATATGGTTTTATTGTTACAAGCATACAAAAGAGATGATGTATTATTAAATGATTAAAACAGTTCATGATACTGCTTCTGTAGTATCATCTTAACATCTCTTATTTAATTATCCCTTCACATAGTGATCTATCATCAACCTACCTACATACCTGCTTACCTTTATTTTTTTGTTTGTTTGCTTGTTTTGTTTTTCAGATACTGGGATTTGAACTTAGACCTCACATTTACTAGGCAAACAACTGCTGAGCTACATCCCTAGCCCTCTCTGTATCTATTTTGAAGTAAGTTTTTGTTTATGTCCAAATTATCTTTTTGGCTCTAAATTATGGTGTGACTTTCATTCTGGATGAAATGAACACTTAGTAGATATTCAACTAACTAGACTGTACTCATTCTATTGATTATTTGATTTCTGTATCCATAGTGAAACTCTGTCCATGTACATTGGAATTATCTTGGTAGCTATGTTGTGAAATACATTTCCTAATTCTTAGTTATTTGTTATCTTACTATAATCCATTTCTTTCTAAGAGTTATCTACTCAAAATACCCACCATAGTTGAAGAATTTAATAATTTCCTGTAATATATCCACCACTACTTGTGTATATTTCTGAGGCTATGTTGTTGGGTATAAGCAAGTTCAGAGTTATTTCATTTTATTGGCAGCTGTTTTATTTTCATTATTAGATCATGGCTCTCTTTATACTGAATAGGACTTCCATAAAATGTACTTTATATCATTGATATAATGTTATCAATATTACTTAATATATTTCCTCATAATATTGCTGTAACATTTAAGGGTCATAGGATTTGTGTTTCAATTTAGATAATCTGTTTTGTAACAGGTAAACAACAATAGTAGTAGTTGTTAGAAGAAGAATTATTAGTGTTACTGATATTGAATTTATTTCTAACATCTCATTTCATGTTTTTTATTTACCATATTTTTTCTTACTATTTGTAACCTTATTTTTCTGCTCTCTAATGGACTGTTTGAATCTGTTCCAATTTTTTTTAGAAGATAGGTTTTCTATTCCTTTTATAGGTATTTGAAATTCAGAATATGCTACTCTTACTAAGAGAAATTATAATTAAGCAATAGTTCAATACTGTCTTCTCACATGTTATTGTTATGTAGTTATCTACTTTTATCTGGTTTTTTTTTTTTTTTTTTTTTTTTTGCCAGTCCTGGACCTAAGCTCAGGGTCTGAGCACTGTCCTTGGACTTTCTCAAGGCTAGAGCTCTACCACTTGAGCCTCAGCACCACTTCTGACTTTTTTCTATGTGTGTGGTACCTAGGAATCCAACCCGGGTCTTCGTGCATCCTAGGCAAGCACTTTAACCACTAGGCCAAACTCCCCGCCCCTTTTATCTGTTTTTTAAAAAAAACCTCCCCAAAGTAACCATTACTGTTAGGGCCTGAGGATATGCTGTATATAATATTTTTCTTTTTTTTCTTTCTCTTCTCTTTCTTTCTCTTCAGTGTCAATGTGGAAAAATAATGTAGAGACAGAACGAATTGAACATTAAAATATAATATTAACTTTACTCAGATAAGGCAGGGCAGAGAAGTCCATCTGTACCCAGACGGACTTGCTGAAACTTTATTCCTGAATTAATGGATTGAAATTCTCTTGGCACTGTGGAAAAAGAACAAATCTCCCCAATGCTGCTGGCTGCTTACCACTTGAACACAGGCAGACAAGAATGTCTGTACACTGTAATTCCAGCTACTTCTGGGATGGCAGCGTAGGTAGATGGAGCTGAAGCTGGGCACTGTTTGCACAGTGGGTCACAATGTCAACAAACAAGCCAGGTGTGATGGGACAGCTTTGTAGTCCCAGCAGTGAAGGAAGCAGAGCTCTCAGGCTGACAGAGACCCTATCTGAGAAAAGAGGGGGGATGGAGCTGAGAGCACTGTGGAAATTGTGGAGACTCGTCTACCTTGTAGATGGACACCCTGAATTCAAATCCCAGTTCTGCCAGTCAAAACAAACCGCTTTTTCTAGGAGCAGACAGATTTGAAGGAGAGGGAGAGCAGGCTGAGTGAAGCAGGGGGAGGAACTTTTTCCTACTGTGTGTGTGTGTGCGCGCGTGTGTGCTTGCGCGTGTGTGTGTGGGCGCGCGTGTGTGTGTGCGCGTATGTGTGTGCGCGCGTGTGTGTGCGTGTGTGTGCGCGTGTGTGCATGTGTGTGTGCGCGTGTGTGTGCGCGTGTGTGTGCGCGTGTGTGTGTGTGGGCGCGCGTGTGTGTGCGTGTGCGTGTGCGTGCGTGTGCGTGTGTGTGCGTGTGTGCGCGTGTGTGTGCGTGTGTGTGTGCACGTGTGCGTGTGTATGTTTAAAGGTTTATTTTATTTCTTGCCATTTGCTGAGGCTTGGTCTCAGGTCCTCATCACTTGGTCTTCAGGTGCCCTGTCACCAGAGCACGTTCCCACATAGAGGAAACGTGAAGGAGGCAGTGGAGTGAATGCCTAGGTCAGTGGTGACTGGGTAGACTGGACTTTCCTCCTCTCTGCACTAACCACGACTGCCGTCACTGCCATTGTCGCCACCGTCTGAGCTGCTGTGAAGCTGAAGGGCTGGAGCCCGCCTGCCTGGTTCCAAGCTGGAGGACTCAGAACCCCCAGGAGAGGGAGAGTCCTGCAGCCTGGTAGGCCATTCCTGGTGCCACCCAGGAGTGAAAGGCTTTGGGCTCCATTTTCCAGTGGCAGCCTGCGTTTACTGATTCCCAAGGAGAAGGATCTGGCTGCTGGCTGGTTGGACTCCCAGCAACCGGGCCATGTGACCTGGCTTCACGGTTGATTTGGTACACTCTGCTGGCTGCTGCACCGCTGCTGGGACGGGAGGGAGGCTGGGTGTGGTGAAACCCGGCCGACCTTGACCAGCTTGTTGGGAACAGTGAGATTAGAGGCTGAAGCTATCTGGGGGCCCCTCCCCCCCCCCTCCCCCCCCCCCCCCCCCCCCCGCCTTCCCTCCCTCCCCCCCAACCACACACACACATACACATACAGCGGGTAATGAACTGAAAAGCTGAAATAAACCCTTAACTATGACCAATTTCCAAAAGAAAAACAAACTTTCAACTCACCGGGTTAATAGATGAAATGAGTCTTTATAAGACTGTATAAAGTCTTGTATAAGACAAGATTCCAAAAGTCATTATCATAGTAAGAGGGGAGCCAAGAGATGTGTCCAAAATAATGCAGGGAAGATATGCCAATGATAATGAAAATAATTAAGGAATATATAATATTTGGGGATTCTGTGTCACATTTAGTTATAATTTAAATCTTGATTTGTTGCAATTTAGTAAACCTAAACCTTTATACTTAAAAGCTATTAGTAACTGAGTGTTCTTTTGTTACAAAGGGTCTCCTGAATTATTAAAACCTTATATCCCACAAAATCTGTAACCATCTCTGGCCTTTTCTGTTTGCATAGTTTTAGTTTTATAAAAATGTTGCCTGAGCTGGGCCCCAGGAGCTCCTACTTGTAACCCCAACTATTCAGGAGGCTGAGATCTGAGGATCCGTGGTTCAAAACCAGTCCAGGCAGAGTGATAGAGTACCAAGCTTGACCAAAAAAATCTAAGGAAGGCCCTGAGATCAAGTCCCACTACTGGTATGCACGCATGTGCGCATGCACACACATGTATTTTAGTTAGCCAAGCATGGTGGAGCCTATCTGTCATCCCAGCACTCAAAAGGCTGAGGCAGGGGCCGGGAGTTTGGCCTAGTGGTTAAAGTGCGTGCCTAGCATGCATGAAGACCCGGGTTCAATTCCTTGGTACCACATACATAGAAAAAAGCCGGAAGTGGTGCTGAGGCTCAAGTGGTAGAGCTCTACCCTTGAGAAAGTCCAAGGACAGTGCTCAGGCCCTGAGCTCAAGCCCCAGGACTGGCAAAAAAAAAAAAAAAAAAAAGGCTGAGGCAAGGTCACAAGCCCTTCTGTCCAGGGCAGCCTGGGCTACACAGCAAGATCAGTCTCAACAAACTACCACACTTAATTTCTAGTAATCCAGTTTGTTTTCTAATTTTCCTGGTCTCGATTTTTATCTTCCATTACTATTCCATTCTTCCTCTTAATTTCTTTTCATCATTTTAAACACAGCAGACTGTAGAACGTTCAGACCCTCCACTACACGTTGTTCCATGGAGTCATTTGACTCCTCTTCGTATGGTTTGTGATTCTGTCCTGGAGCTCAACTGAACAATCATGGGCTTTCCTGTGTGCCCAGGGTTAGTAATTTTTCCAGAGTTGCCCTGGGTTGTGGCCCACTTTTTTCCTGCCCAACTTTTCTGTTAGCTTATCAGCTGAGGATTCTCTGGCTAGACAACTAGTATAAAATTAGATCTCACACGCAGGCTTAGGGTTTTAATTTCTCAGAGGAGATGGTTTATTTTCCTCTCTGCTCAAAGACCTGAATTTTGCAAAAAAAAAAAAAAAAATTCTTGCTCTTTATTCTTGCTGGAGGTTTTAGCGCCATTTAATGGACTAAACAAACTTGCAAGAGCCTCTCCTTCACTCAGCCTCTCCTTCACTCAGCCTCTCCTTCACTCCTCAGCCTCTTTGTTCCCAGACATTCATCCTGCATAGACCCAAAACCAAGTCTGGTCTCCAGGTAAAGCTAACATCCTGAGTTCTAGTCCCTGGAAAATAAACGACCAGCCTAACCTGACAGTTCTAGCTTCCAGGAGGCTCCCTGTTTCTACTGTGACCCAAATTTCCACTTTGTTTTATCAATTGGTTGATCCATTGATTGTTCCAACACTGAGGATTATCTCCTGGGGTGCTGCCTATACCAGGCAAGCATTCACCACTTGAACTACATCTCTAGACACAAAGACCTACTCTTAAAAGCCTAATTTACTTGTTTGCTCCTAATTTATTATATCTGCATTTATTGCAAGAGGGTGTCTGTATTCATTTTCCTTGTTGATAGAATCAAAGTTTAGGGTAAAAGTCTTGATTACATTCCTATTTAAATATCCTTCATTAAATGTGATTAAAGGTGATGTTGCTCTTTCTATTGGCCTTGCTTTCTGTGTTTGGACATTTTACACAGAGTATGTAATGTCTTTATTATCTGAAGATACATAACAATTTTAAGTTTGAAAGGAATGTTAATGAAAAGTAGATTAGGATATCATATGATCACACAGTTCTAAAATTATTTCCCATGTAGTTTTCTCTTTGCTTCCCAGCAGGAAAGGTCACAAAAAGTTGCAGACTTACTTTAGATTTGACTTCAAAATGCATTGCAGTGAAACATTATCAATTCAGACTAAATGAAGGAAATGAATCTAAGTTCATCTAATGCCTAAATATTTTAATACCTTTTAATTTCTTTAGGCAAATGCAATAAATAGAATGAAAAATGATATCAATTAGGAAAATTGCTATAGTAAACACACAGAGCATATGAATTGTTTTATGCTTCTGAATAGAAAACTTCTCCTTATCCTTATATCTATCTTCTATTCCTACATTTGCCAGTTACTATCGGGCCAAGCGTCCTTCAAATAGGGGGCTGGAGACTTTTAAAATGCCAAGGGTGTCAACTTCCAAACAGCATCCGTGAGTGACTATTTCTCCGAGTATGTGGGGTTGGAGGATGGATCTTGGATTGTGAGGATAAGGATTGCCTGAGCAGTTGTTGGGAATATGAGAATGCCTGTACTTAGTGATTTTTATTTCTCTTCTTCTTTTCCAACTAATACATTTAGCTTAGCTTTTTATCTATTCTAACGATCATTATTACTGAGGCTCAAAGTGTTTTCCTGTAAATGGCCTGTCAATATGTGTACTGAAATGTCTTAAAGCCAAGGATTTTAAAATAATTTTTATTGTAATTAATAGAAGGGTTACATTATATTCACCAGATAGAAGGTACATTACTTCATAAACATCGATACCCCTTCTCATGTTTTTGTCCCCATTTCCCTCCCCCCACCCCTCCCCTCATCCTGTTTCCCCCTTCCCTATCCTATTTCAAATAAACAAATAAACATATATACACTATATCAGATAACAAGGTAAGATATTGTAACAATATGAAAATAACTAAGGGGCAACAAAAGACATGAGAAATAATGTAGTACATTAAGAAAAGCAATCACACATTATATGGCTCTTGTTTCTATATCCTAGAGGTCCTTTCATTTAGCCTCATCCTATATGGCCTTATGTATCTAGGTTTTGCCCTATTGTAAGTCTCTGCTAGAAGAGTTCAAGGTTTCTACCAATTATGACAAATGAGGGAAACCATTGATCCTACGTTCCTGTGAGTCTGGCTCACTTCACTTAATACGATTTTTTCCAAGTCTTTCCATTTCCTTACAAATGAAGCAATGTCATTCTTTCTGATGGCAGCATAGAATTCCAAGGATTAAAAAAAAAAATCAGGGGCTGGGAGTTTTGCCTAGTGGTTAAAGTGCTTGCCTAGCATGCATGAAGACCTGGGTTCAGTTCCTAGGTACCAAATACACAGAAAAAAGCCAGAAGTGGTGCTGAGGCTCAAGTGGTAGAGCTCTAGCCTTGAGAAAGTCCAAGGACAGTGCTCAGGCCCTGAGCTCAAGTCCAGGACTGGCAAAAAAAAAAAAACACTAAAAAAAATCAAATTCTAAAATGGGATAATCACAGAAAACATGAAAGATATCTCAGCAAACTTAACTTGGCGTATTACCTGAACATTTTTCTCATGGTCCCTGTTCCCATTAGAAATCCTTTACAAAAAATTATATTACAACAAACTCTGTCTAGAACAGAGATCATCAATATGACAAAATATATAAGATGATTTATTCAATGGAATAAAAATATAGCCATTCTTGATAATACAGTTTTCTTAAGACCATGTAATTTTTTCTTAGTTTTTCTTATAGAAATGGAGAAGGAAGGAAGGAAGGAAGAAAGGACGGAAGGAAGGAAGGAAGGAAGGAAGGAAGGAAGGAAGGAAGGAAGGAAGGGAGGCAGGGAGGAAAGAAAGAAAGAAAGAAAGAAAGAAAGAAAGAAAGAAAGAAAGAAAGAAAGAAAGAAAGAAGGAAGGAAAGAAAGAAAGAAAGTGGAAGTTTGATATGTGTTCTTCATACCTGGCATTTTCCATTCCAAATCATCAGTAGTCTCTAGCTAAGAGAAATAAGGAAATGGCTCATAAATTGTGGCTTGAGCATATTTGAAAGACTAATTATGGCAAAGTGCTTTGGTAGGGTCTGATCCTGGAACTGAACCCATCTATTGAGTTGGGCCCAAACTACAGTACCAAATTTATCCCGAACAATGGAGAGAGGAGCAGCAAGAGAGTCTACCCAGAGTCTAGGCCTCTAAGCCATGGGAGTTCCTTGGAGGGAGATTCCCGGAGTTTGGAGTGAGACATACCCAGTCCTAGCTTTCCATTTGCAGCCTTTCCTCAGTTATTTTACTTCATGTTTTTCAGTGCCCTTATCTGCCTAACAGAGACACTGTCCATCTGATGGGATCTCGTGAAGACAAGCGTGACGTATGTATAAAGCCCGTAGCAGTATGTCACATGGAAGTACCCAGTGTCAACTTGTCATAGCCAGTGATGCACTTCTAGAAATTGCCGTGTATCAGGCAGTGTTCACTAAGGGTGGGAGAGCTGTCATGTGGCAGTCCAGGTGAGCAGGCAGCATCAGCAGGTAACAAGACTGCAGCAGCAAACCAAGAGTTGAGAGACCAGATGCCATTCCCAGCAGAATGTGGACAGATAGAACTGACCGAGTACAGACAGAACTCCAGGGTCAGAAGGAGAGAGAACAACAGGCAGGATTCAACTGCTGGGACTGGTTGTGGTTACCAAAACTAGGCAGAGAGTAAAGGTAAGGCCTCAGTTATATGGTACAGAAAAGAGCAGGAAAAGTTGCAATGAAGAGAAGCCAGAGAGTTGGGGGGTGGGAGGCGGTCGGGGAGGGTGTCTGGTCTCCAAGTATCTAGCCATAGATTTCAACATCTACCAAATATTACCCTCCCTAACCCCAATTATCTGACAGTCCTTGAGCATGTTTTCAGTCTTAGTTATACTTATTTTGAGTATCCACTATATTAATACAATTAAAAAATCAAATCACAGCCAAGCACTAGTGAATCATGCCTATAATCCAAGTGACCCAGGAGGCTGAGATCTGAGAATTAAGATCTGAAGTCTGCTGAGCAGGAAAATCAGTACAGTTTTCCTTTATAATTCACCAGAAAGAAGCTATAAGTGGAGCTGTGACTCAAATAGTATTGTGCCATCCTGAAGAAGAAAAAGAAAGAAAGAAAACAAAACAAAACAAGAGAGAGCAAGAGGCCCTGAGTTCAAGCCCACTACTGGCATGTACATATACATGTGCATGCATCAGAAGCTCCTTAGAAAGGTGTATGTGAAACACTTGCTCCTGTTTTCTACCCCTCTCTGTTCCCTTCCATTTTTCTCTATCCTCTACAGATAGCCACCGACAACAGATTTACCCATTCTATGTTTCCAAAACACAAATGCAACCTAAACATTCTTATTCCTCTGTGCATGCTATTCAAAAGATTGCACATTATAAAAGACTTGTTTTATTTTAACTTGGTAATGTAGCTTGTAGATTTCTCCATATCAAGACAAAAATCTCTGCTGTCGCTGATTGCTGCACGGTATTTGACTCAGGAGAGAGGGGGGAGAATGCCCATAGTTTCTTCGATCAAGCTCTCTACGGCTGCACATTTGGGTTATTTCTCATCTATCACTGCTACAAACAATGTCACAAGACACAACTCTGAACATGTGTCGCTTTGTACTTTTACAAGATACAGTAGGACAAATGCTTAGAAGTAGAATGGTTGGGTCAAAGGGCAAATTCACTTTGTGAGTTATCACCAAAGAACCGAATCTGGTTCTCTCTCCCACAGCAACATTTGGCACATGCGCCCCCCCTCAGCCCCACGTGCTGTTGTCAATCAAGCCTTTGAGTTGTTGCCAGCCTGGTAACAGGCTCTAAGTTTGAAGTCTAATAATACGCATTTTACTTTCATAAAAGCCTCCCCCCACCCTATTAAGTAATGATTTATTATTTGGAATGACCCTTCTTCCTTTTTTCCTTTTAATAAAGCCAATATCATAGCCGTAGCTATCTGTGAGTAGTGCTCTAGGCTTAGCAACCCCAAACTTAAGGCATGCTGGTGACTTTGGCTGCCATAGGTAAGAAAGACAGGAGAATTCGAATCTACCCTGATGCTATACATGCTAAATCACGTGGACCATCCTGACCACTGGACACCCTCCAGCCCCTGGGTTCCCCTAATACCAGGCTGACCTCTGGACTGGGATGACCATCTGTCTTCCTGTCCATTTGGTCTTTCTAGAGCAGTCTTCTGGCCACCACCTAACGGGTAGTTAGTTACCTGTTTTCTGACAATATAATGGAAAGTTGTTGTTGTTTTAATAACACTAAGATTTGAACTCAGAGCCTTGCACTTAGTAGGGAAGTGATTTCTTACCAAAGCTACCCTTTCAGCCCCCTTTTTTTTTTAACCTGGTATCTCATGTTTTGAACTTGTTCAGGGGCAGTCTCTGACTTCAGTCCTCCTATCTGGGCCTCCTATCTGCTTGTTCAGGTGGGAGTTCATTAACTCTTTTTTTTAATCCAGCCTGGCCTTGAACCCTGACCCTCTTGATCCCCATCTCCCAAATAGGTAAGCTTCTAGGCATGAGCCACTGAGCCTGGCTTGCAATGGAAAGAATTTTTGAAGATTTCTGCAAGTATATTTATCAGACTAAGAACAAGAACAACTATCTGAATTATACATATCCTTGGACAGTCTTTCTCAGGTATTGGGAAACCATGGCCCAGGTAATATTAAAAAGAAAACTAACAACTTCAGTTTAAATAAGTGTTAATATAAAAGAACATGCATTTTTTAAAATTTCACATGTACTTGGAACATTAAAAAATTGCTTTGAGGGGCCTAATGGTAGAGTGCTTGCCTAGCACCCACAAAGACCCAGGTTAAATTCCTTGGTACCACATACAGAGCAAAAGCCAGAAGTGGTGCTGTGGCTCAAGTAGTAGAGCTCTAGCCTTAAGAATGTCCAAGAACAATGCTCAGGCCCTAAGTTCAAGCCAGGACTGGCAAAAAGTTTATTTTGAATTAACAGTCAGAGAGGTCAAAAATACTTTAAAAGATTAATACAGAAGACAGTCTTTCTATGAGGATAATAACAGAGCATTGTAGGTATGCCATATGCTCTTCTGTAAAGTTCAAAGTCAGTGCAAGGTTTCTGCTTCTGACACGTGTGTGTGTGTGTGTGTGTGTGTGTGTGTGTGTGTGTGTGTGATAGAGAGCAGGGTGAGATAGGATCTTATATGTTCAAATGTTGCCTAATCTGTTCTCAAACTCAAGTGATCCTGGTGGTACAGAAATATACCACCATGCCAGGCTTTACTATGGAATTTTCATGTCAAGATTATAGATCTTCTCCCCCAGTTTTTTAAATTTAAAAAATTTTCCCCAAATACAACAAGAAATCAGGTCAGATTCAGACACAGTAATAATACAATGCCAATACGGCATGTCATATAATAATATCTTATATGTGAATGAAAAATAAATATGAAGTTAAACCAAATGTGTGGAAAATGAATCTCTAGGTATGATTAGACTATTTTTTTAGGGAAAAACTGGATTTGAACTCTGAGCCTTGTGTTTACTAGCCAATTTAGTTACTTGGGGCCTTGCTATAGTTATATTTTTTGTGAGGCGCTTTGCCTCATGTACCCTACAATCACCCTTCAGAGTAGAGTGAGTGGCTGGCATGTGTGAAAACAAGAGCATCAGAAATGGATTTTCTGAAGTATCTGCCTCCATCATGACACAGAGGATTCTGCTCAACTTCTTTAGAATAGAGAATTGTTCTCATGCACAGGAGCTGGCCAACAGCTCAAGGGGTGCGAGAAACTTAGACACATCGGTCCCACTGGCTCCATGTGTGGAGAGGGCTGTTGCTCTGTTCCTCTGACAGCTTCAGACGCCATTCCTTCAGCAGAGGCCGGGTTCTTTGGTAGACCTGGGAAATATAAGAATACAGATAGTGGAACATACACACTCGCAAGTATTTACAATATACTTAAAGCAGCCAGGCCCAGGAATGGCTTCCTGTTTCACTGGAGGTATTTGAGCTAAGCTTTGGAAGATGGTAGATTTTTGCCAAGCCACACAAAGGACCTAGGTCATAGCAATTGCTATTTGGGCAGGGAAAACAATGTTCATGGGCCTGAACTGACCAAAGACACCAGGAGAGGAATCAGCTGAAGTGGGTCAGGGTAGCGAGGACTATGCACAAAGCCCTGTGAGCTAGGTGAGTCCAGAGAGTGACCCTAAAGAAAAATGCGAGCAAGACTTTTCTCAGGGCTGCTGGCTGGAGCAGGAGGAAAAGAAGTTGCAGGAGGATAAAAGGAAAATGTAAAGGGAACCTCAGCTAGAATGGTCTCAGGGAATTTGTGGGAAGAGAAAAATAATTTGGAGACTCAGAGTCCCTAGTAACCCAGCTTATCCATCACTGTATCTGCTAGATATGGAAATTGAAGGCTCTGGAGATGATGGGTCTGTCCTTCAGGCCAAAGGCAGTCATGAGTCCTTACACATTCCAGCCCAGCCACCTTCAAGTCTCATCACACAACATCTGACATGTTGAAGGGCTCCATTAATCTAAATAGACCTCCTACCGCAGCTTTAAGAAGTGGGAGTGGAATTCTAATTACACAACACTATGCCTCAGATATTGATACATTTCTCGGAAAGATTGAAGCAGAGGGGCATCAAGAAAAGGACAAAGGGGTTTTCTAGAAGAAAGGGGATCACAGTTTGAACTTTTCTGGTGGCTTGATGAGGTTAGAAATCTGAATGTGGCAATGGACTGTAAAATAGAGGAAAGAGGAATAATTATCCAAGAATCTACCCATAGCTTGTCGGGGTGGGGGAGGTCAGTAATTGGAAAGGCTAAATATCTTACTTGTCTTTTATAGTTGTAACCTTCAGCCTAAAATTTGTACCACTTCCATGAATTATCTCATATTAGTAAGAGTCTAGCCTACTTAGTGATAAATGTATCTAAGGGTTACAATTCGCAACACTGTTTTTAAGACCTAAGGTGTCTAGTAACAGTGTGGCTATCTCTGTTATCTTTGCCTCCCCTTCCCTCCCTCCTTCCCTCCCTCCTTCCCAGCCTGTCTCCCTTCCTCCTTGCTTTCTGGTAGGAGTACCTCCCCTCTCCCCTGCACACCCTTGAGCAGCTAAACTCTCCCTACTTGCATTTTGCTGTTGTGACCAGAGAACCCTATGTGAGCGCAGTGTGGGTTCTACAAGACCAGGACAAGCTGCTTCTGTCCCCTTCATCTGTTCCTGCCTTCTATGGAGCGGAGGATGGCAGTGCTTCACTATCTTTTTGAATGAATCATGATCTTCATTACTACTGTCCGGGTAGCCACAGAACCACAGAATTAACTTGGGCCTGCCTGGCAAAGAGTCCCCATTTTCTCCTAGTGCCTAACTTCAGCTGTCAGGTACCAACAGGCCTGCTTTGCCAGGACAAGTCCTGAGTTCCTGTCTTTAGGAAGTTAGTTGAGGATTCATAAGATTGAAGTGCTTGAATAGAAACAGACTCTGTGGCTCACACCTGTAATCCTAGCTTGTCAGAAAGCTGAGATTTGAGGAGTACAGTTTGACACCAACCTGGGCAGTGAAGTCTATGAGACTCTTTTTTTTTCATATATTTTTTATTGTAATTAATAAAAGGGTTACATGATATTTGCCAGATAGAAGGTGCATTAATTCACATACATTGATACCCTTTCTCATGTCTTGGTACCCATTTCCCTCCCCCACCCCCCAACCCCCCATCTATGAGACTCTTATCTTCACTAAAACTCTTAAGAAAAAGCCAGAAGCAGAGCTGTGGCTCAAATGGTAGAGCTCTAGCTTTGAGTAAAGAATCTCAGGGACAGCACCCAGGCCCTGAGTTTTATCCCAGGTCTAACACCAAAACCAAAACCAAACCAAAAATTAATTGTGTGTGAGTGTGTATGTGTGTGTGTGTGTGTGTGTCACTCCTAGGGCTTAAACTCAACGTCTGTCCTTTAGCTTTTTCTCTCAAGGTTGGCACTTCACCATTTCAGCCACTGCTCCACCTCTGGCTTTGCTTAGAGTACTTTATTGGAGATGAGAGTCTCATGAATTTTCCTGCTTGGGCTGTCTTCAAATGATGATCCTCAGATCTCAGCTTCTGAGTGAGACAAAAGGGCCCAGCTACATGTTTTAAAACCACATTTAAGTCTGTTTTTCTCTCCCCTTCTGCCTGCTATCCATGCCTTCTGTATGTCAGGCTGTTTCAGAGAAGGTGATGTACAGACGCAGACCACGACCCCAGTGTCTCAGTGTCCTCCTTACTGAAGCCTCCTCTTCACTCTTGTCTGGTATCATGTCTTCTTTCTTCTGTCCTTCTGCATTGAAGTAGGATTTTTAAGAAGAATCAAAAATATAATCCATAATAACTGATCCAAAATATATTCATAATAATTACGAATAACTGATACAATTTCATGGAGTTACTTATCCAAAAGCAATTTTTTGACAGGGTTTGAAGTTCAAGAGAAAGAATTTCATGTCTCTTTTAGGAAGGAATTCTTATCACATAGCAAGAGAAATGTGTGAATTTGCTTGGAGTAAGTCCTGTATCCTGAAACCATGCATTAGACAGTTGTTATATTTGGAAATTCATGCATAGTTGTGAATATACACATATACACACGCATGTACACCTGTCCTTTTTTTTTTTGTCAGTTATGAGGTTTGAACTCTGGGCCTAGGCATTGTCCCTGAGCTCTTCAGCTCAAGGCTACCACCCTATCCCTTGAGCCATAACACCACTTCTATTTTTCTGGTGATTAATTGAAAATAAGAGTCTCATGGACTTTTTAGTGTCCATGGCTTTGAACCATGATCCTCAGATCTCAGCCTCATGAGTAGCTAGATTTACACGCATGAGCCACCATGCTCGGCTCACAACTTTCTTATTTAACCCTATGTTACCTGCTTTTTAGCTTCTGATTTAGTTGTACCCCACCCCTCAACTACACAAGGTAGGTATCATTTAGGTATACATCATGATATCCAGCAAGGTCATGCAAATTTCTAAGAATTGTAGACTGTAAACATGAAATCAGGTGTGAGCCCAACTTCTGTCTGCAGCTCTTTTTTCAAAGCCTCCCGCCCACTTAGAATTGTGTATATCATGTCTGTGATGAGGGCCCTGCAGTGAATCGCAGTGCCCTGGTCTATTTTCACTGTTCAGCCTATCCAGGATATAGAAAATAAACAGCATATGGTGAAAAGTTAATGAGACTAAAAAAAAAGTTCACTTAAAAATAATCCATGGGCTTTTCTCTACATGTGTTATTGATCTGGTTTCCAAAAACCACAGGAGTTTTACTATGCTTCAGAAAAGGATGACTACTTTGTATTGTTTTTTGGTAGGGGTCTGTGGAATGGCAGCCTGGTAGAATGGACACTAGTAATTAGGTTGTTTATAAATAGGCACCGTGCTAGACTAGAACAGACCAGGACAAACCATCCTGGGCCAGCCAGGTTCACGGCCCTTTGCAGTACTTGCTGTACGTAACTCTCATGGTAACTGGGATCCAATGGCACATTGGCAACCCTAGCTGTTCATGAGCAGAAACTGTTGCTGCTGGTGTTTTGTAGTGAAGTTTGAGAGGGTCAAACCTCATTCTTGGAGGGTCATTGTCAATGAGTATGAAAAGCCAAAATGCACTGTACCAGTTTGGTTTGGATTTAGCTTCCTACAAGAAGAAGAAAGGAGAAAGATGATGCTTATTATGATAAGACAGAGGAGGAGGAGAAGGAAACAGGAAGGGAGGATGAAAGAACCTTCTAAACAATGCAGAAAGATTGGTGACTTAAGTGAGATAGGTGTTTATAAATCAAATGTAGAGGTAGATAGTACCTGAGCTCTCTGAAGAGCTGCCTGTGCACACGGAAACCCTACCACCAAAGGAAGATAGGAAATGTTGCCTTTTCCCCTTTTCTTTTCCTTCCTTCCTTCCATCCCCCTTCCTTCTCTTCCTCCTTCCTTCCTTTTCCCTCCCTCCCTCCTCCCGCTTCCTCTTTTCCTCTTTCTTCCTTCTTCTCCCTCTCTTTTCTCCCCTTTCTTTCTTAAATACATGGCCACATACCTAGCTACAAATTAGGGCTTTCAGCAAGGTACAGGTGGCTCATGCCAACAGTCCCAGCTACTCAGGAGGAGAAGATCTGAGAATCAAGGTTCCTTGCCAAGCTGGAAAGAAACTCTGTGAGCCTCTTGTCTTCAATTAACCATCAAAAAGAAGAAGAAGAAGAAGAAGAAGAAGAAGAAGAAGAAGAAGAAGAAGAAGAAGAAGAAGAGAAGGAGGAGGAGGAGGAAGAGGAGGAGGAGGAGGAGGAGGAGGAGGAGGAGGAGGAGGAGGAGGAGGAGGAGGAGAAGTCCAGAAGCGGAACTATGGCTCGAGTGATAGAACACCAGCCTTGAGCAGATAAAACTAAGGGATAGTATCCAGACTCTGAGTTCAAGTTCCAGTACTGACTCACAAAAATTGAAATAAAATTGGGGCTTTTATGATGAAATCAAAGTTAGGCAGTTGATTCCTGTGTATGCAAAGTGCTGGGAACAGTGGGAACGTAATAAATGTCAGAGGCTAACAAAAGCCTATAGTAGCCCAGTGGTTCATTGGTTAAATACAGGACTTTCTACCTGGGGCTTTGTAGACCTCTGAGCTATTCTGACACAGAGAATCAAGTGAGAAAAGCACTAGTAGGGCAGGCTGTGGGTATCAACTCCAGGCTGCCTCTCTTCCTCCTCCTCCAGAGATAGGAGTGCTTTTGCCCTATGGCTTGGTACCTGGAGGAAGGTGGCAGAAATTCAAGTCCTGATATAAATAAAGATACTGCTCAAGCCCTGGCACTTCCCTATGTAAGTTTTGCTTTCTTCTCATGCTCCCTTCTTGGGACTGCAAATGATAGTGTCGGCCTTGGGCAAAGGAGAAGGGGGTCACACCGTCACTCCACATGGGGCCAGCCTTTCTGTCAGTGGCAACAGGCAAGATTCTCCTGGAGCTGTGCAAGCTTGATGCCCAAGGAAGGGGCTGGCCTAATGTGTGTTAAAGGTGCTGGTGTATTTGGTTTATTTATTTTGAAAGACTGTGGTCCATGGGTCACCTTGGATACAGTTTGGATCTTGACCAGCCCACAAAGACCCAATCGTGGTGCTGCTTGGCCCTTTGAGTGGTTGGGCCTGGAGGAAGAAGCAGGCATACACATGCCCAGCTCAGCCCCTAGTCCTCTTGGCGTCCAGGGACTAGGTTTGATTATTTCTTGGTTTTCAGCATTCAGCCACATCTGCCCAGATTCTCTGTTATTACATACTTACTGATGCGATCATCTGATTCATGTTTAGCAAAAACACCCAATGTAGAAAATGATTTCTCTTTATGGTTCATTGCAGTGGCCAAAGGACTTAGCACACAGCCAAAGCAGAATCATTATTTGCTGAAGGAAGGTAAGAGGGAGAGAAAGGAGGAAGGAAGGAAGGAAGGAAGGAAGGAAGGAAGGAAGGAAGGAAGGAAGGAAGGAAGAGAAGTTAGTTGACCTGGCTGTTCCTGGTGACATACATGTAGAGAGAAACCATTCAGGATGCATAGACCTTGAGAAGGAGAGTCAGTTGTGTCACAGGGGGAAGAGCAATGTGAGAAGAGTCACTTGACAGTCAAAGAAGATGCTAGAGAGAGCTCACTGAATTTAAATTTTAAATGTTGCAATAATAAATATTCCTTTGAGTTTGCTGGAGAAAAATAGTCCTAATTAACAAGTTGGATGTTTTTAGGGGAGTGAGTTAATAAGAAAATTCCTCAATAAAATGATGTCACTTTCTGTAAGAGAAGCATATAACCAAATCCTTTGGGCCTTACCAGAACCATCAGCTGACTGTCAATAATTTACTCTTAAAGGTGCTCAACAACACTCTTAATGAATGAGCAACAAGCCAACTGAATATAAATGGACTGAAATCAGAACCAGGAAGATACTGCTCTAACGCATACAAGTTGTTTGGGATTTATTGTGGTTGAAATATAGTTTTATATCTAAATGTACTCCATGCAACTCTTCATATCTTTCAGGAAGACACAGGAGGCCTAAAGATAAATAGAAACTATTCTAGAAAATTCAAGGTAATTGGACCTCTGAATGACTTTGAATGTGATTACACATTATCTTTTTTTTTGACACATTATCTTAGATATGTTTACTTATACATTTTATTTATCTATTTATTTAGATGGTATTACAATTTGAACTCAGGGTATTGAACTTGTTGAATAGGCAATTTGCTGTTTGAGCTACTCTAACACTATGGTTTGGGTTTATTTTCAAGATAAGATCTCACTTTATGGCTAAGAAGGTCTAGACTTTGATCTTATTTGTGCTTCTCTTTGTAAGTGGGATGAGAGGTGTGTACCACCACACCTAGCTATTGATTGAGATGGAGTGTCAAGACTTTTATTGCTTGGGCAGATCTCAAACCACAACTCTCCAATTTCTGTCTACCAAGTATCTAGGATTACAGGCTTGAACCATTATGCCCAGCCAAAATATTTACCAACCTTTCCTCCTTCCTTCATTTATTTATTTGCCAGTTCTTGGCTTAAATTCAATGCCCAATTGTTTACTTTTTAGGAAATGCAGTGGAGCTATCAGTAAAGTAAAATTTTCCCCCCAAGTAGCAGGTCGTCAGTGATAAGAGCCATAGACGTGATTGTGCAATACTATGTAAGAGAGACTTTTTTCTTGGGAGTACTGTGGATGAAATTCAGAGCCCTGTGCTTGATAGCAAGCATTCTTTCACTGAGTCATATCCTGCATCTCTTTACATTTTATTTTGACAAAGTTTCCCAGGCTGGCTTCGAACTTGCCATTCTTTTTTGTTTTTTTTTTGCCAGTCCTGGGCTTGAGCTCAGGGCCTGAGCACTGTCCTTGGACTTTCTCAGGGTTAGAGCTCTACCACTTGAGCCACTTCCGGCTTTTTTCTATGTATGTGGTACCGGGGAATCGAACCCTGGTCTTCATGCATGCTAGGCAAGCACTTTAACCACTAGGCCAAACTCCCGGTCCCGAACTTGCCATTCTTTTTCTTCAGCCCTTCACCCCCACCCTAGCAGGTGGGAATCTCAGGTGTGCAGCTAGGGAAGATGGTTGAAAAGCATTTCATGATGGCAAAATGAGAGGAATATGAAAATGAAAGAAGCTATCATTAAATACTTGTTTGTCTACACGTTATAGAAAGGTTGTAAACAAGGCTACAATAAACATATTTATTATATACCATTGAAAATATGACCAGTTCAGGATAAAAGTACAGTGTCTCCACATGCAATAAGGAGTTTTGTCATTAATTTCATTGTTATTACTGTGATTCCAGAGAGCAGTGTTCTAATGAGGAACTCAATTTTAGTTTCTGAAGTCCAGTCTCAACAGCGGTGGGACGCTGATGAGAAGTCAGAGTTGTGCAGGTTGAGGGTGGAGGTCAGGTAAGGCACAGCTGCAGGATGAGGAAGCTGGAGCTGAGAGTGTGTTTGCTGGGGCTTGAACTCAGAGCCTGCCCCTTGGGCTTTTTTCCTTCCAGGCTGGCACTGTTCCACTTGAGCCACACCACCTCTTCCATGTTTTTGGTTAACTCGAGGTAAGGATCTCACAGACTTTTCTGCTCAGGCTGCTTTGAATCTGGATCCTCAGATCTCAGCCTCCTGAGTAGTTAGTATTATAGGCGTGGGCTTTGAACTTCACTTCTGTATTCAAGGGTAAAGTTCAGTGGATTTGAATGCACTTCTTCATGATCATCTCCCTTACCACGGCCAGAAACACAGTAACATTTATCCTTAGGACACGGCACAAAGTATAATTTAGGTAAATTCAGTGAATGAGTTAAGTGTAGTTTATCTCCTATCCTGCGTACTGTGCCTGCTAGAACTTCCTCAGTTTGCCATAGCTCCCAAATTTATTTATTTTTGTCTATTTTCTAAAATCCTTTACTTGTTTTGTATTCTGAACGTATAGACCAGTGATCATTTACATTGTTGTTTCCAAATGCTGTCTCCCCTATCTTGTGTTGGCTCTGAGTTACTCACTGCTAACATCTAAATTGGAGATGTGAAAGGGACAATTGTTTAGTGCTTTTTTAAGTCCCTGACCAAGATCAGTAGGGAAATCCCATTAGCTCCATTCATCGCATTTCTCATAAATCTAAAAGGAAAGCAAGTATCCAAAGCCTTATTCTTTAATAGTTCTTATTTGTAAAACCTTGACAGGGCTTTATTCTAAATTGCTTCCAAATTACAGAAAGAATACTGAGAAATATGATGGGCAGTCAGTCGTGATCTCCTCAGTCATGGAGTAAATAAGAACAGCGAGAGGGGGCTAATTTGAAAGCAAACAGTGTGCAGGCCACGCAGAAGCAACAAGAACAGAACTGCGGAATTCTTAAACTACCATCTGGCTCCATTTTTTTCAGTGGGCAACTTGAAGGGCCCTCTATTCAGTGCCCTAAAACTTATTCAAAAGGAGCAGCATTTGAATATTAATATTTCCATATAGTCAGAAAGAAAGAAGGAAAGAAAGCCTTTTGTAAGCAAGAAGGAATGTTTAACAAAATTGTGGGTAAGCCCGTGCCCCTCTGCCTGGGGGGGGTAGCCTGCGGTGGGTCACTGGCTGCCAGCGGTGACCCAGGCAAGGGACAGCAATGGGCAGTGTGTGTCCTTCACCTTATGCCTTCCTTGAGATGAGAGCAACTTTATTAAAGTTGTCACTGTAGCTTGAAATTTAGGCAAGAGCTGTAAAATTAAGAAATCCATTAGGAAAAATGAGCCATGTGTCACACCAAAAAGAAACAAATAAGGCTCAGCTATCCCATGGGGTCTTTGGAGGTTGGTAGACATCATAAGCCCCCAGTTGAAATGTGATCTAATTTCATCGTTTTGTAACAGACCCCTGGCACTGTTGTTTTGTTTCATAAGCCCAGGATTTTCATGCGCTTTTTATTTTGTTTTCCTGACAAGGTGTGTTGGAAAAGTTGAATAAATAGGTCACTATCTCTCGCAAAGATGCTTTTGAAAAGGCTATTTTAGCATCCTCTGTGGCTTAAAAGACAAAACCCGAGTCTTGCTGGCTTTGTTGTGTTCCTCTAGCAGGCTGCAGTGCCTTCTGTCTGCTTCAGGGTGTGGCATCTGCCATGGGGAGACACTGGCATGTGTTGCCTCTTAGAGCAAGCTGATTTCATTGTGCTGAGGGCCTCACTTTTACTGCCTCTTGGTTCAGATCTTCTGGTTGGCTTGCTGAGGCAAATGGAATTAAGAAAAAAATCTCACATATTTAGTTTGGTGTGTGTGTATTTGTTTTTTTAAGTTTCATGATTTTGTGATATGGAAGAAATATTTCTAAGAAAAGGACCAGAACTGAATTTGGTGACTCAATTTCCCTTTTAGGATTAGTTGTGAAAAATAAACTACAACATATGGCTACACTTGTCTGAATTGACTTTGAAATATTTCATCAATTTGAAAACAAATGTACTTTTATGATTCTATGTACATATTTAGTTAGACTATAAATATCTCACGGCATACATAATTGATTTTAGGATACTTGGATATAGACACATACACAAAACAGACACATTTATATTTGTACGTGAAGAACTTTAAAAATTCAACTTATGTGCTGTACTGCGTCTAATTAGGATGTATTGAACTGTATAAAGAGAGAAAACCCAGGAGAGAAATGTCAAAAAGGCACACTAACGACGATGTAGGATTCTTTTGACAAAAACGACAAGGGTTTGGCACAGGTTCATCTTATGGTGGTTCTCTTATGTGTGGTTGCACACCATCTTCCAGTTGTTTGCGTAGAATTGCGAGTGGTTTTTTTCCTATATTCCTGGTGACCCTCCGCTGAGAGCATCACCCCTCACTGCTGTTGCTCACGGGAAGTTTGCCATTTTGTCCTGTAACGTATTCAGGCTGGGCCTAGCAAACAGCCACTGCAGTTGAAGTAAACGAGCTTTGAGTTTTGCTAAAGGACACGGTGCCCAATATTTTATTATTTCTGCCAGTGTGACCTCTAGTTTCAAGTGATTTTCCTCCACGACAGCTGAGCCCATGTTGGGATCACCTAGCCGCGAGGGAGGGGATTCAGGTGGGAAGTCTTGCTATATTAGGTATGCAAAACGACTTTATAATAATAAACATGATGGTGACAACACTGTACCTATTTTGGGGGGGCCTGACATTTGACTTTCATATCGATTTGAAATGTATTCAATATGTGTATGGTTTCCCCATCACTTCGAAATGAACTATCCGGAAGGCTAACTGCACACATGAACCTCTGAACTCTGATGGAGACGGACCGTGGCTCTCCGGCCCTGCCCCTGGGGTGCTGGGTTGGCGTGGATTCCCCACGGGGAACGCTGGGCTTCCCTGTCTACTCGTGTGCAGGGCCCCCCGGCCCAGAGCGAGGCGGGGCAGGGCGTCGGGGGCAGTCGTGGGCCGCGCGCGATCGGGGCGAGCCGGGCGGGCGCGAGGCCGGCCAGGCCCGGGGAAGAGTTACGTAACTCGCGGGAGGCAGCGCTCCGTGCTCGGTCGCCTCCGCGGCCAGGAGAACAACTTTGCTCCTCTTCGGCCTCGCTCCCTCCTTTTGTCTGCTCGTCGGGCCCCCTTTCCACCTTGGTATCGTTCCTTTCAGACGTGAACATACACACACACACACACGCACACGCGCGCGATCGCCCGGGGCACGAGGGGAAAGAGCCGCCTCGGGCCGCGCCAGGCCGCTGCGCAGCGAGCGCCCTCGGCGGTGGCGGCGGCGGCGGGGCCGGGGTCTGGGCTCCGGGCCTCACAGGGCCGCGCCGGGGCGCCGGGGCGCCGGGGGCCGAGTCCAGTCCGCGTTTTGCGAGTGCGCAGGAGTCGTCGGCTCGCGTGGCTCGCGGCGTCCCCGGCTCAGCCGGGCCCGGTCGGCGCTGCCCGTGGAGAGTTTGCCCACATCCGGGTTCGGGAGGGAAAAAGAGAAAAAAAGTTTCCTCAAACCCCGGCTGGAAAACTTTCCCGGCGGGGCGCGGCGGGGCGCGCGGGGGGCGGGGGTCTGCGCTCCCCCGGCGGGTCGCGTGGATGCGCGCGGGAGGGGCCCCCGGCCCGCGGCGGGGCATTGTCTCCCCCCCGCCGGGCCGATCATGGCCGCGCGGGCAGCGGCGGCGGCGGTGCGGGCCCGGGCGCGGGTCGGCAGCGGCGAGCGGCGGGCGCCCGCGGCCCGGGACCCAGAGGCGGCGGTGGCGCGCGGCGCGGCAGCGGCGGCTCCGGGACCCATGCTGGGGGGCGGCGACGGCGGCCTGAATAATGTGCACCCCCACCCCTTGCACCCCCGTCACGACCTGAGCATGGCCCACAGCGCCAGCGCCGCCGCCGGCCCCGACAGCGCCCAGAGCGGCGGCTCCGAGGCGGCTCTCAAGGAGGGTGGAAGCGCCGCCGCGCCGTCCTCCTCCTCCTCCTCCTCCTCCTCCTCCTCCGCGGCGGCGGCCTCTTCCTCCTCGGCGGGCCCTGGCTCGGCCATGGAGACGGGGCTGCTCCCCAACCACAAACTGAAAGCCGTTGGCGAGGCCCCCGCCGCACCGCCCCACCACCACCACCACCACCATGCCCGCCATGCCCACCACCACCACCATGCCCACCACCACCACCACCACGCACTACAGCAGCAGCTAAACCAGTTCCAGCAGCAGCAGCAGCAGCAGCAGCAGCAACAACAACATCTCCCCATCTCCAACAACAACAGCCTGGGCGGCGCGCCTCCGCCCGGCCCGGATATGGAGCAGCCGCAACATGGAGGCGCCAAGGACAGTGCCGCGGGCGGCCAGGCCGACCCCCCGGGCCAACCTCCGCCGAGCCAGCCGGGCGACGAGGACGACGCGCCGCCCAAGATGGGGGAGCCCTCGGCGGGCGGCCGCTACGAGCACCCGGGCCTGGGCGCCCTGGGCGCGCAGCCGCCGCCGCCGCCGCCGCCGCCGCCGGTCGCGGTGCCCGGGGGCGGCGGCGGCGGCGGCGGCGGCCCGGCGGCCGTCTCGGAGTTTAATCATTACTATGGCAGCGCTGCCCCTGCGAGCGGCGGCCCCGGCGGCCGCGCCGGGCCTTGCTTTGATCAACATGGCGGACAACAAAGCCCCGGGATGGGGATGATGCACGCCGCCTCGGCCGCCGCGGGGACCCCCGGCAGCATGGACCCCCTGCACAACTCCCACGAAGGGTACCCCAACAGCCAGTACAACCACTATCCGGGTTACGGCCGGCCCGGCGCGGGCGGCGGCGGCGGCGGCGGAGGAGGAGGAGGCAGCGGAGGAGGAGGAGGAGGAGGAGGAGGAGGAGGCAGCGGAGGAGGAGGAGGAGCAGGAGCGGGAGCTGTGGCGGCGGCGGCGGCGGCGGCCGCGGCGGCGGCGGCGGCAGCAGCAGCAGCGGGAGGCGGCGGCGGCGGCGGCTATGGGGGCTCGTCCTCGGGGTACGGGGTGCTGAGCTCCCCCCGGCAGCAGGGCGGCGGCATGATGATGGGCCCCGGGGGCGGCGGGGCCGCGAGCCTCAGCAAGGCGGCCGCCGGCGCGGCGGCGGCGGCAGCGGCGGGGGGCTTCCAGCGTTTCGCCGGGCAGAACCAGCACCCGTCGGGGGCCACCCCGACCCTCAACCAGCTGCTCACCTCGCCCAGCCCCATGATGCGGAGCTACGGCGCCAGCTACCCGGACTACAGCAGCCCCAGCGCGCCGCCGCCGCCGCCGCCGTCGCAGCCCCAGTCCCAGGCGGCGGCGGCGGCGGCGGCGGCGGCGGCAGCGGCGGCGGCGGGGGCGGCGGCGGGCGGCCAGCAGGCGGCCGCGGGCTTGGGCTTGGGCAAGGACCTGGGCGCCCAGTACGCCGCCGCCAGCCCGGCCTGGGCGGCCGCGCAACAAAGGAGTCACCCGGCGATGAGTCCCGGCACCCCCGGACCGACCATGGGCCGATCCCAGGTAACCCCCGCGCCGGCCGGGCCTGCTTCCGCCCGGGCCTGGCGCCGCCGCGAGCCCGACTTTCTTTCTTCGTCCCGGTACTTTTTCCCCGTCCGCTCGCGGGGGGCGGCGGGGCGGGGGGGGGGCGCGGCGCCCGGGGGTGGGGGCCATTTCCGCGGAGGCCTCTCCCCACCGGGGCGCCCCCTTCGCCGTCCGGGCCGCGAGGGCCGGGCCGCGCCGGGTGTGTGTGTTGGGGGGCCCCTCACCCCCCCCACCACCACGCACCCTGGCCGCCACCGCGAGCCTCGGGGGGGGCTCCGGGCCCCACCCGCGGGGGAGCCTCGTGGGGAGGGGGGCCTGGATTCGGGGGTTCCCCGGGGCGGGTGCTGCGCGGCCGGCCGGAGCCACTCCGCCGAGCCGCCGGCTCGGGGCCGGGGCCGGGGCGGGGAGGAACTTTCTCCCTCCACCGCGGGCCGCGGCTTCGAGCCCCGGAGGGAAAGGCCCGGGGCCCTCGGGGTAGCTCTGTGACCCCCCCTCCGGGTGCGGGTCGGGACCAGCACCACCACCCCGTCGAGCGTCCTGGGGTGACATCCATCGGGCTCGCCTCCATTCGTGCCTTAAGCACAGCCTGGAAAAGTCCATTGCGGGGGGCCTCGGGGCGGCTGGCGGGGCGGGGGGGGGTCACCTTCCCCCGCGCGGCCAGGCCGGGGAGCCCGCGCCCGATCGATGGAACTTACTTTGCGCATGGGTTTAGGCGGATGCAGGCCGAGGCGAGCCCGGGTCGGGAAGGGGCCTTGGCTGGGGGGGGGGGGGGGGCTGTGTGTGTGGTGGTGGGGGGGGATCGTGTATGTCGGGGGGGGCTTTCCTTTATTTTGCCGTCCCCGGAGGGTGGCGGCGCCGCCGGGCCGCGCGTCCCGCCGTCGGGCTGGGGGCCGAGAGGCTGCAGCCTCGCCTCGATCTCCTCCGCCAGGTTTGGAATTTGAATTGTGGAGGTAAACTGGCTGGAATCGTCTCCAGACAGCTGCCTCGGAGTTGACATCTAATCTGCCATCTGATTGGCTCCCCTCTCACCATTGGGCATTTAGCGCTGCTGATGTAAATAGAAGTGCTGAGCTGCACAAGTCACCAAAAAAAAATATTCCTGCCACCAGTAATCACCGCACTCGGTGACGGGCAGGACGGAGCTGGCACGGTTAGGCATCCCCGTGCGTGAGAAGAGGATCCCAAACAGAGAAAAACGAACATTAAAAAACACCAAAACCCCAGCCTGCTGGTGGTGTCCACCACTGGGTTTTCACCCAACCCCGGGCTTCCAGGAGGCACGTTGCTTGGGAAGGAATGAAACCGCAGATGGGACTGCCTGGTGGCTTGGGAAGGGGCTGTAGTGGAAGCCTATTCTTTGCAAAGTCAATTATGAAAAAAAAAATTGTTTTTTTTTTTGATTGTCTCTGCCATCATCAAAAATTGAAACGTCAAGATTCTGAAACAGTATCTTTTACTGATGTGTAATGACCCGTCTAGAGCCATGCATTCCTGGTGATTTGTGTCTTTCAACAATTGTGGCCATGTGAAGATGTTTGTGGAAGAGGCGTTTTTTTTCTAGCATTTAAAAATCCACCACATGAGAAAACTGTATATAACCTTCCCCGTCTCCTCCCCAGTTAAAAGGGGGTAACAGTGCATTTCACTGTGAAATGCGAAAAGTCATTTTGTTTTTTTTTCCTTCTGGTCTCACCAGGCAGAAATACCCTGGTTTTTGTTTTTTTTTTTTTTTCTCCTTCAGGATTTTGTTCGATTAGATAATGTGAGCCTTATTTGAACTGCTTATAAAATGAATTAGGAAAAGTGGATGGCAGGCAAGTTGTGTCCTGGTGTGCTGTTCCCAAATAATTTTTCTTTCCTAGACATTTTAATTCTGTGAACGTCTTTAAGAAGTCTGACTTGTCAGATGGGGAATAGCAGTGTTTGTTTTATTGTAGGAAGGTGTTTTTCTTAAAATAAGAATCGTATATTAGCGGTAGGACTTATGAGAGTGAATGAAGGCCTGAATTTAGCAAGTTATCCTAAGAATCGTAGGCTGGATATTGGTATTCTCTTGTTTACAAATCTCTCGTTAATGGAGTTTTACTTGTAATGATAATGCTTTCCCATTTTTTAGGTAGAAACCTTGTGGTTTTTTATTTTTGTTTTGATGGCTACAAGAAAAATATTGGAGAAACGAGTGAAGAAGAAGCCTGTGTAATTTCTTAAAAATTGCTTTGTCAGCTTGCTTTTAAAGGGGCAGTTTTAAAATCCTCCTATTTGTCAACTGTAAACAAATGAAGTTAGAGGCAGATGTAGGCCGCATTACTTTAGAATATTATTTCTTAATGGTACCAATCATTTTAAGTATTTTGGGTTTTTTTGGAATGAAAGTGAAGCCATTATGTCCTCTCTGTGGCTCCTGGGAATAGCCTTTTTATCTTTGAGGGGAAAAAAGGACAGGCATGTGACCTCGATTCAGGATTTCTCCTAGGTACCCTACCGACAGCATGTGGGATGTGGCTTTTTTATATTTCCTTTTCTTGCTGGAAGACCAGTATTGTTTAGTATTGTCATAACTATACTAGAAAGTCATTTGTTCAAAATGGGAAATTACTACCTGACTGTAGGACATAAAATATTAAGTCATGTTGTGGAAGGATGAAAAAATTTTGGCTTTTAATACATTTAGTTTCATTTTTGATTTTAGGAAATGTGGGGATTTTTTTTTTTTTTTGGTAGTTGGGAACAAAATATCCACATACGAAAAGGGTGAGAGTCTTTTGGAGATTGAAATAAGCTATTTTGTGATTGACTTTGCTATGGCATTTTTGAGGTAAATATTTAAGAAGTGTAGTGTATAGGCATACCGAGGAGTGCTCAAGCCTTCTTATGACCCTGTTTGCACTTACTTCCATTTGTGTTATTTTACCTGTTTTATCATATGTAATACAGTATAATAAAGGTTACTGACCATTGAAAAAGAAGTCATTAGCTGGCTTACAAAGAAGTAAGCCAGTGTTCCTCTTTCTTACTTTAAAATGTGCTTTAAGGGTATAGCTCCTTCCCCCTTTCTCTTCTTTAAGCATCTTAGGTTATCTGATAGTTTAAATCCTAAAGAGACATTTTGGTGGAATATATTTATATATTTTCCAGGGTGTGGATGATTGCTGTATAGCTAGGTGAGCTTGGTAAAGGGGTTCTTAGAAAAAGGCCAGGCCTATTCATTTAAGAAACAACAACAGAAAAAGAAATTACAGCAAAAAGGTCTGCAGTTTGTATTTCTCTGTTTACATGGGATGAAATTATGGCTTAAAATTGCTTTTTATTTGGGAGTCCTGATTTTTGTTCTGTTGAATTTTGATATGTATATATTTTGTTTTTGTAGTGGTAACCACATTTAAGACAGCAGTCATTAAGTTTATGCTTATGTTAATGCCAAATCGATAAGTGCATTCCAGGGAACATGTTTTTAGTCTCTGTTCATAGTGGGAATACTTTAACCCTTATTTTTTGCATGCTGTTTTTTTTTCTAATCTATATTTAAGTTTAAATTTTTTTGTCAGACCGTTGGTACTTTCTCCATTTTTCTTAGCATTGCATTGTATCAGCTCACATTTGGATATGTTAACTAATGTATTTAATCTGTAGTATTCTGTTCCTTTACTGGAACTGAGGAGAATAACTTCTTTGCTGTGGCATAAAAATAGTATTCATTCTGTTTTGAGAACCAATTTCAAAAATTTCAGACTGCAGAATGATTTACTACAAGCTCCTTTGATAGCTTTATTAGACACAGACATGTTTGGCAGAAAGCAGGTGTAGATGGGATTTGAATTCTTAGTACTTTTTCTCATTAGTGGACTTTATTCCTTCATAATTTGGGCCCCAGTGTACGAATAAAGATGACTGTCCATGTAAAAGAGCACTTCCTGGGCTATCCACCAACTTCCCGACTTGCTGAGAAGACTGTGCATTTATTTAACCCTTCCCTGTCCTGGGAGGTGGGGTGTGTGTGTGTGTGTGTGTGGTCACTTCTGATTTCTTAGGGGTCCCTTTTCATCATCGTGTTTCATATGCCATTTGGAGATGCAGATTCTGATGTACTGGTAGAGGAGGTTGCAACTTTGTCCAGTCCTTGATCTACAGGCATTTCCCTCGCTGACACTGCGCAGGGTCTGGATTTCTATGCAATTAGCCACTTCTTAAGGAAAAAAGGATTAACATTCATTCATCATTTTGGATCTATGTAGATTTGTGAATTTGAGGCCGATATTCATGTGTGATAAACTAGTGTGTTACTAAAAATGATTTTATGGAGGCTGAAGATGAGTGTTAATAAAACTCAATCCCATTATTTCAATATTTAGGGTGTTAGAATGGATGTTATATAAGTTTTCATGACGTTTTACAATGCTGTTTTACTTGTTGAAGGGGCTGTGTCCACCTTTTAGGCCTTTTTTGGATTGGATTGTGTTCAGTCGTGCGCTGTTTCAGCGGCGTCTTTTTTGGCACTGGCTGTTTCTGTGATTCTCGGTGGGCAGGGAAAGGCACGGGCCTGTTTGCCCACTTGCTGTCTCTGCTCTACGCTGAGGAATCCGGAGCCCTGGTTCCTGTGGAGTAGGGGAGGAGCACACGCAAGATAGGAATTCGCCAAGCACGTGTGTGTGTGTGTGTGTGTGTGTGTGTGTGTGTGTGTGTGTCTATACAGTAGATGTAGAATGTTTACAGCGTTGGCTTTCTGGCTAAAAGACTGTTTGCATAAGACTTAGTGGCTTTCTTTGGTTTAATTGGGTGATTGAATTCTGAACTAAACACTTGGTGTACTTCAGTGATTTTTTTTTTCCCTCTTAAAAATTCGATGAAAATGATTTAGTTATTTATTAGTCAGTATGTGATAAGTGACTCATTTTCTTTCCTGATACTCTCAATGGTACCTGATGCTAACTAACACTTGAATAAAGCATACTATTGATACACATGTATGATAGTTTTAATTTAACAACTCGCATTGAATGAGTGAATTTATCAAAGAACAATATGTGTATCCACAGTGGGTTTTAAGTGAACATATCTTACTTTCCAAGTCTTTGAATTGGAATAATTCTAAGAAAACTGTGGCCTGAGATTTACTTATTTGAATAGGCTATACTTGTGTATGGATCAGTGCCAAGAACATTGGAAGACTACTAAGTTTGACAGATGAGTTAATGATGAAATTAATTTATTTCCTGGATGATATTTATTGCTAGGAGAGCGACTAAAGCTTTACGATGTTGAGCATAGAAGCAGAGACTCTTACTTCCAGTATCAAAATCAGGTAGAGGGCAGCAGAATCTGAACTAGATCAGTCAGAGCAGGGCAGGGCTTTTGGACTGGCTGCCCATATTCTAGAGGGAGTGGGGCTTTGATGACAAATCCTGAAAACCAGACAAGATGTTAATCCTTATTAAGCAGTTTTGGAAAGGAAGCTACATTTGATGAAATCTAGAAGAAAATCCTGGATGAAAGTACTATACCCTTTTCTTTCTTTGTAATCTGTGTGTGTATGTATTTTCTTCTATCCATAAAATATCCATAGCAGCATTGATGATTATAATCCTTTTTAGGCATACAGTCCATTTATGAAATGCATTAATGCCCTGAAACCATCCCTGTCGATTCCAGACCTTTCCATGTTCCTGCACAGAAATAATAAAAAATGTTTTTCTTCAGTTTCCTCATGTCAAATTGAAATTGCTGACTTTTACTTGTATTATAAGCAATCGGAGTTTTATCACTCTTCTTGATCAGTTCTCTACCAAAGTTTCATTGGAGTGCTAATGATGTATGTATATATTTTTTATTAATCTTTTACTTTGCACCCTAACTTTGGAGACCTCTTCCTAGATTTGGTCCTTTTGGAGATGTACAAGTTAGTTTCATTGCTGGAAGGGTCATTGAAAGTTTAGAAGCGGGGCTGGTGGGGTGGCTTAAGTGTAGAGAACTCCCTGCCTAGCAAGCTTGGAAGCCTGAACAACAAAAAGTTTGAAAGCAGTTTTTCTAGTTAAAGGTTTAGAGGTTTTTGTTTGAGAGGAATCAGGTTTTCTTGGGTGATAGGTTATAAGCACAATTCTTATCATGCTTACTTCTCTCTTTTTGTATTCTCATGTTTTTATTTTTGTTTTGTTTTGTGTCTGTCCTGGGGCTTGTACTCAGGGCCTGGGTGTAGAGTCCCTGGATTTTATGCTCAAGGCTAACACTCTTTCATTTGAGCCACGGCTCCACTTCTGGTTTTTTGGTGGTTAATTAAACATCAGTTCCACGGACTTTCTTGCCCACACTGGCTTTAAACTGCCATCCTCAGCTCTCAGCCTCCTTTGAGGCAGGGGCTACAAGTGTGACCCATAATTGCCTCGCTTTCACTTCTGCATTTTTATTCTCCTTTAAAACATTTACAGTTTTCCTCATCAGTACTAAGGATTGAATGCAGGGCTTCCGCTTGGTTTGAGCCATGCCCGAAATCCTTTCATTTGTACTTTGTTACTGAGATCAGGTCTCCCTAACTGCAGATCTGACTTCAAACTCCAGATTCTCCCGAGTAGAAGAGATTATAAGCATGCACCATCATGCTGGCTTAACTTAAGCATCATTAGTTTATCTTTCTATTAGGGAAAATCATCTCCAGTACTTCTTCTGGTGTTTTAAGTGTTTCTACCTCCTGCTCCCCTAACCCAGGGCAAATAGGCAGACCAGGTGGCATTGTTTCAGTAGCTTCTCCTGTTGTTTGCAGTCCTGTGAAGAGCTGTAGTACTTTTTGTGTGCTAAGTTAGTGAATTAAAGTGAATGATGTTTTAATTAATACAAAAGGAATACTTATAATATTTCTTGGGAACAATTTTTTTTTTCTCCCCTGCTCCTGGGGCATGAACTCAAGGCTTGGGCTCTGTCCCTGAACTTCTTTTTGTTTTACCACTTGAGCCACAGCGCCACTTCCGGCTTTTTCTGAGTAATTTATTGGAGATGACTGTCTTAGGGACTTTCCAGCTTAGAATGGCTTTGAATGGCGATCCTTAGTTCTCAGCCTCCTAAGTAGCTAGGATTTAGGTGTCATTTGGTGCCTGGCATCATGTTTTGTTTTGTTGACTGCTATTGTTGTCTGTAATATAGTGTCCTCTTCATATCATAAATTACAGACTTTGAACACCAGATCCTAGAGGACACAGAAGCAATTTACTGTTACTTATGAGCCTGTACTGGGAAGCGATGCTTATTTGTTTTATTATATTTTTGCCTGTCCTGGGGCTTGAACTTAGTGCCTGGGCACTGTCCTTTGGCTTTCTCAAGGCTAGCACTCTACCTTTGAGCCATAGTACTACTTTCAGCTTTTTCTGTGTACGTGGTACCAAGGAATGTAACCCAGGGTCTTATGTATGTTAGGCAAGCATTCTACCACTAGGTCACTCTCCCAGCCCCTACAGTTATTTTTTTTTTTAAGTATAAACATTTAGTGTTCATGTATACTGTGAAGTAAGTGTATGTTCAATAAATAGCTACACAACCAGATGGAAAAGTATCTACACAATCAGATGGCAAAGAGTTTTCAAGCACCTATTTTCTTTCTCTTCTATTTACTTATTTGGATATGTGTGTATGTGTATACCAAGAGTTGAACTCAAGGTCTCTCTTACTTGGCTTTTTCACTCCTGGCTGGCACTCTTACCACTTGAGCTGTACCTCCACTTCTGGCTTTTTGCAGGTTAATTAGAGATGAGAGTCTCACAGACTTTCCTGCGTGGCCTGGCTTCAAACCTCAATTCAAAGATCTCAGTCTCCCGAGTAGCTAGGATTAATGCCTGAGCCTCCAGTGCCCTGCTGAGCACCTGTTTCTTAAGGAGCCCTGTGCCAGATTCAGGCTGGAGCTGGGTTGCTGCTAGGTGCAGATAGAGCAGACGCTGTGAAGCCTACTGAGCTTACTCTAGTTGTTCTCAGAACATGGATTTAGAACTGGTTCATTTCAATGGGATGTGGCTTCAGAACTGGCTTATTTACATGGAATGGAGTGGGAATGGTGACTGTGTGGTCACTGGGCTAGTGGCTCACTGTTTTGGGGTGGAGGAGTGGATTTTGTCAACATAAGTAATTGTAGGTTGATGTGATAACACCAGCTGATGCTGTTTAGTGGCTTCCATTTCTACCAGTTGCTGGCTTCGTGCCAGAGTAAACTGTAGCTCCATTACAGAGAATAATAACGAAAGGGGGAAAATATAGTCATTTTGAAATTTATATAGAATGGTCCTTTTTCTTTTTCTCAGTTTTCTATATCACATAGACTCTTGGAAAAAAGTTCAACAGTCTGTTCAGATTTAGGAAGCTACTTAGCTTGCGGGGTATTTTTGGTAACGGTAGATAATGTATGCTGGCTGAGGAGTAAATGCAGCTACTGCTCTGGGTCCTGAAATGAGTGGAGGCAGGCGGTTCTGGAATTCTTAGCAGGGGCTCCTGTTACTTCTGCTGAGGGCTCACTAGCCTGATTTTGAAACGATTGGCAGTTCTAATATCGATAGAGACTTTGACATCTAAGTTTTGAAAACTTAAGAATCAGATTTTGGGATTCTTTGACCAGATAACAAGTTATAAACTAATTGCAGCCGCTTAGATGATTATTTTTTTCAGCTCACTTTGCTTTTTAATGATTTTGCTTTACCCAGTGAGTTAGTGGCACCCTTGGAAGTTGACATACATATTGCGAGTGCTGCGCACACATCTTTCAGAGTGTGCAGTCCTATTTCTGAGGAAATGGCATGTTTGTTTTATAATTGTCTTTCTGTAATTATGAGGGTTCATAAAGAGAATCCTGTTCCAAGACATCTTGATGTGATTGGACAGTCATGGCTTGGGAGCCCTCAGACCTTGTTTTATTTGTGCTCTTAATAAGCCTTCTCTGCTAGTTTCCTTGTCTGCCAGGCATATTGTTGACAGATATTCACTGTAGTCCAGGTAAGTCCCATGGTGTCCCTGTGTGGCCCCTCCCCTCTTCTTGGCCTACTTGCTTTCTCACACCTGGGCTGGGTTTCTTGTTTTCTGCCTAATCTTTCCTTACTTGAGGGTGTGGTTGAGAATGAGCCTTTGCCTCCAGTCTCCCCTCCCACCTCTCCCCTGTCTGCCCAAGCTCCAAAGTTCTGTGTTCCTTTGAATTTTTCAACAGATAGTGACTAATCAGCCATGCCCTGATGCACAGGATAGTAAACAACATTAAATACTGGACATGTTCAGTGAATATAAATTGAGACATGTACTGATGCTTACATTTTGTGCATTCCAGTAGTTTGTTATAGATTAGGACTCTTGGTATTGGTAACCCATAATGCTGCTGTGGGCTCATTACACCCAAACTGCTATCCCATTCCATTTTCCATCCTTAATAATAATTAGTAAATGCCTCCCTCCGCTAAGAATCATTCTTTATACTTAGATTTTCCACATCACGACCTATAAAGGTGACTGGCTTTTCTCTTTCTTTTTTTCTTTTCCTTTTTTTGGGGGTCCTGGTCCTAAGACTTGAACTCAGGGGCTGGGTGTGGTCCCTGAGCCTTGCGCTCAAGGCTCTTCCTCTACAACTGGAACCTCAGCTCCTTGTGACTGGCTTTTGAGGAATACTTTGGACAGTGAAAAAAAGTTCAAAAATTTAAAAGTAGGAGTCTTTGAATTTTAGGATGTTGGACTTTGGTTTTTTATTAACGTTGTGTCTGTTCTATTTCTTTGAATAGGATTATTCAGATTTTAGTACATGTAGAGTTTAGAGTTTCTACTAGCTTGCTCACGACAATGTCAGAACAGAATGTCATATCTGAAAATGCCCAGGGCCTGCCTTATTAGATAAGAATAGTTTGTGTGGATGTGTGTGTGTGTGTGTGTGTGTGTGTGTGTGTGTGTGTGTGTTGAGAATTATAAAATCTTTGAACATAATTTTTTTTCTTTTTTTCTTTTTTGGTTGGTTGTGGGACTTGAACTCTGGGCCTGTGATTTGTCCCTGAGCTCTTCAGCTCAAAGCTACTGCCCCACCCCTGGGCCTGGGTGTTGTCCCTGAGCTCTTCAGCTCAAGGCTACTGCCCTACTCCTTTAGTCACAGCTTCACTTCCAGTTTTCTGGTGGTTAATTGAAAAGTCTCACAGACTTTAGTGCCTGGGCTGGCTTTGAACCTCAATCCTCAGATCTCAGCCTCCTGAGTAGCTAGGATTACAGGTGTGTGCCAGGCTTGGACACAGTTTAATTCTATTACAAACAAATAATGATCACCACTTGGTGCTTAAGATACAAAGAGTAAACATAGTCTATGATCCATTATTTTCCCTGGTGAATTATATTAGTATTATCTCCTGATGTTTGACAAGTACAAATAAAAGTGAATGTATTACTCTTCTGTTCTTTCTTGAAAGGATCTGTCCCTCAAAGTGTATCATGTAAAAATGTATAAAGACCTCATAGCTTGTGCCTGCAATCATAGCTGGCTGAGATCTGAGCAACAAAGCCAGCCCAGGAAGAAAAGTCTGTGAGACTCTTAATTTCCAATTAACCAAAAAGCTGGAAGTGAGACCATGGCGTAAGTGGTAGAGCACTAGCCTTGAGCAAAAAAAGCTAAGAGCACCTAATCCTGAGTTTAAGCCTCTGTATCAGCACACACACAAGCACAAAATTGTATGAAGAAGATAATAATTATGATTGGGTGCCTATTTCATTCACTCTGTTGCAGAGAACCAGTGTTGCTAATTCTGGAAGGCCAAGATGTAAGACTCAGAAATGGTTCTTGGGTGTTGTGATATTGACCCCAACTTGGATTTCATTTTGTGAAAGTCATTTGGTGATTTTTCAATTAGAGACATGGCTTCAGTGTCCTCAATAGGAAGTATTTGATAACATTTAGGTCACATAACCTTACCTCACTGAACAGCCTTAAGTCCCAACTTTGGGACTCTAGCTTTGTCATCCTAGCCAGGCCATGCCGCGGTCAACAGCCACAGGTATATATGTCCACTCAGTTTGGATAATGAGATTCCTTGGTGACTGGGCTTCGTTGTAGACAAATAAGCATTTTATATAATGCAATATAGAAGAATCATTGTGAGAGGTTGTGCAGAGAGGTACTTTGCAAAAGCTAGCTTGAGGAGAGGTGCAGGAGCAGAAAGCTTCTAGGGATAAACTAAGCTTGGGTGATGAGATGAGGCTAATCCCAGGACAAGAGAGCAGAAATGGAACTAGGGGCAAGGACAGGGTCTAAAAGTGAGCACAGCAGAGAATACTAAAAAATTGGCATTTCCAAACTTCGTGACTCCAGGCAAATGACGTCACCTGTCTGTGTCTTCTACTTATTATTAAAGGAATGGGAAGGAATACTTGCATCTATCTGGGTGCTGGTAGCTCACACCTGTAATCCTAGCTACTTAGAAAGCTGCTATTGAAAGTTGCCAATTGAAACCACCCTGGGTGGGAAAGTCCTTGAGACTCTTCTTTCTAATTAACCATCAGAAAATCAGAAGTGGAGCTGAGGCTTAAAGTGGTGCAGTGTTATCCTTGAGCAAAAAAGCTCAAGTGCAGTGCTCAGGGCCTAATTTCAAGCCCCAAGACTGACAAAAATAATACATACCTGCATAAAAGGTTTAATAAACTTCCTGACAGTAAAAGGAACCTTATATGTATCTGTCCGGTTGGTCAATTTGTATATTTATCATCTGTTTATTTTGTGTATCTGTATCAGGGATTGAACCAGGAACCTAGTTAGTAATCTACCACTTGAGCCACACTCCCAGCCCTTGTGATTTGTGGTTTTCTTTTCAGTTACGATCTTGTGCTAACTTTTCCTGGACTAGGCTAGAACCTACCCGAAGAGGGCAATGTGAAGTTAATGAGTTCTTCTTTTATTGTGCTTTTAGGTTAATCTTTTTACCTCTGCCTCCTGAATATCTGGGATTACAGGTATGCACCCACATATTGCGTGTGAGGACTATTTTAATAGGGTGTCAAGGAATTGTATTTTCTCATGGATAAGGATTTAGATGTGGATCTCTGTGAATTTTAACAGCTTACTAGTATTTCCTTTCAAATCACAAATAGATTATAATATTGCAACCTTGTTTCCAATCCAGATCACTTTAGTTTTTCGCCCAACGTTTACCAAGACTGAGTTACTGAGCAGTTTCAGAACATTTGCTGTAACTTTCCTGCTTTGGTTATATTGTAAAATTAGTAAAAATTCTTAAAATTGAGTTTGAAGAATTCAGTTTCATTACTATAACAAATACTTAGCAACCTCAATACTGGATAGATATCCAGAGGCATTTTGTTCATGTAGAAATGTCCTTAGATTACAGTGATTAATTTAATCCAATAAGATTGGTTGTGGTATGTGTTTATATTACTTATTATTCCACTTAATTAGAAATATGGAATGAACAACTCTGGTTTTATGGCAATCTAAGTTTTAATTTAATTTAATTTTATTTTATTTTGTGGGTCATGGGGCTTGAACTCGGCCTGGGCCTTGTCCCTCAGTTCTTCAGCTCAAGGCTACCGCCCTACCCTTGAGCCAAGCTCCACTTGTAGTTTTCTGGAGGTTAACTGACGATGAGTCTCAGATCCTTTTATGCCCAGGCTAGAACCTTGATCCTCAGATCTCAGCCTCCTGAGTAGCTAGTATTACAGGTGTGAGCCACTATTCCTGGCTGCCATCTTAAGTTTTGGGTTGGGGAAGTTCTTGGTAGGTAGACAACTCCCCAGTAGGATCTTATGTTTTTGATGGCTTTGCTTCATATTGGGTTACAATAATGGTCACACTTAGGAGTTTGCTACAACCTCCCCTCTCTCTGGGGCTAATTCCTTCTCAGTTTACCTGGCTGAAATGTGTGGGACGGTGGGTGTGTGCTGAGGACAGGAACAGACTTGCTCACAGCACCTGGGTTTCTCCCCTTTCACTCAGTGTCCATCCTGTCAGGAATGTCAGAAAGGAGGCTTTCTCTACAGTGAGACCTGTTAGACTGTGAGCACCTCCAAACAGTGCATGCTTCTTTCTTATGATTGATTGGTGAAGATGGGAGGCAAAACCAGTTTGTGTTGTTTGTCATCATGTGCTAAGTTTCTATGGTTTCCTTGGTGCCTTCAGCGTTAGTGAGGAAGGGAGGGGGACAGGGAAATAAATGGAGAAAAGGAGTGTCTTACTTAAGACACTTGTGTTTGGACAACTTATAGGAATATGACTTTCCAGTCTAAATGCTCTTTTCTGGTCTTAAAGTATTTTTATACTTCATTGAGAAACTGATGTGAAGTAGTTGCCTGTCAGGGTGTTGAGGTTTTCTTCTCAATATATCTAGAAGTTCTATGTGAGTGCACTTTAAGAAGTAGAAAGAGTACTAGCCCAGTTAAGCTAGCCCAGCTGAAGTCTGAATTTGTTTTGCATAGATAGCGTATTTGAGAGACTCAAAGCCTCACATGTGAAATAAACTAGGTAAGTGTGTAGATCACATGATCAAAATATTTTCCCCCTTGCCACTGCCAGAAGCTATCTATTGCTTCTCAACAATCACACTTGTTGGGCATCATGCCAAGATGTTTAAGACAACTCCTTACGTGAGCTGTTCCATTCTTAACCTCTCTGACTGAAGTGCCATGACCTTCACATATGTAGATTAGCCGTGTGCTCTGTGTATTGAAACTTGCTGCCTCAGGAAGAAAGGGTGTTTCTTTTTATTCTGCTGGGAATTTGACAGCCATTCATCCCTGACCTGGGGCGAGGTAATGCAAGGAAATTGGATTCACGTGGAACATGGATAGATGCCTGAAGGAGCAGAGTGTACTGGCCTTCCAGGATGCAAGCTCCTGTGGCCGGGAGTGTGAGAGGCTCAGGATCTGCAAAGCCACAGGGGCTATGTGTGCAGTGCCCCTTCATGAGAGCATGCCACCACTGGGGGCATTTCTAATTGGTTTGGACTTTTTTTTCCCCACTTCTGTCTTTCCATCATAACTTCTTTAAGTCTCCCCCCCCCCCAAATTCTTGTTTATTTCCTAGTGATATTTGAGAATTACGTATACTTTTAATGTTGTAGACCTAAATGCATTTCCTTTCATCCGTAGAAGTCATTAGAAAATTGGAAAGATATGTGTTCGACTTCCATTGAAAAGAACCAGCTTTTCTTTGCCTTTGTACTGTAAAATTCTGAACTGAATTGATATTTTTAGTTTATATCAGAATGTTTTGTAATGATTACTAAATGTAATTAATGACGTGAGTTTGGTTTTTGTTTTATTAGATAAAGCTAGTTCTAAAGGGTGTTTATCTGTGCCTTTTAAATAAATATACTTGGTAGAAAATTTAGTACAAATAATAGTCACAATAATAGTGTGGCGGTATGGTAGTATTGAGAAGGAAAGTTCTCGTTATGAGATTCATAGGTCTGAAGTGGTACTCCAGCTAGTTTCTTGGCAAAATGAGGAATGATTAGGGCATTTTGAAATTTCTGAGTGCTTTGGTGTACTTTCAGGCTGAGCGTTTCTTCTGGATGATAGTGTGTATATTATGGGCCAGAACACCAGTTACAGGTGCTGGCTGGCATGGGGTGGCACCTGGCTCTTCCTCCTCCTTAGGCCACCCAGGGGAATGTGTTTAGGGGCACGGTGGACTAGGAGGGAAGAAGAGGTGTCTCTTGGCTGAGGAGGAGAATGTGAGTGGTCATGCTCACATAGAATATTCATTCACACATTGACATAAGGGTAACTGTCCCTAGAGGACAGGGCTCATGTGTGGCCAGCGTCTCTGTGTACAACCAGGAAGATGAGCAAAAAGCACATCCACAAAATTAGATTAATGGGGGAGAGGAGGTGGAGGGAGGTAGCTGGCACCCGGAGGAGGAGACAGGCAATACTTCTGTGATTGGAGAAGTAGCCAGGCGGGCATGTAATTAAGGTCCCAGTGGCTAAGTGCAAAGTAGTCCTTGGGGAGGTTGGGGTGCATGGAGTGAAGGAGAGCGACCAGCTGGGTACAGAGGGGGCGAGAAAAATGGCTCGGTGGTAATGAGTCAGCAGCTGAGCCTTGCATGAGTTTTAAAAGGGGTGGCCTGCCTAAGGACACATAGGCAAGAAAGCAAACTTAGCTTCTCATTCTATTCAGGAGTATTGGAAAATATTTACAAATATGCTGCGTTTTAATTTTTGGCTTCTCAAATGAAGAAATTGGGTTTAGAGAAAGACTTAGAGCCATAAATAACAGTGCTGTAGTGGGAAGCAGTAAGTGTCTGCAGGTGTTAGACATCCACTTTGTGTGTCAGGACATTCCATGTACTGTCTACAGTCTGCCTGCCTGTCCTCCCTCCCTCCCTCCCTCCCTCCCTCCCACCCCCTCTCTGTTTTTGTTGCTCATGGGACTTGAACTCTGGGCCTCGGCTCTTCAGCTCAAGGCTAGCACTCTGCCACTTGAGGCATAGTACTACTTCAGGCTTTGTGGTGCTTAATTGCAGATAAAAATCTCACAGACTTGCCTGTTTGGCTTCAAACTGAGATCCTCAGAGCTCAGCCTCCTGAGTAGTTAGATTACAGGCGTGAGCCACTGGTGCCTGGCTGTCTACCATCTTTCTAATGATCTTGCAATGTACCATCATTGTCCTGGGTGTTTGTCAAGCACTTGGTAGACTGTAAGGAAATGTGTTCAGTGCCCATGGTGATTTGTTGCTGAAAAATGCTAAAGCACGCTTTCCACTAAACTTGCACTTCTCAAGGCCAGTTGCATGTCAGAATCACCCAGGCTTTCCCAGGGTTAGATTGCCTTCAGGCTGTGGAGTGGCAGGAAGCCCACCGTTCTGTCTTGCAAATCTGAAAGGAACTGTCACAGTTACTCATGAGTCTTGCAGATCCTCAGCAGGCACCTCCATCACAGGACCGCTACCAAAGTTGGCCCCCTCCCTTCTCCATGCTACACTCCACAGGGAAGTCTCAGCAACCCCACTCTCTGAAGAACGCAGAGAGACCCTGTCCTGATCACTTTGCTTTGCTTCACACCTCTGCTTCCTTTCTGCTGGCTGAAGCATTTCCATTGGGATGTTCAGAACATATCTAAAGCCCAACATGCCCCAAAACACAGCCTGGACCTACACATGCAGCATGATCCAAAAGCAGGAACACTTACAGGTTCAGTGCCATGTAATAGCTGTCCCTGAAGTTATATATGGAGAACTCTGAAGTATCTACCTCTTAAAACTCAGCCTTACAGAGAAAAGGAGGCATCTTACCCAGTTCAGAAACGGACAGAAATGCTACATACCACACCTTAGGGGTAAAAGGACATGGACCCACAAGAATTCCACAGCATCCTGGGAAGCAGAGGTTTGTGGAAAAGTGATGAACACAACATAGTAAATTGTGGAGTGTGGCGAGCTTGGGGCTAATGCTGTGGCAGTGACACTCAGACCCATGAATGGCGTCAGGGAGGAGTCAGCTGTAGTGGCCCTAGAGATGCATAGGGAGGGGTATCACTTCAGGTGGATTGAAGACCTGTGGGGTTTTTTTGTTTGTTTGTTTTTTTTGTTTTTAACTTGGAGGAGGTCAGGTACTGATTGCTCATGCCTATAATCCTAGCTACTCAGGAGGCTGAGATCTGAGGATCATTGCTCAGAGCTATCGAGGGTAGGAAAGTCTGTGAAACTCTTATCTCCACTTAACTACCAAGATACTAAAAGTGGAGCTGCAGCCCAAGTGGTAGAGTGTTAGCCTTGAGCACAAAAGCTCAGGGACAAAGTTCAAGCTCTAGGACTGGCACAGCAAAACAATATCAACGGAACAAAAGCCTGTGCTTAGTGTCTGCTCTCTCCGTGCCCAGGTACTGTGCAGAAAAAGACGATGTTTGTACTATCCTGAGCTGTCCGTGGCTTGGGTGCTCTACTTATCACTTTGGGCAATTGGATTCTCCCTTGAAGAAGTGTGGCAACTGGTTTGCTGAGATACCTCTGAAGGCCTGGAAAAAACTTTTTAAAAAGCTCATTACCTTTGGGGACTCAGCTCTTTGGCATCACTCTTGTGTTAAAGCACCAGTAGGAGTAAAGGAGATTTTCCTTACTGTCCTCTGTGACATGGTGTGCTTATGAGTGAAGCACCTTCAGATTAGACACTAAAAATATCACACTTCTTTCTGTAAATGTTATTTATGGATGTGAAAGTGGTTACAACACAGAAGTGTATTTTCTGCCATGGATCTATAATGAAACCACTGTAAATTACTGCTTAGCTATGTGTCCCTTTACCAACATTACAGATAACCCACTTTTACCTAGAAGCTCAAAGGGAAAGAAATTTTGCTATCGTAAGGAATTTCTAAGTACTTAATAATTAGTGAGGTTTGGGTTTGGAAATGTGGCTTAGTGGTAGAGTGCTTGCCTACCATGTATGAAGCCCTGGATTTGATTCCTTAGTGACACACACACACACACATACACAGAAGCCGGGTATCCATGGTTCTTGCCTGTAATCCTAGCTACTCAGGAGGCTGAGATCTGAGGATTGTGGTTCAATGCCCGGGCACTAAAGTCCATGAGACTCTTAGCTCCAATTAACCTCCAGAAAACTGGAAGTGGTGCTGTGGCTCCAAGGGGTAGGGTTGGTAGCCTTGAGCTGAAGAGCTCAGGGACAGCCCTTGGGCCCAGAGTTCAAGTCCCATGATGGACCCCCCCCCCAAAAAAAAATAGTGATGTAAAGTAATTCATTAAACAGTGAATAAGTGTCAAGCCAATGCTAAGAACACCACATGCATTCTGTATGCAGTAGGCCCTGGCATTGTCAGGTAAGGGCCCAGCTTGGGTAGGTCCCTGCATGCTTTCAATCCAGGAAGGGGAGCCCAGGTAGTCAGATCCCTCCTCCAGTGCACTTCTCCCAGGAGGTGGTGGGATTCTGTCTGTATCCTTAGTTTGCTTGTGATCACGGTATTTGACACTCCATGATGATACTGGAAACGTTGAAGAAAGGTTGCCCTTCCCACCATCACTGGTTAGAGAGACAAACAAAACAATCCTTGAAGCCAGCAGGTAAAACAAGGGGGCATTTCTTCCTTTTGAGGGGATTCTGGGAGATGTGGCCCTAAGACACTTTTCCCTGGCAGTTGTAACTGTGTGACCCACGTGGCCATGGCTGGGAAGCCAACTTGGGCCAGACTGATTTGTTTTTTCTTTTTCTTTCCTTTCTTTCTTTCTTCCTTTTTTTTTTTTTTTTTTTTTTTGCCAGTCCTGGGCTTGAGCTCAGGGCCTGAGCACTGTCCTTGGACTTTCTCAAAGCTAGAGCTCTACCACCTGAGCCTCAGCACCACTTCCATTTTTTCCCCCCCTCTGTATCACTTGAGCCTCAGCACCACTTCCATTTTTTTTCCCCCTCTGTATGTGGTACTGGGTCTTCATGCATGCTAGGCAAGCACTCTACCACTAGGCCAAACTCCCGGCCCCTGTTTTTTCATTTGAGGAGAACATGAAAGGGGTCTTTACATTTGGGCTCATTTTCAGTACCCTTGACTTCCAAAAGGAAAACTCAGGATTGAGATACGAGTACCATGAAGGAGCTTTTTTATTTTCCTCACAAAATCTTTCTCAGCATTAAAAATACACTGTAGACTGTCTGGCTAGTATGGTAGTCACTAGCCGCGTGGAGGAGCTATTTAAAGTTAAATACATTAAAAGTTCAACTCTGCAATTTAGTAGCTACTTTGTAATTGTCCGGTAGTTCAAATTCAGCACAGATCTAGCTAGAACATTCTCACTGAGAGTAGTTCTAGCACACAGCACTCTATAATGTTTGCTTGTATCTTGTGATATTTATGCTTTAAACATTTGGGCACTGTACTCCACACTAAGTGTAAAAAGCAAGCTTCTGTTTCAAAAGAGGACAGTGTTGTTGATATCAGCAGTACATCCATGTGTCACAGCAATCGCGAATGAAGAAGGATTGAAGCACTAGTGATACGATGTCAGATGAGATCTCTATGAGGAAGCGTTCTGTCAGGGGTGCGCTTAGTCTCTGCTTTTCTTTCCTTACCTTTCCCAGTTCCCTTGTCTTTTTTCTTTTTTCTTGTTTTGGTCGGTTGTGGGGCTTGAACTCTGGGCCTGGGCCTGGGTGTTGTCCCTGAGCTCTTTGGTTCAGGGCTAGTGCTCTACCACTTGAGCCAGAGTACCACTTTCTCTTTCTTTTTTGTTTTTAAGGCAGGGTCTCCCTCTGTTGCTCAGTTTGATCTTGAACTGGTGGACTTACAAGATTCTCCTGCTTCAGGCTCTCTAGCTGGGGCTACAAGCATCTGCCACCAAACCTGACTGTATGCTCCTTACTAGGAGAGAAAATGGTGCTGCCATTTGGAACTCACTTGGTTTTGTTTTTTTTTTTAATAGTCGCCAAAAGTACATGTGACACTGGTTAGTGTGTTTTCTTTTGCAGTGTTTGAAATACGGTACTTGATTTCTGTCTATGTCACAGAGTGAACTTTAACCTGTGGCCTCGTAGTTGGAATAGGTTTTGCATTTTTGCTGTGGAAATAAATGGAATGGCTTTCTCCAGATTGACTACAATGTTTTAACTCTTCATAGCAAATGAGGCGTGAAACAAATTGTCAAAAGACCACATTATTGCAATGCCTGTGTTTAACTGGCTGGTGCTGTACAGGCGAAGGTGTGAGGACAGCAGATAATGTGTCAGCACCACTTCTCTCCTTCCCTGCCCGAGTTTTTCACAGCTTGGCTTTGCTGGAGGACCTCAGTCTGTGTCAGGGAAGTCAGCCCTTCTGCAAGCATTAGATCACAGTCTTGCTATGATGTGCGATTAGGAAGTGCTGTGGGCTAGGATTTGGAGGAATCCACTTCCTATTTGCACACATTTGACCCGACAGCATCATTGCATGAAATAGAAAGCTTAATTTGGGGTAAAGTTCTTCATGTCCACATTTTTGTCTGCTCATTCAGTAGGTATTTTCTATGTAGAATAATACTTTAAAAAAGATTTAATAAGTTGAATAACAGTGCTTAAACCTAAAAGGTAAGTGTTGATGTCATGTACATTTTGGGGTGGACCAGGATGAGGAGGGCAGAGTCTGCTGGATAGCCCAGGCTGGCCTGGAACTCCCAGTGCTTCTGCCCCAGTCTCCTGGATGCTAAGATGACAGGCCTGTGTCACCATACCTAGCTCAAGTTATGGACATTTTTGTTTTCATGATTGTGGGGCTTGAACTCAGGCCTGGGTGCTGTCCCCAACTTCTTTGCTTAAAGCCGGTGCTGTACTACTTGAGTTACAAATTCCACTTCTAGTTTTGGCCAGGTGTGCTTTTAAACCATGGTCCTCAGATCTCAGCCTCCTGAGTAGTGTGGGCAGTGAGCTAGCTAGGCTGTCGGAGGTCATGAACTTTTGGTGTTTAACTTGTAAAATACCAAATGTTAATTCAGGACTGAGAAAGGGAGCATTTTGCTTTAATTACTCTTTTGCTTCTCATTTGGAAGCCTCTATGTAGGTTCTTCCTTAGTTTTTCTTAACATGAAGAAACAAGGTTGCAGCTTTCCAAGCCTTCTGGGGCTTTTTATTTCAAAGGTAGGTCATAAAAAAGGCAAAGGTAGTTCTTTGGTAAAGAACGTGGGAGAGAAGTTTCAAACAAAGGGAAGAAGCATTTCAGTGAGGCAGCAGATGTTTTTGTATATTTCATATAGTTTCTATTCCTAATATGTATGTGTTGATTATGAATACTTTTTTCAGGAATTTCTTTAAAAAACATTCAGCAATAGGTATTCGTAATAATAAATTGATTGCCACAGCTTTAGGCATCTTTGTTTTCTTTTCACATTAAACTGACCCTAGTGTGTAGAGATGGTTGGATTCGTGTGTTCATTAAGCCTTTTCAGGGGTTTAAGATACACAGCATTTTATGTTAGAATGCAGTACATATTAGTGAAGTTGTATAATAGACATTCACATATATTTCCTGTGAGGTTTTTTTTTTTTTTTTTTTTTTTTTTTGCAAGCCCTGGGCTTGAACTCAGGGCTTGAGCATTGTCCTTGGACTTTCTCAAGGCTAGAGCTCTTCCACTTTTGGCTTTTTTTCTATGTATGTAGTATGAGGAGTGCTAGGCAAGCACTCTACCACTAGGCCAAACTCCTGGCCCCTCCTGTGAGTTTTCACATATAGGTAAGTAATGGGTCTTCCAAAGCTCTTAGTGGATGCTGCTTGACTTTTTTGTTCATTGGTTGGTAGTAGGGCTTGAGTGCTTTCCCTGAGCCTTTGTATTCAAGGCTAGCTCTCTACCACTTGAGCCACATGCCACTTCCGGTTTTTTGAGTGGTTCGTTGGAGTCTCACAGGGACTTTTCTGCCAGGGCTGGCTTTGAACCAAGATCCTCAGATCTCAGCCTCCTCAGTGGGATTACAGATGTGAGCCACTGGTGCCTGGCTGCAACTTACCTTTTTAAGAAAGCCTCAAAATATTTCCCTTTCCTTCCTGTCTTCATCTGTCTACATCTGAAAGACGGCTGTCTGTCTTACACATACTTAGACCTCGCTCTTTTGTTTTTGCATTTATTTGACTCCTCAAGTGAATGCTTTTTTCTTTCTTTCATGACTTGTCTTTACCCTTTTCTTGAGCTGTTTCTTCCTTTCCCGTCAGTTGCTTTACATCAGTGGATTTGTATCCTGCCTTGGGTGGACTTTCACTTGACAGTTTTTCTTTGTGTCTGTGATTACTGTTAATCCAAATAACTGTTTGATTACTTTCACTTTATTTAGTAATTGGCTTACTCTGCAAGAGAGGGATAGTTGCACTTAAATTATGTGATTTTTTTTTTGGGGGGGGTGGTATGGGGGTTTGAACACAGTGCATTGTGTTTGCTAGGCAAAGTGTGCTACCACTTGAGCCAACTCCATGCCATTTTTAATTCTGGCTATTTTTCAGATAGGGTCTTCTGTTTTTACCTGGGCTGGCCTTGGACTGAGAACCTTCTGTTCATGCCTACTGCGTAGCTGGGATCATGGGCATATATCACCATGCCTGGCTTATCTGTTAAGATTGTTCTTGCCATTTTTGTTTCTTGGGCTAGCTTCAACCACCAGATTTCTGCCTTTCAAATATGTGGGATTACGGGCCATTGGTCTACATGATTGAGGACCAAATTAGACAATGTATGCAAAGTATATGGCACAGCGTAAAAGACTGTCCAGTGCTGCTCACAGCTGGGGAATTCCTATAGCAGAAAATGTTTCTAAAGACCACTCATTGATTTTTGATTGAATTGATAATCAGGGGAAGACCATAAAGAGCTTTGTGGATCATGAAAAGAGGATTACATTTTATTATAGGCAGTAGAAGTCACTGGAGGATTTTATTACTATGAGAGATTTGATTTGGCTGGCAACCCCTAACCCCCAAAACAAAATAAACAAAACAAAATAACTAAAAGGACCCTTTTATGTCCGTCTGAATGTTCCTATCTTTTTCCATTAAACTATAGAATTTAGGAATTAGACAGTAATACTAATTGCCAGTGTTCATGAAGTGATATATATTTAGAACAAGAGCTTAACAGAATCCCCGTGCTTATCAAAACCTTACTCATTTGCATCCTGCTCCCCACTTCTGGTGGTTGCTTCCACTTTTAAGCACTTCATATGGCTTAGTCCAGAGTGCATGCCTGAAGCTCTTGGAGGCTTCTTACAGGCTTCCCAGGCCCAACAGGTTTTCTGGGGGTGAGCCCTCTTTTTTTTCTTGGAATTAATTGGGGTTTTCATTCATACCTGGCAGAAACACTGTGCTCTTATTCTTCTGGGGTCTGCATTTGGTGGGGGAGGGAGTAGACAGAAAGCATATACTATGAATATCTACCTCTGCCACATCTGTTTCGTAACCTGGGGTGATGACAGTACCTACGTTCTTGGGGTGGCATTGTAGATCGCATGAGGTGGTGTGTGCAAAGCACAGAGAGTGTTCTGTTAACGCCCACTCTTCCCAGCCTTACAGGGAAAGCATCTCCAGGAGCTGGTGTGGGTTTGCCTGGAGGGATTTTCCCTATAAGCTTAGACATCCTAGAAGGAAAACTTTTTTTTCTCCAACTGTGACCTTTGTTTTTACTTTCTTCCTTTCCCATGTCTGAAGAAAGAAGAGGTGGGGGAGAGTTGTACATTTTGCAACTTTGAAATCTTTTGATGCTATTTTTCCTTCTAGTTTAAGAGCTCATTCCTAATTTACATAATAGCTACTTTGTTTCCAACATGTTAGCTGAATTAGGTTCAATAAATATTGTTGAGTTTTGTTCTTTGTCCTTAAAATAGGGAGTAAGTCAACTGCTATGGGGCTGTGCTGCCTGGGTCCTCAATAAATAATGAATGTACTTGAAGCTTGAAAGCCTCAGAAAAAGCAATAGTCTGTGGTCTTTGGAGAGTGCTTTCAGTGTCAGAGTCCTGGCATGGCCTTCTCCTTGCTGGTGGTAGAGAAGTCCTCTTGGGCTTCCCTCCCGTGCTTAGTCCTTTTGGAGATGTCTTGTGCACAACTGCTCCATCTCCCTAAAAACACATTACCTCAAAGAGTACATTCATACCCCCCCTTTTTTTGTTGTTGGTTGTGGGACTTGAACTCTGGGCCTGGGCGTTGTCCCTGAGCTCTTCAGCTCAAGGCTATTGCCTTCCACCTTGAGACTCAGCGCTTCTTCCAGTTTTCTGGTGGTTCATTGGAGCTAAGAGTCCCACAGACTTTAGTGCCTGAGCTGACTTTGAACCTCGATCCTCAAGATCCCAGCCTCCTAGAATCTAGGATTATGGGCGTGAGCCACCATGCCTGTCCTTCATCCCAATTCTGACCAAAGTTTAAATGTCAATTTTTGGTTTATAGCGAATAATTATTTCTAAAGTGTTTCTTTTGATTGAGTACTCACACAGGTCCTCAGTTATTTATTTTAACATCCTTGCCACAGATGGCTGAGCTGAACCCACAGTGTCTTGACAAAGGACCCAATTTGGATTCAGACCAGGTCTCTTACATGTCAGCCTCAGGCCTTATGATGATTCTTTAACATAGAAGACTTGTTAGGCATCTGGCTCAGGGTTGGGAATTATCCCATGTGGGTTCCATAGAAAATATTTTAGGCCTGATGGGCCAAATGATGCTTGCTTCACCTACTCATCTTTGCTGATGTAACACTGGAAGACACTGTGCGCTCATAAAACTCTGGGTGCTGAGGTTGGAAGTCCATGTAATTTGCATGCTGTGAAATACTCCTTTTTGGATATTTTCTCCTACTATTTAAAAATGTAAAATCTTAGACTACTGGTCCTACAAAAAACAAGCGGTACAACATCTTTGGCCTATGGACTATAGTTTGTCAACCACTGAACAGAGTGGTTCAGGTCCTGTTCACATCTGTGTGGCCTCCATTTAGGCATCTTTGTTCATATACTTTTGTGTCCTCAGGGTCTTGGTTCAAGTAACAGCACCTAGCTGGCTGGAGCTGGAAGGGTTTGAGATCTTTTTGAGAACCCAGAGTCCAGGTTCCCATGCAGTGGGAAATTTATAGCAAGACATGTGCACAAGTCAGGTTTCTTCATTCATTGGGTGTCTTTCATTTACTGCCTACCATTTAATGGAAACTTCCCATATTCTAAGCCCTGTGTCAGTTCCTTAATTTTTCCCCTGAAGTTTTCATTTTATTTTGATTTTTAAATGACCAAAGTATATATTACGTGAATATATTGTTATTAAAATGTTTAAACAGAAGCACAAACATATTAACAGGTTTAAAATCTTTTTTATTGCTTCTACTTTCCAGGAATGTCAAATGTACTTAATTCTAGTTGCCTTTTTATTTCAAGACACTACATGTAAACAGACACAATCAGACACAGAAAAGCTGAACATAAATCATACTGCAAGGAGTATTCTGCTGGTCCTTTCTTGTTGACATTTTAAAATGGTCTTTTTCCTTTGGGAAGGAAGAGTAAGGTAGGAGAGGCTTCCCTTGTCTAGGCATTCACTAAATGATGACAGTTACAGTGTCATTTTCTCCTGTGGGCCACTGAGTTGTTGGCACCTCTTTCTTCTGAGGCATTTGACAAGAGGACTTGCCTAGAAGGGTCATCACAGGTTCTTTAGGCTTGAGCCCTGGGTGAGTTCTTTTCTGTCATTCACCAATGCAGTCCTGGGCTTCCTGTGTCATCTGAGTGCTGTCCATACTGATTTCTGATGAAACCATGTTAAAAACACCCAGACTGTCATGGTGAAAGTATGTAACCAGTGCTGCCTTCACCCTGTTGTGTCCCAAAGCACAGGCAGATATCTCAGAGTAATTGAATTCAGTAATTGAAATTTCAAAAATAATTGTGAGAAGACGAGAACATTTCCTATTTGGAAGGCATCAGCTGGATTTTTTTCCTCTTTAGTTATTTTCATTGGTTCTGGTTAGCTTTAGAAATGACAATGGGGAGAATAGAAAGGGAAGGATGGATAATGGAATAATGTAGATTTTTTTTTTCCTGCTATGAGACAAGGTCTTGTAGGCTGGCCCCAAATTTATGATCCTCATGTCTCTGTTCCTGGAGTATGGGGATATAAGCATGCTCTGTCATGCCCAGCTATAATGTTAATCTTGAAATACTTTTTCTTCCATTCCTTTTTAGGTACTAAGTTAATATTCTATTCAAATGTAGGTATAGGCTATAACTTTGTAAGAAGTATCTCTTAGAGAAAGGAAGGAGTCTTCTTCACTGCCCCTTTGTTGTTATGTGGTATGTATGTACATGTGGGCCCTAGCTTAAACTGGCACTAACTCAGGGGCTAAAACCAGTTCTCTTACAGATTTCTTTGGATACGTACTTTTTTTTTCTTTCATTTAAAATTTTTTTTTACTGAAATTTAAGAGAATATATTTTAGATATTCTAGCTCTCCATTTTTAAAGAATATTTTAAGCTGTATGCCAAATATGCAAATTGACATAAAAATTCTTGGTTTGTTAGAACATTCATTAGTTGTACAAAGTCTTTTTATTTATCTATTGTGTGGTTTTGAATTCAGTGCCTCCACTTGCTAAACAGATGTTCCACCACTTGAACTATATTTCTAGCCCCAAATTCTGTATTCTGTCTTAAAATGTAAAGGAATATGCTACTTCTTCTGCTGCAGTTTTTGCTTGGTAGAAGGAAAGAAATGTTGTGTTTATTTTTATTTATTTATTTATTTATTTTGCCAGTACTGGGCTTGAGCTCAGGGCCTGAGCAGTGTCCTTAAACTTTCCTCAAGGCTAGAGCTCTACCACTTGAGCCTCAGCACCATTTCCGGCTTTTTTCTATGTATGTGAGTACAGTGTTAAGGATTTTTATCATTGGTCTTGGGGAAAAATACCTAAATTTGTACATTTGACTTTGCTTTTATCTGTGATACTCTAATTAAGCTATCAAAATCACATGGCTCCCCAACCATATTTTTTTTTTTTTTTTTTTTTTAGAGATTTCTGGTCATTCTTGTTGTAGTCATTTGATTTGCTGTTATCCCCTTTAAAAGTGAAGCACCAGAGACTTAGCTTTTAAGAATGAGGTGATGAGATGTCTTAATTTGGGCGTCCTTCACCCTACTCTGTAGTTTTGTGCCAGCATATGAAAGCTGAGTGTATTGAGCTCTGGGGGCTACTGCATGTTGTTCTCCCCCCCCCCCCAACCCCCCGCCGTCTCCTGATCACCAGGCAGGCAGCACATGATGTCTGCATGTCCATGTGATGTCCGAATGTCTACTTCGGGCATTCCTTCTTGCGCTTTGTGAAAGACATCGTTCTTCTGTACACAGGATAGTATAATTGGGTATAATGGGGTGGGGGTCTTTTTCTGATCTAGGAACCTGGGCATATATATTAAGCTGCCTTCCTTTCTAAAAAGAACATTTGCAGTTGTAAAGTTTTAGCCCCATTTTAATTTTGAAATCTAGATGAAACCTAATCCCTAGAGTGCTGTTCCACTGTTGCGGCATAATCTTTTCATATGATACCTGATTTAGTTGGAAATAAATTAGTAACTGTGCATGCTTCAAGGAAGCAATTTAATAAACAGGATTTTAGAGAAACCTAATCAGAATTGTAAAATGATACTATGGAATCAGTTACATAGAATTACTTACTTAGATGGAGCTGGGCAAATCTCTGCCACTACTGTCAAAAGCGTTTACAGATCTGGCTTTTGTCATTTAAAAAGGTGGGGATGAGGGGACTTTCTTCTCCTTTCAGTTTGTTAGCTCATTCTAAAAATGGCTCAAAACCAGCCTTTTTCAACTTATTTGGACGGAGGCCAAGTAGACAAAGGCGCTGGCTGTTGCTCTGACAGGGTCTCCTGAATTAAGTTTCCCCTACTGGGGGCAGCCAGCTGTTTGGAGGTGTTGGAGGTAGGCAGTTCATTATATGGTAGCATGAAAGGAGCAAGAGATGTAGCCCTGAAGTTGAAATTGCGTGTGTGCATGTGTGCACTAGTCCTGGAGATTGAACTCAGAGTCTTGCTTTCTTGTTTGACTTTTTTTTTTTTTTTAAAGCTTAGAGCTGATGCCTTACCACTTCCAGCTGTTTGCTAGATAATTTTGAAATGAGTGTCTTATTTGTTTGCATAGGTTGGATTTGAACTTTGGTTCTTAGATCTCAGCCTCCTGAGTAGTTAAAATTATAGGTGTGAGCCATCCCTGCTAAAGTTGAAAATTTACCCAGCAATTATCCAGCAAACCTGCATGGCAGATAGCCAAGGACTAGGAGGTAAAGCGGTGAAAAGACTGGCAGGTGGCAAGGCTCTGACTTAAACCTCTGGCAGTTATTAGTGTGTGAAGTAAAGGCAGAGGAAATAAACAACTATTTTAAGTCATTGTCAGTAGTCCGGTTTGCACCGTTAAATAGTTGCAATTAGTTTTTAACACCAGTGTTCAGTTCATGATATTCAAATATGCTTTCCTGCACGTTTCTGTGGTTTGATTTACAATTTAAATTTAGATGGACCTCTCAAGTATATTTTAATTGCCATTGTAAGGTGACTTACCATGTAAGGGTCTGCAGCTGCCACTCATGGAGGAGCCCCTGCAGTCTGTCCTGTTCTATGGGAGGAACTGGAGTTTTCCTGCTGGAGGTCTTGATATTCCTGTGTGTCTTCCTGCCAGTGGGGCTAGCACCCCAAAGTGAGGGCTGCCATGTTTGTCTTTGTAAATCATCTTGCAATTGAATTGGGTCTCTGCTGTCCAGGAGACAGGTGAACAGAGCTGTGAGTAGAGCTCCAGTATTCCTGCAGACTGATGCCTTTACTCCCCCTGCTGGTCTCCACGTACCCTGGACATCCCTGAATCAGAAGGGTTGTAGAAGTTTGCCTGGGTGGGAAAGCAAAGTCTTTTTTTTTTTTTTTTTTTTTGCCAGTCCTGGGCTTGAGCTCAGGGCCTGAGCACTGTCCTTGGACTTTCTCAAGGTTAGAGCTCTGAGGCTTGAGCCTCAGCACCACTTCTGGCTTTTTTCTATGTATGTGGTACCGAGGAATTGAACCCGGGTCTTTGTGCATGCTAGGTAAGCACTCTACCACTAGGCCAAACTCCCGGCCCACGCAAAGTCTTCTAACAGCTTTCTTCTGGGACTGTTTTGAGTCTTCTGGCCAGTGACATGATCAGAACTGATCAGATCACTATCACCGGTCTGTACTTTGAGCAGCAGCAGGCAGTACTCTTAGTGCAGAACCTAAAGTATGTGGGAGCAAGAAGCAGCTATGTAAAATGCATTTTATTATTCTAAGCTGAAGATTAGTTTTCTTTTGCTTCATAGCAAATTTATTGGCTTGAAAAAAACATATGTTTCTGTCTGTAGAGTGTTATTGGATTAGGAGTACAGGCTGGCCCAGCTGTGTCTCCTGCACAGGTCTCTGAAGGCTGCAAACCAGGGCCCACCTAGCTACAGTCTCCCTAGAGACCCACAAGGGAAATCATAGCAGCTTGCTTCTTCATTCCCCATAGGGAGAGCCTCTCCCTCTCACTTTGAGGATGGTCCTCTTAATGAGTTCACCCCATTAAGTGAGGCCTCCAAAAGTCACCCTTCTTGAGCAGCAAAGCCAACTGATTAAGGTTCATAATTTCATCTGCAAAATTGCTTTACTTTTGCTGTGTTTTCTGGGTTACACAGAAGTTACGGGTCTTGCCCACATTCAAGGGAAGGGATTTTACAAGGCTGTAGACACCAGGAGGCTTGAATCCTAGGGAACCCATTGACAATTTTGCCAAATACTAGTTTTGTGTTGCAGATGGGCAAACATAGCAGTGATTTGTGTTTGTAGTCTGCTCAGGCTGCCATATAAAATGCCATAGACAGTCTAGCTTAACTAGGAAACATTCAGTTCTCAAATTTAGGATTTTGACATATGAACTTGGTGGTTGACAGCTCAGTTTACCAGCTCCATAATTGGTAAACATTTTCTGGTGGCATTTTGCTGCCATCAGAGAGTATTAGTTGGAGTGGTTTGGAGGACAACTTTCCCAAAGGCAGTTACCGGCTAAAGGAGGTGGTTTCCCTCAAGCAGAATAGTGGCTGGCAACATTAGCAGCCACCATGTACTACTTGTTAATTTTGGCTGTGTCATGTGTGAACCATCACAGATTGTTGAGCACGCAAAGTAGATACTTGTTAGATGTTACTGGTTATGTTCAAATCTTGATATGCCTATGTACCTTGCTCACTTTTTATCAGCTACCGTAAATGACGAGTTCCTAATGAATAACCCACAGGACTTTATTTTCCTGTCCTATGACATTTACAAGCTCAGTTATACTGTGGATGATTTGTATATGTATTTGATTTCTTCTGTTAGTGTCTGTTTCTTAAAAGTGAGAGCATGTCATTTCTTTACTTTCCACAGTGCTTTACACTAATATTTGCTCATTTAGAAAATGAATAAATGGATGGGGAGGTAGTAACCTCTTTAAAAACTCTTTTACGCAAGTCTTTGTTTTTTATCTGCATTGAATGTATGACTGCTTTGATAACTACATTTCTTCATGCCCCCACTCAGCATTTAGATATATCCTTGCCAAACCTCAGTCTCCCCACCTCCCTTGGAAAGCAGAAGCAGGATTTTTCTCGCAAAGCCTAGGCACACCTTCCATATGGTGTGTTATAAAAACAGTAGTTTTCCTCCTTTCCAAATGGAAGATTGTAATCCTGGATGCACATTTGCAATTGCACTCACGTTAGCCACAGTCCTGTTTGGGAAGCATCCGCTGTCTTTACCTCTTGAAATTACTGCTCAATAGTGTGTGACACACTGTGGACTCTTGGTGCAGGTGGTGGGGGCACTAGCACAGGAATCAAAATTGTGGTGCAGAAAGGAAGATAATGTACATCTGGTCTCCAGAGGAGACCTCTTTTCATTTCAAAGTGACCCACTTAAAAGAGCCTCTGTTTGGAGTTGGATGATATCAAGAGGGGATTGTTTTTAATCAGCCCCCCTGAATATCATGGACATTATTTTAGCTTTTCACAACTGCTTGGCTTGGTATGGCCAGTCTTGCTTTCATGCAGTGCTGAGGGTGTGGGAAGTTTACAAGCCACTGTGAGCTTGAGGGGCAGGGGGGGCTTGTGAGGACCTGGGCATCCTTTCTGAAAAGGCAAATTAATAGCAAATTCATGTAAGCTTACCACAAATGTATTTGAAAGAAGATCATGCTGGTAATACAGGAGAATTCTCTACTTTGATATGGATGATATCAGTATCTTTGAAAAATCCTCTTTTCTTTGGTCTCTAGTCCTTGGATCATTTTCTCTCACATGAAAGTCCTTTATATTCTAATTTCTGTTAGTTGATTGGGAAAGTGAAGATGCACCAACTATAATAGACTACATTAATACTAAGCAAGAAATTAGATAATAAAAGTATGTACCTCACAGTAATTGACATGTACTTAATTTTAAAAAGACAAATGGGGTATTTGTGTGTTTTGAGTATACCTTAAGTAGATTTGTTCTGGTATCTTGGTCAACAATTCTGAAATTCAGTTTTGAAGTGAAAAAGAGAAGAGTGTAGGAAGTTGACATGGAGTTTTCTGGTCTGAGATGGCACTGCACTTTTTCTTCATGTGGCTGGAGCATGATGTATATTTGTAGAGATTTAGCGGATGTACTGTTTTGATGTCAGTTCATCTGGCCAAGGGGCATCCCATCTGAGTGCAGTCATCAGACACTGGCAGCTCGGCTTTAGGCTGGGGGGTCCTATGACTTCCTCAGTATTCTTCCTTTATCCTTTCCTCCCCTCTTTCATTTTTAAAATAGCAGTGCTTTTCACACTGTCAGAATTTCATGTTGTGACACCCTACTCAGAAGTTATGACAGCAGGCTAATGACAGCCACTGCCTCCTGAGAATCAATCAGGCAATTAATTTTGTAAATGAAATGCTGATTATACAAAGCTTCACATGAGAGGCCCAGTGATTAAAATCAATTTAACAAATTGTTTCAGGTGGGACTTGATTAATAATTTGCCATAAATGCTAGGGATATATGACCAGCATACTTTGTTGCTGTTACTTACTAGCTATATATAAAATCTGCAGGTGAGCTGTATGTCCATTAGGTAGAAGAGATGTTGAACTTTATGTTAATTATACTTCACTTGTTTGTCTAGACCTAGCCAAAATGATGTGGCATACCCAGTGATATTTTTGTATCACGCATGTTCATGTTTCTAATGTGTTGTGCTCATTAAACAGTTTCCAGACAGGCTTGAGTTCAGCTAAGTTAAACAGGTCTTTTTTGTACATAGGACATTTTAGACTTTTCTTATTTAGATAATGTATGCTATGAATCTTAAAGAGTGGCAGGTGCTTTACAGACATGCTTCATTCTTAATTGCAGTAACAGCAATCAGCATAGCTTGGCAAATGTTTTAAGAATACTATAAAGGGTGACATAATGTAGAGATGAAAAAAAAAAGCCTGCTTGGGAGCATTATAATTCTATAACCAGGAGAAGTTGCACTTAAAGTAGGAGACATGGGATGAGCTTTCTTCTGCAGCTTCATATACCAAGCATTTGACTTTAACAAACCAGGCTTTGTATCAGGTTTCCTGGTTGTTGTGACTTACAATAGACACCTGCAGAATGGCCAGCCATACAGTGTTATTGAGAAGAGGATGACTTGAGGAAAGAAACGTTTTTTTTTTCATTTATTAAATAATGATAATAGCACTAATGATGTCACAAGTTTGAGCTGTGCTGAGAATTAAGATGCACAGACACCTCCAACCTACAGGAACTCATCATTTGATGAGAGAGTGTGATCAGCACAGAGCTACAGTTGGTTGTTATAAATATTTATTATCTCGTAAATAGGAGAGCCGTGGTTAATGTAGGAGTCCTGAAAAGGTGGGATATTTTATGCAGTGGTACTTTTCAGGATTTGGAAGCCCTGTCTAGGCAGCCTGAGGTAGACTGGGTAAGAGGCATTCTAGACTGGGGAGCAGGAATGTCTGTCCAGTGGCCTGGGGTTGAGCAAGAGCTCTAGGTTAACTTGAAGGGAGGTTGAGTGTGTCACGTTTAGATGAGCTTCATTTGAATTGATACTTTGGGGTTTTGAATTCTTGCTTCAAGTCCATTAATTTATAGATTTCTGGTCAGTAAATGAGGTATAAAGAAGAAATATCTCTAGCTGCCCACATTGTTTTTGATACCACAGCAATTGGAATGTCTAGCAAGATGGAGGGATGGCTCTAGAATTCTAGACGTTAGAACAGCTTCAACAAGTAATCTCTTACTTTTTGTAAAGAGTCTACCTTGAGAATGATTTCCCTGGACCAGGAAAGTTCAGGAATGGCTTTCTTCAGCACCGGAGCAGTGAGGATAATTTGGCACTTTCTCTCTCACAAACCTTACTTGCCTTAAATCTGTAATATTGTGGGAATGAAACATATTATTCCTCTCTTCAATAAGAACCAGTCCTAGGCTGTCAGTAGGGACACATGAACACGGAACTGTACTGCCTGTTTAAAGATGGGAGTGTTGGAGAATGGTAAATTCCAATCGCTTATGGTGGCAGCAGTGGCAAATTTGGAAAGATAAGTTATTTTCACAAATAGATTTATTTTCCTTTTAGATCCAGTTTATCTTTAAATAGACATGTATATACTTTTGTTTATAAAATTATAACAATTGCTAAATTAAGCTGAAAGTAGAGACAGTGCTTTATTTGTTGAACTGACTTACAAGCTGCTAAGTAAGCTGTAGATGACTAGTTAATAAGCTATATATATATATTGCTAATTTATAATGATCAGGCAAAACCTGGAGAATTGAAATGGTCATACCTTCTGAGATACTGCCAGAGCTCTCGTTGGGCAAGACTGGTGTTCTTTTTTCCCCCTTCATCTTTGGTATTTGTGTGGGACTGGCTGGAGGAGGAACTTGTGAGTCCCTGAGTCAAAGCTGTCTTTGTGAACTTTGGTGCTCTGAGTACCCTGCCTGGGGCAGTTTTCAGGGAGCACTTGTTTAAGGAATGATTCATCCTTGAGCTGAGATCTACTGAAAGGTTATTCTTGGTAGAAAGAATGGTGTCTTTGAAGAGGTAAGAGGTGAGAGAGAATGGTTTTTCTAGAATCCACTGGAGGTCCTTACAGTCGGAGGAATGGGGTCCAGCTGCCTGACAGGGGAGGAGCTGGCTGAGAACAGCCGTGGGAGTCAGGTTTGGATGGAGGGTCCCCTGACGGTGATGGGTGGAGAAGGCATGCAGAGAGATGTGTTGACTGAGAGTTCTGGGCTTAGAAACCACGGAAGGAGATGCATTTAGGCTGCACAAGGACGGTAATATAGCTATGACCTGTATGAACTTGGTGGAGAGTGCAGATTTGTCTGCAGCATGCATCATTCCTTGCCTGTTTGCCATCAGAAAGCCTACTTTCTTACTGGACTCTACTGGATTTGAGGAAGCCATTTCTCTCTCTAGTCTACAAATGTTTCTCATGCTAGGCATTGTACTAAGTGCTAGGTGTGCAAAGATGAATCAGACAAAACTTTCTCCCTTAATTTGTTGTAGAGACAAGAAAGTAACTAGACGCGATTATTGAGTGATTATTCTCTGACACCACTAATTTACTTTCCCTCCCTCCCTCCCTCCCTCCCTCCCTCCCTCCCTCCCTCCCTCTCCCTCTCCCTCTCCCTCTCCCTCTCCCTCCTTGGGCTTTCTCAAGGCTAGAGCTCTACCACTTGAGCCAAGGCCCCATTTCCAGCTTTTTTCTATGTGTGTGTATGGAGGAATTGAACCCGGGTCTTCGTGCCTTTGTGCATGCTAGGCAAAGCATTTCTACCACTAGGCCAAACTCCTGGCCCTCACTTCACTAATTTCTTCAGAGGAAAAAAAAAGAGATTTAGGAGGTTTTTACTACGTGGTAACTCCTGGCTGGGTATTGTAGCAGAGTGGTAACTTTATTACCATGTTCAAGGGCCTGCATTTGATTTCGTGTGTGTGTGTGTGCTCACACACGCGTGCACACATGCACACATGTGGATGGGTGCGTGCCACACACACAAATCCTATTGTATCTCATTTAATCACAGAGTAACACTGGCGCGGTTATAATCTATTAAATGTTCACCCTGTGTTAAGATAGCTAATAAGTATTACATAACAAGATTCACTCCTGGAGTGCTGACTGTAAACCCTGTGCCTTACCATGACACCCTTTGCCTCTAATTCTGTTCTTGAACATTGGGCCACTTACCTTAGAAATTGGGAGAGTTTGAGGACAGGTATGAGTGTGGTGTGTACATAACAAGAGTCATAAAGGGCAGCTGAGCTTCAAAGCATATGCCTTGGTTTGTGTCGTTTGTTTTGTTTTGTTTTGAATTTGGTGACACTGGATTTAAACTTAGACCTTGCCCATGTGAGCAGGTGCTCTGTCCCCACTGGCCTAATTCACAGTCTTCCTGATTTCTGCTTTCCCATTATCTGAGATTACAGATGTTAGCCACTGCATTTGGCCTGTGTCAGCTGTGTGTGTACGTGTGATGTTAGGACTTGAACTCAGGTCCTCAAGTTCTCACGCTCTCACTTGGTTTTCTTTTCTTTTTTCTTTTTAAACCACTTGAGCCACACCTCCTATCCATCATATTGTTGGTTCAGTTGTTTGGACGTTTCTGCCCTGGCTGACCTGGAACTCTGATCCTTTAGGTCTCAGTTTCTACAGTTTCTACAGGTATGAGCTGTTGGTGCCAGCTCAAAGCTTTTGTTTTGTTTTGTTTTGTTTTTTGTGGTGCTGAAGATTCTACTCTGGGCCTCATGCTTACTAGACAGCACTCTACTGCCTGAGCCATGCCCCGAGCTGTGTGTGTCTGTCCCACTCATGAACCCAAAGCTCTGGGCTCTTCCTACACCTTTCAGTGTTGATATTGGTGTCATGGACAGTGCTTCCACTGGGAGGCTGTCAAGCTAGGAAGTGCTGGTAATGTCTGAGATGTCAGAATGAGGATCTAAACAATCTCAGAGTGCCAACACTGACAAGAAAGCAGCAAGACGAAGAAATACAGAGATAGAGACATGTCCTGCTACTAGCGTCACCTGCTCAGCTGTCTGAGGAGGTAGGGTTTAGGAACTGCTGATTTGGGAATGAGCACTCTCAGACAGCATGGGATTTCTTCTATGTGTGTGTTTGAACTACTCAGGGTCTTCACTTGTGAAGTAGGTGTTCTTTTAGGTTCTTTTTTACTTTTGCTAGTAATGGGCTTGAACTCAGGGCCTCAAGTCTTGTTCATCTTGCTTTTTCATGGCTTGAGCTTCCAGTTTGTCCTTTTAACTGGAGATAGAGTCTTGCAGATTTTTCTTCCCTAGCTGGGCTTGTAATACTTCATTTTCACTCTCAGCCTTCTGAGTAGCCAGTGTTCCATATGTGAGCCATTAGCCCCCAGCTTGCACTTGGCTGTTTTTTGAGATACTTTGTATGTGGCCCTGTACCTGGACTGTGATCTTCCTATTGTATGTTTCTTACCACAGCTGGAATGACAGGAGTATACATTTCAGTTGCTGTTGAAATGTAGTTTCACACACTTTTTTTGGGGGGGGGATGGGGTCCAGGTTGGTGTAGAACTATGATCCTTCCAGTCTCAGCCACTCCCATAGCTGGGATGGCAACCATGTACCACCATGCTCACTTGCAGTCGAGCAAAGGGGTCTTACTTTTTATCTCAAGTGAATTTATGTATTTGGATGTTTATGGCAGGTGAAAGAGGCACAGTTAAAAATCACCTGTTGGGGCTGGGAGTTTGGCCTACTGGTAGAGCGCTTGTCTAGCATACACATAGCCCTAGGTTCAATTCCTCGGCACCACATACGTAGAAAAAGCTGGAAGTGGTACTGTGGCTCAAATGGTAGAGTGCCAGCCTTGAGGAAAGCCCAAGGATAGTGCCCAGGCCTGAGTTCAAGCCCCAGGACTGACCAAAAAAAAAATCACCTGTCGTCCCATCTTTTATGAAAAATACTCATGCCTTTTTCCTTCAAATATTATTCTTTCGTTTCATAAGTAAATATGTTTCTGGACCTTGTCTTAAGGAAAGCAAAAGATAAAAAATATTGACAATGGTCACTTTCCTAAAAGTATGATGAGTGTTAGTTTGGTGTCAGTCTCTACCTCTCTCCCATTTTGCTGAGGCCACCATGGTTAGAGGGCACCAGTAATGGTTCTTGAAGAGCCAGTAGTTAAAACATCCTTTCCTGCTATGTCCAGTGTCTTAGAACTCTGTGTCATTAAAGAATGGGGCAAACATTTCTCCTCCTCCTCCTCCTCCCCCCCCTCCTCCTCCTCCCCCTCCTCCTCCTCCCCCCCTCCTCCTCCCACTCCCCCTCCTCCTTCTCTTCCTCCTCCTCTTCCATCTTGGGGCTTGAACTCTGGGCCTGGGCAATGTCCCTCAGCTCCTTTTGCTCAAGGCCAGTGCTTTACCACTTGAGCCACAGTACCCCTTCTGGCTTTTTGTTGTTGTTGCTTTTTTTTTTCTCTGTGATTAATTGGTGATGACAGTCTCACAGACTTTCCTGCCTAGGCTGGCTTTGAATTGTGATCCTCACATCTCAGCCTCCTTAAATAGGATTACAGGCATGAGCCACCAGCACTTGATGTGTGGCAAACCTTTTTATATTGACGCCCCCCCCACCAAAAAAAAATCTCTATATGTTAATACCAGATTTGACAGACAAGTGTTTTAGATGAGGTCTAAAACCAAACTATTTTGTCAAAGTACTGGTTTTGGATGCAGGACTGAATTTTCTTATCCTAGTCTGATGGCTATGGGAGCCAGCAATGCTCTGCCCCTCTTTGCCTCCCTGTGCCATCTAGGGTGAGTGTGTCACTTTGCCATTGGTTCTGTGGTAACTGAGAATCTGCAGACATGGACTTGAACAGAGTAGGTGTTCTTAATGAAACAAGGGAAGAAGGGTCCCTGGTCTTCCAGTCTTGCTTTAGATGAGCTGATTCTAAGGTCATTTGGAGAACTTGATCCTGAATATTGCTTAGCACTGCTTTACACATATCAGCTCCATGTACTGATGACTGATTAGTAATGTTGACTTTTTTTTTTTGAGACTGTGTTCTTTTATGTGATCAGTCAGCATTCCCAAGCAGTTACTAAATAGCCACAGCCATCTAAGTCATCTGTGTTGGGGTTGTCAGAAGGTTGAAAGCCTGGATATTATCACTTGGGTCCATGGGGATATAGGAAACCACACACAGAAGTGAGAAAGTAGTACAGGCATGAAGTAATAACAACACGTGTGGGCTGCAGGGTGGCCTCTGGGTGATTCCCCATGAGTCCCAGCAGGAGCTGATGGCGTGTGTGCAGTGGAAGACGCAGTGCAGGTGGCAGCAATGCCCTCTCCTCCCCGCCCTCCCCCTCCCCCCCCCGCAACTCCACCTCTACTGTGGATTTCCATCCTGAGCAGGATTTACCAGGAGACAAGGTCAAGTGCTGGCCCACTGGTCACAGCCCTTCCCCGCCCTTGCAGGAAGCAGAGGTATTTGTAGTACACTTTTTTTTTTTTTGGAGCTATGTTTAGAATCATTGTAGGTTATGATGTGGCAGCAGCTGTTTGCAGTTCACGCTGCTGCCCCTGCTTATACCAGCATCGTGTGCTAGCAGCTGTGTGTGTGTCACAATGGGAAAAGTTCTCCTTATTTTGTATGTCCTTCTCCATGTCTCTGTATTCTAATGTGTTGATATGTTGAACATACAGGTTTGGGTTCAAACATACAAACATACAGATTCGTGATAAAATTTTCTAACTCTGAGGTCCTGTATAGTAAATTCCTACCACTTTTAGGTTCACCATTATTATGAAGTAGGTATTAGTTCTCCCATTTAGCGGATCAGAGAATGATAAAGCGGCAATGTTTTCAAAGTCATGGAGTGGTAGTAAGAGGTGCATGAGGATGCTGCCCTGGTGGCAGACAGGCTGGATGAGCTGCCCCTGTGCACCGCAGCAGCTGTGTTGTGATTGGAACTGAAATAGCTGTGTTACAGTATCCATTGATTGTCAGATCATCACCAAATGGCTTCTTGTTTTGTTATACTTAGTTGTTCACATATTCATTTCCTCACATTAGGTTTGGTTATTTTTCCCACTTTTCTGGATAATGAATTATTACCTGGAAAGTTTTCTTTGCTTACCAGTAAGAACATTTTCCTCCACTTACCAGCTTCCCAACTCCTACATGTGACTGGCATCTGTACTTACCTGCCAGATCAGAACCCCAGCCTCACTTTCCCAGTGTGGGAGCAGTGCTGTATTGTCACCATCAGAGCATCCTTCTAGCAAAACCACACACGATCACTCACTCTCATTCATTTTAAATCCGATCTTTTTTGATGTAAAAGGAAGTTATATACTTGGTTAAGAATGCAATACAGTTCAAAAATCTGTAAATTTGTAAATTTGTGCAGAGATGTTGTTTGTGGAAGAAGACCCAGGGCAAACCATCCATTTTTTCTGTGTTGTCCACCTAGTTGGTCCAGGTGGGATTTAGTGGTTGACCAATCCTTAGACACTCCAGGATGTGCTCAGGTTTTGTCTACAGAGCCTGTGAGCTCCTCCTCCTCTTCCTCCTCCTCCTCCTCCTTCTCCACCTCCACCACCACCACCACCACCACCACCATACTGGGATTTGAACTCAGTCCCTGTTACTTGCTAGGTAGACTATCTCTGAGCAACATCCCAAGATAAGGTCTTGTTTCCTGCACACCTAGACTACAGTGCAGTCATTTTAGGCTGTCACCATGACAAAGGTGTATTACTCTGGAGCTTTTTTTTTGGGGGGGGGTGGTCATGGGACTTGAACTCTGAGCCTGGGCACTGTCCCTGAGCTATTCTGCTCAATGCTACTGCCCTACCCCTTGAGCCACAGTGCCACTTCCAGTTTTCTAGTGATTAATTAAAGATAAGAGTCTCATGGGGACTTTAGTGCCCAGGCTGGCTTTGAACTGTGATCCTCAGATCTCACCCTCCTGAGTAGCTAGGATTACAGGTGTGAGCCACTGCACTCAGCTTGGAGCTTTTGTTGTGATGGAGTCTCAGGGATTTTACTGCCCAGGGTTGTTTAGAATCACAATTTTTCTAACCTTAGCCTCTCAAAAAGCTAGGATGTTAGATACCTACTGCTATGCCCAACTTTGCATTGAAGTGGAGTTTCAAAACATTCCTACCTGGCTTGGCCTTGAACATGACCCTCTTGATCTCAGGCTTCTAAGTAGTTAGTATTACTGGTGTGAACCATGGTGTCTGGTCACATCAGGATCTTGATATCTGTCTCGTTCCATTATATCCAGAAGCAGTCATTGAAGCTACCTGTATTTATACTTCTTGGATCTGATTCCATGTACTTAGTCATTAATAAAGTCCTTGCGATCAATGCAGTGTAGTCATAATCAAATCAGGGAAAGGAATGCTGGGAATGCTGGGTAACTAAGAAGCAAGGTGGACCATGGTCATCTGCAGTTTCCTCAGCTTGGGTTTGAGGCTGCACTGCTGGCGCCCGTCTTTACCTCCTCTTCATACCTACTTCCTGGAGTTCCTGGTACCCTCGTTTCCTTCCTTGTCCCTGCATTGGCCCTGTCCTTGCCCAGCTAAAGCAAGTATTTCTTTTTCAAATTTATTTTTTTTGCCAGTCCTGGGGCGTGGACTCAGCCTGAGCATCGTTGTCAGGCTTTCTCAAGGCTGACGCTCTACCACTTGAGCCACAGCACCACTTCTAGCTTTTTCTGTATATGTGGTACCGAGGAATCGAACCCCGGTCATCACGCATGCTAGGCAAGCACTCTACTACTAGGCCATGCTCCCAGCCCAAAGCAAGCATTTTCTAGCATAGTGTTTGCACACACTTTTAACCTCACTATTGGGGACGCTGAGCCATCTGTGGCAGGCCTGTTTTTTGTTTTTGTTTTTCCTACATATGACTCCCTTCTTTCCCATGCCACCTTGCTCTTTGGAATCCGCTAACAATTTTTTTCTGACCATTCTTTGGGCTTCTTTGTAGGCTCCTTTCCTTGCTTTTACTTACCAAAAAATGTTCTCTAAGAATTATTCATCCATCCATTGTTTCCATTGATTTATTCTGAGACAGAGCCTTGCTCTGTAGCTCAGGTTGGCCTTGAACTCAGGATCCTCCTGCTTTCAGCCTCCTTAGTGCTAGGTTTACAAGTGTGGGCCCAGCACTTTTAAAAAAATATATTCTTTATGAATATATGGTTTGCTTGCTTCCTACTTACTATTTTTTTTTTGTCCAGTATTTATTGAGCATTTGCTGTTTGCAAGTATCTTGCTTGACTTATGCCCTGGAAAGCAAACAGTGACTAGAAGAGAAATGCGTCTTTCGGAAGCATGCTTTGTTGGCATGCTGACTTCCTTACTCAATCTCCAGGTCAGACCCAACTCCCAGGCTGCAGACTCATGGACACTTGAGTTCTGGAAATCTGCCCCTGGATTTCTCATGAGACCCTAACTTTCTTGTGTATGACTCTGCTGACTTTCACTCCAGCAGGGAATGGGTCCCTGTCCTGCTACACCCTCTATCTCACCTGCATCTAATCACCCATCTCTCACTTCCCCGTCCCCAGAGCCTAAGTGTGATGGAATCTGGACTTATTTCCTAGTGCTGCTCCAGTTCAGGACCTAACCCTCACCTTCCCAGTGTGACATTCAGTCTTGCTTGTGGCTACTTCCCCAGAGAGAATGCATGCCTGTGCATGCTAGCATGCTATAAAAACACTAAGTCTTGGCCAGGAGTTTGGCCTAGTGGTAGAATGCTTGCCTAGCATGAATGAAGACCTGGGTTTGATTCCACGGTACCACATACATAGAAAAAGCCAGAAGTGATGCTGTGCCTCAAGTGGTAGAGCCTTGAGAAAGCCCAAGGACAGTGCTCAGACCCTGGGCTAAATTCCCAGGACTGGCAAAAAAAAAAAAAAAAAAAAAAAAAAACCCAATAAATAAACAGCAACAAAAAAAACCCCAAACCAAAAAACAAAACAAAAAATCCCAAACAAACCACTAAGTCTCTCATCCACCCCTGTGTGGCCCACTCCTGTTCTGGCTCTGCCTCCTTCAGCTTCTTCCTTATTCCCTCCCGCTTTACTTAGGTCATACTGCTTGTGTTTCCTCATATATGGTGGTGTGTATCTGGGAGCAGGTGTTTGGTGCCGTCCCTCCTCCCCACTCCATCCCCATCCACCCTGTAGTCCTTCAGGTACTTTCTGTGCTTACCACCAGGTGAGCAGCCCCTCTGACACACGAGGGATTGATGCTGGTTTGGAGGAAGGAAGGATCTCTTGGGTAGTCTCTGGGTTAGGGACTTCCCCACACTGTTCTGCCCCTTTAATGCTCCCTGGTCTGACCGCCTGCTGGGATTCACTGAACCTAAATGGCCTTGGCCTTGAGACCCAGAGTCTGACTCACTAGGCCAAAAATGAAATTCAGAGTCTGGTTTTGAACTGATTGTGTTTGAGGAAGGTGACTTGTGACTCATAGTGTGGGGTTTACTGCTGTACACTAGTGCTCTTTGGAAACTACCCTACACATTTATCTGCAACCTGTCCTTTCACTTCAGTGAAGGCTTGATCAGGACTTACTGATTCAAGTCTGGAGAAAAGACATTCTTGTATGTTTGCTAATCACCCAGTATCCTTTGCCCTTATTCGTAATGAGTAAACACAAACTGGATGAGATTCACTAGCATGCTAATAACCTATATGTGTAGTAGAATTTTAGATGCTTAGGGTACGAAATTATTTTTTATGTGGTTTACTTCAGCTCCCTCTTAATTGTTGAAACACTCCTAAAAGTTAAAAAGAAGTCCTTTTAAGTAATTTTTTCTTAATATTCTTCTGTGTGTTTGTTGGATTTAGCTTTTGATATTGTCAAAATTAAGCTACTTGTTAAGGCATATGTTAACATGAACTTCTCTGCTTGTAATGAGCAGTAAGTTAATAAGCCTATTTCTTTCTTTCTTCACAGGGCAGTCCAATGGATCCAATGGTGATGAAGAGGCCTCAGTTGTATGGGATGGGCAGTAGCCCCCATTCCCAGCCACAGCAGAGCAGTCCATACCCAGGAGGCTCGTATGGCCCCCCAGGCGCACAGCGGTATCCCCTTGGCATGCAGGGCCGGGCTCCTGGGGCCCTGGGAGCCATGCAGTACCCGCAGCAGCAGGTGGGGCCTTGTTTCCAATAGCTTCAACTATTCCTTCTCCTTCTCCTTCTCCTTCTCTTTCTCCTTCTTCTTCTGGTAGCTTTTTCTTTGTCTTACTATATGCATGAGATTATTGTTGAGGGAATTAGGGGACATTTCAGAGGTTTTCTATTTCAGTTTTCACCCTTTCTTTTAAAGTAGATAAAACACCTGTTTGGTTTTTGAAAGATGGACTGTGTCATTTTTCAGCAGGTTACATAGATCCAAACTCTGAAGAAAATTTGGCACTCCTGTATTTTTGAGGTCAGATAGCATCAGATTAGGAGTTGTAACTATACTACCTTAAGGCAGATTTTTCAAGTCATCAAATGGATTTTTCTTTAAAGCAGTTAGCAACTTTGAAAAATTCTTTTTAGTCTCCCAAACAGGTACTTTTCTTAGATAAAATTTCTTCTGTAACTACTGAAAAGGTATCTGTATTTCACTGAGAATTGGATCTATTGCCTTAGATCTGGGTGATTTTGGGCCAAGAATTTACTCTTTGGCCTTTTTTCTTTTCAGAGTCTGGAAGACTAAGTGTGCATGAATCCTCTATCAGTGGAAACCTAGTCCTTTGCATGCTTGAGTGTTGGTCCTTGTTATATTGGTCCGAGGAAGCATGAAATTTGGAAAAGTCTAAATTAGATTCAGACTTGTCAGGGTATTTGGTTACTTAGGAATTGCCATGCCCGGCTTGGGATCTCCCAGGAGCGTGTAGTGTGTTGCGCTGGTGCTGATGTTCATTTTACTGCCTCTAGTCCAGGCCAGTCTGTAGTGTTGCCCAGTCACCCCAGGTGACAGAGGTAACAGCACTCCTTAGAGCACTCATTTGACCACAAGTCTTTTACAAGGGAAAACAAAGGTGGACAGACGTGATCTCTTTTAGGTAGATGTGGAGAATGGTTTATCATACTTCACACAATACACGTGAACCTTCTTTCTCAGTTTGAGTATTGTTTTTTTTTTTTTTATCTTTAAGACATTGTTTGAAAAGGAGAGAAGCAGCTTATCTTTGAATCCTACCTGTTGATTTCTTGAACTGTGGTACTAATTGTGGAAGATCTTACCTGCAATTATTGAAGATTAGCTGCTCTGAATGCTAGCAGCCAGTTTTATACTTAATTTTATTTTTGGTTTTTCTGCATTAATCCTCTTGATGGGAATACTTTGCTTTCTAGAGTGGAAAATTTTTAGTTGAGGCTGCTGATTGTGAAGACATAATTTGTAATGACAGAACCTCTTTTCTCTGTGTCTTCTTATTGGCCTCCTGCACTCTGCAGTTGATTTGGACTGGGCAGGTAGTTCTTTCTGCTGCTCTGGCTCCAGAAAGGTAGTAAGAAATACCAGGCTGGTGCCTTGGTCTCTACTCTCTTTTCTCAACATGTTACCCTGCAGTGGGATTGAAAAGCAATTTTCAAAGACTGCTATTCAAATTAAGAACCAAATGTTCCTTTATCCCTTCTCAAAATGACTTAAATTCTTGGTGCAAGTTGTAGACATTGTTTCAGTTTGCAGAACAAAAGTGAGAGACAAAGTAGTGTGTAAGATTAAAGGTAAAGGATATACAAAATATATAATCTCACCAGGTGCCAGTGGTTTACATCTGTAATCCTAGGTTCTCAGAAGACTGAAATCTGAGGACTGCAGTTCAAAGCCAGCCTGGTCAGGAAAATGCAAGAGATTCTTATTTCCAATTAGCCACCAAAAAGCTGGCAAAAAAGCTCAGGAATAGTGCCTGGGCTCAGATCAAGCCTTAGCACAAGCATACTTGTGTGTGTATACATACACATACAAATATATAATCTCAATATATTTGTGTATATGTCTGCTTATATACATGTGTGTGTGTGTGTGTGTGTGTGTGTATATATATATATATATATATATATATAATCTCAGTTTTCTTAGCTTCTTGGTTTTATTTAACCCTTGTAACTCTTACGTGTTTGTAACATTTGTTAACTCTAGTGGATTTATATGAAAGAACAAATTGTTCATTAAACATTTCAACATATTTTAAATTAGGATATCAGATAGGTATTTTACTGTTAGCCAAAAAGAGACACTCAGATCTAATAATCAAAAGAAATAGTATATCTGGTAAGAAACTGAAATGCTAGCTGCAGAAATGTGAGCCTTTCATACTGAGTTAATAATAAAGGATGTAAATCTGTATTGCTTTTTCCTCCTTTACTTACAATAAGGCCTTGAAACAAAGTCTTATTTTGAAATTTAAAAGGATGAAAATAATTAAATATATTTTTAAATGTGTATAGTATTTTAAAGGTGACACATACCAAGTCTATGCAAACAGTTCTTAGTAGCTTTGAAATTTAAAAAAAAAACAAAACAATAGTAAGGAATTTGAGTAAATGTTACTAGAGTAGAAGCAGATGTATTTATTTATTTTGCTAGCTTTGGTTTGTATTCTTCAGTATGGGATTCTTCGTGAGTAATCTTATAGATTTTGGAAATTACACATGTGACCATAAACAAGACCCTAGCATCATGGTTGCCTGCTAGCCCTATCTATCTTCTCCCAGTATTAATGTAAGTGGTGGAACGTTGCTGTAGTTGTTCTTCAGGGTAAAAATTGAAAGATAAAATTATGACAGTGACTATTAACTGAGTGACATTACCAGCTAGGCATGACTTTGCTCTGGATAGTTTCCAGAGCTTTCTGTGTTTGGTTTATAAGCCTCTAATGAGCTGCATCCAGTTCATTTACTGTTGCTTGTACATTTCTGCAAAAGATTAAAATTCAGGAATTCAGGTTTATCAATTAAGTTGCTCACTTTACCAGCTGAGTAGTAGTTTGTCTTTGGCTCAGGGTTGCAGTTTGACCCCTGGCTGCCATTCCATTCCTGTGACAGGAACTTTCAAGGAATATCCTATTAGAAAGAAATACAGCACTTATGTGAAATCTAACGTAGATAGTATCTCTGCTCATACTCTGTCTCTTAGAAGGTAACTAGCCACTGTATATTTGATTTTAGAGTTAAGCCTGATGGTTCCTGACTTGTATGGAGATACTTTTATTTTTTAAATACATACTCATGACTAAGTTATTGAAACATGATATGATAATAAAATATTGTTTCAGTTTTCCTTCGCTAGAATTAAATTTGTGGTCTTCACTTGCTGATTGTACCACATCATCAGGCAAATACATGCCTAAGTAGATTAATTTTGCACTGTTCCCTAAAAACTAGTCTATTTAGATTTTTATTGAGTTGAGAGGGAAAATAAATTCTCTCTGCATCTGTAGAGAATGTTCTGCCTCCAGGCTCCTGGAACTCAGACCTGCGATGATTGGAAGTGCATTGGTTTATTTAATCTAACAAAGCTACACATGCCTTAGGTTGCTGAGTTTTTCAGTTATTTATTTGATTCTTAAAGACATCAAGACATACTTTGTTGGCTCAGGGATATGGGTAAGCAAAGGTTTTGTTTCATTTTCTTGTCCTTTGGGATCCTAAATGTATATATAGATCTTTACAACCTTGCTTAAACAAAGATGTTGTTGTTGTTGTTGTTGTTGGTGGTGGTGGTGGTGGTGGTGATGGTTGTAGGGCTTGAATTTGGGGCCTGGACATTGTCCTTGAGCTCTTCAGCTCGAGGCTAGTGCTTTATCACTTGAGCCATGGTGCCACTTCTGGTTTTCTGGTGCTTAATTGGATATAAGAGTCTCATGGACTTTATGCCTGGCTAGCTTTAAACCTCGATCCTCAGATTTCAACCTCCTGAATAGCTAGGATTACAGGTGTGAGCCACCCATGCCTGGCTTAAGATTTTTTTTTTTTTTAAAGCAGAAAATAACACTCAGGAAAGGTAGGATGCAGAAGCTCTTCATGAGCTCTTCAAATGTAGCCTGAGATATTCCTGGGTGATTGGATTGATATTTTAACTATCTTTACCTTTCTATACTGTTTGATAGTGTGGTGCTTGTTGGAATTTATAAAACTGGGGAAAGGTAAAGAAAGCAAAATGAGAGATGCAAGTTCATGAGTGATTTTGTTATAATAAAACTTACAAAGGCTGGGTGCAGTGGCTCACGCCTATAATCTTAACTACTCAGGAAGATGAGATCTGAGGATTGCTGTTCAGAGCCAGCCGGGGCACTAAAGTCCGTGAGACTCTTATCTCCAGTTAACCACCAGAAAACTGGAAGTGGTACTGTGGCTCAAGGGGGAGGGCAGTAGTCTGGAGCTGAAAAGCTCAGACTTTGCCCAGGCTCAGAGTTCAAGCCCTATGACAGACAAAACAGAAAAAAAATTATAAAAACATTTAAGGTTAAAAAAACTGTATTGTGCAAAACTTTTACAACAAAAATGGAATGTGGCCATTGTTTTAAAAGTGATAAGATGAAAAAGGTTTTGATGAAAAGGTGATCCATCTAAACCTATTACTTGAAACTGAAGTAAAAACTGAATTAACCAGCATTATTGCAATGCAGTAAGCATTCCAGTTTGTGCCTTTACTATGCCTTCTATGCCCGTTGATGCCTGCTTCTTGAGTGAAATATTTATTTTAGAACATAAGCATCCTATTTGGTAACATCTTCACAGCCAAGACACTTCTTCCAATGTAAATGTTTATTTTGGTAGCAGATGTTTCTAAAAAGAAGACAAACATTACAATTATTTGTCTAAAATCAATGTTTTCTTTGGTGTTTTTGAAACAGCTGAGCAATTTCCAGGATTTTTATATGTGTTACTTTATATTTTGGTCTGGTTGAGAATTTTTTTCTTTTACATGTTAAAATCATGTTTTGACATTGAATAATATCTGTGAAAAGTAAGGGTGAATAGACAGAACTGTCTGAAGAGTTACAAATTTAATTTTTACATAAAATGTTTATAAAATGTTTGCTATCTCTGGGTGGTTAAAAAAGAATCCAGTAGTCAAAGTGTAACTTTGGTTCTATCTAAAGAGTATATTCCTGTTTTTGAGGGGTGATCTGGAGTTTGGTAGGCAGACGACTGGACGAGGCACACTGAAGATGAAGGGGAGCTTAGAGTCTGTTTTACATTCAGACTCTGAAGTCTTTGATCATTTACACATTTACTCAGAGTGTGCACAAGCAGTCACATATGTGTATGTGAAACAGGACACTTGTGTGATGGCCAAGTTTTTGTGTAATCAGATGTGTGTTATGTATATTAAATATATTTTATGTGTAAAGTTACATTCATGTATATGTGCAACTAAATGAAACAAAAGGGGAGCATTTTAGATGGTAAAATAATGAAGTACTGTGAGATTTCATTAGTTCCAGCATTTTTACACATTCATGTTCTGTTTGGAGAGATTGAGAGCCAAACAGCTTTGCCTGTGCACCTGAAATATTTGGAGTTCTTTCAGCTGATTGTAGATTTGTATAAATAGTAGCCTTTTGTTGGCTATATTTTGTCTTGGTTTCCTCAGTTCTTCAGTGGTGAACATGCAGACATTTAAGGTATACCAACAAAGTACATTTACACCTCATATCTCTGATTCTAGGTAGAGAGCAGGTGCTGCTAGCTTAGATGCCAAAGTTCCCTGATGGAATTTTGTACTAAGAAGATAGTTTTGAAAAGATTTGTAGATATTGTAATTTTATTTGCTCCTTAAAATGTAAATTTCTTGCATAGTTAACTGGTCTTATTACTTTTCTTATTGTAGTTGGACTTAAACATATTTGAAATCTTCTGTATGATATTTTTAGTAGATTTACAGAAGAGATCACACTTTAAGTACATATTTTAAAATCTTTAGCTTTTTTCCTAAAAGAGAGACAAGACCAAATTATACTTGAAAGTTTAATGAGAAAAATGCGAGATGTTCTCTTTTAGTTTGGAAAGTAACTGCTATATCTAGAGGTTTATCGTTATTCATTAGCTTTTTGATGTGGCATTCACATTATTCCTGATATTCCAAAGATGAGATGCAGTGTCTTCCTCACTGGCTTTAGCAGTGAAAGGCAGGAGAGCAGTCATTTGGTGTCATCACTGACCCTAGTCTTCATGACATCCGCTGCATCACTGTACATTTAGGGGAACTCGTGGATGGAAGCTGAGGGACGTTTTCCTCTTACATGCAGTGAAATGGAGAAGGTGAGCAGGTCCAGCATGATGCCACTGATCAGGAGCAGCCTTGGAAGTCAGCCCTGTATAGTATGCTTACTTCCAATTGAAGCCTGCTTGGATGAGTTGAAGTGAAAGCATTGGATACCCGAGTGTATCCACACTGCCTGAGAGACCGTGGGTTTGATTTCCACGTTCTAAGCTGTAGAAGTGGAAATCTTTTGGTTACTAAGTCTCTGTAGAGTTGTGTAGTTTCCCTAGTGTAAAATTTCTCGTCTCATTGTTGTCTCCTGTGTTCCTGCCTCAGTACATGGTAGGCTCCAGCCTTTGGCTGCCTGACTCAGACTCTGATGGTCCTCTTTTTTTTTTAGCCTTTCCTTCTGTTAGGTGGTCCTTGACTTCAAAATGACTCCATACATGGGAATCATCATCACCCATGACTCTCCTCACCCATCACCAAATGGGAATGGTTCCTTCCTGGGCTTCTCTCCTCACCCGTGCTCCACCACAGTGGGTCTATGTTTAGTGACCTTTCAAGGGGTATAGATCAGGCCTAGGACCGCCTCAAGCTCTGCGAATCACCTCTCTTTCCTTCTGCTCTGCTTTCCTCCCTCTGGTGCCTTCCTTAGGACCTTCCTTTCCCTCTGCTAGGAAGGTCCTGGGCCTGTGTGTGGCAGGACTCTCTCTTCTCTGAGAGACCTGATGGGAGTGAAATTGCACATCTTCTTCCTCTTTGCTGTGTGTGGGCAGCGACCCGAATGAATGCACTTGTCTTTATTGTCTGATGCTCCTCTTAGAACACAAGCTGTGGGACCTTCGGGATTTTATTTTGCTCCAGTTATATGACAGTCATCTAAAACAGACAGGCATGGCACTTTACAAGCACTTTCAAAGACATGAATGAGAGAATTTGCAGAATTGTAGATTGTGGCCAGTAAAGTTCACCAAGCCCACTGCCAGAATGTCCACTTTTTACCAGCATGTTGGCACTCTGGCTAGCTGGGAGGTGTGCTGCTCACCAGGGCTCTGGTGCCCCTGGCACCAATACGAAGCCTTTTGGTGACCATGAGGCTGCATTTCTAATTCTGTCTGAGATTCCTCCGGAAACGTTGACGCCGGGGAGTCTGTGCTAGCAGAATGGGTTGTCTTGCTTCAGGGTTGGTGATGTCAGTGGCTCATGTTTCTTTTCTGTGTATACTTCCATCAAGCGCACTGGAGACGTGCTGCTTCACTTATGCACTTAGCATTGGTCACATTTCTACAAGTTCCTCGTGTAGCAAGTGCAGTACATTAAATGGGGGTGGGCAGCAGAGCTGGGAGAAAGGTTGAATTGGGTTCGGCTCACATGTCTTCATCCTAGCCCTGGACATCGTCAGGAAGTTACCAGTGAACTTCTAGAACAGTTCTGAATCGCGTTAGGCAGCTTAGACCTCAGTGCCTTAGAGAAGAAAGTTCCTTGGGGTGGAGGCATAGTTCCATGTATGGTGGGAGAATGGGGCTGGAAAGTGGGCTTTCAAGCCATCTTGGTGAGAGAAAAGTTTACATTCGTGCTCACCCAGGAATTGAAGTAAAGGTTCTCTGTCAAGAGAACCTCCAGTGGCGTTTTAGGGATAGGGTGAATCTATCATTCTTATCAGACATTTTCACATGTTTTATGGGGCCAGAAAAAAGCTGGAAGTGGTGCTGTGGCTCAAGTGGCAGAGCGCTAGCCTTGAGCAAAATAAGCTTAGGGACAGTGCCCAGGCTCTGAGTTCAAGCCCCAGGGCTGCCAAAAAACAAGAACAAAAACAGAAACAACAAAAAAAAGCAAGTATGGGATGTTGTATGTCACTGTAGGTGTTGTCATTGTCACCACAAACATCATAGTCACCATCATGTTGTCTCCCCTAGGCCAAATTTCATATTTGTAAATAAGAGGCAGTGTCACTAAAGGGTGTAGTAATAACCTCTGTCATGTATTCTTTAATCCTTGGATGCTTCTTTCTGTCTCCCTTTTCTGAATAATAACAGCAGCTGGGCTTTGTCAAGAGTTCGCTCTGTGTTGGGCCCTGTGCGAGCTGGATTGACCCTTTTGGTCCTCATGCTGGCCTTCAGAGATGGGTATGGATATCTTCCAACCTTACAAATGAGAAACCTGAGGGAGGTGAGGTTAAGCAGGCTGCCCAAATTCATACACTTGCCTTGTGATAGAGCTGGGATTTCAGATCTGAGTCCATGCCAGCACCAGTTTACTAGCGTGGCAGAATTAGAATGCTTTTCAACACAGGGAGGAACATTTATTTGAGTTTCAGAATAACAGAACTGATCATAATTGAAGCATCTTCTTTGACACTGAGCATTAATCTCATGAAAAAGTCCTTTGTCACTTTTGACATGTTGAAAATTGAATGTTGTCTACACTAGGGAGGATTTAAAAAATGTTCTTTTATTTATCTTCATTTATTATTTATCATAGGATAGTGTGAAACACACATTCTTCCTTCCTGAGCCTTGGAAATGCTGAGATTACAGGTGTGAGCTACCATGCCTGGCCCTAGGTTAAATTTTAAAAGACATCCACACTGTTTTCTGTAACAGAGTGCTACCATTTTACATGAGAAACATAGAATTTCAACATTGGACTTTTGTTTCCGCAGATCCATATTAACTGCCAAGGCAACTAGCAGAACCTTTTCCACTTATCATTGCATATGTTTCTCACCAAGTATCTCAGGGAAGCAGCGCCACTTCCTTTGCTGGTAGGGAAGTGGATTTCAAAGCGGGCTAGTCTACAGTCAACGCAAAGAGAAAGTAGAGAATCCTGCCTCTTGGAGATGCTCTGACCAAGGGCTTTTCCAGTGTGTGACGCACACAAGATGACACTGGATCACTTAGCCTTTATGCCTGCCATATGCTCTGGGTATGTTGTGCACCTAGGGCCCCCCCCCCCACTTCTTTGTCAGTTATGGGGCTTGAACTCTGGGCCTGGGCGCTGTCCCTGAGCTCTTCAGTTCAAGGCTACCACCCTACCCATGGATCCACAGACCCACTTCTGGTTTTCTAGTGGTCAATTGGAGATCCGAATCTCTCAGACTTTAGTGCCTGGACTGGCTCTGAACTGTGATTCTCAGATCTCAGCCTCCTGAGTAGCTAGGATTACAGGCGTGAGCCACTGTGCCTGTCTTTATGAACAGAGTGCCTGGCCCTCTGTCATCAGTTTCATATCGGATTGTCTTCGTGGTAGTCACTGTTCTGTGCTTACCTTCTGATCATGGCAAGTGGCATTTGGATGGTAAAATACACTTACTTTAGCTAAAGTGATTTTCTTGTTTGTTAGTGCTGGGGCTTGAACTCAGGGCCTGGGCACTGTCCTTGGACACATTTTGCTCGAGGCTAGTGCCCTGCCACTGGAGCTGCAGCACCGCTTCCAACGTTTTCTGTGTGTGAATCAAACCCAGGGCTTTGTGCATGCTGGGTTAGCACTCTACCACTAGGCCAAACTCCCAGCCTTAAAGTGATTTCTTTTGGAGAAAACCAGTTCATTCATCTGGTAAATTGAGTACACCTGGAAGTTGCTTCATCACAAGAAGGAGTAGAAAGTGGCTTCCTGGAAGAGGAAACTTCACTCACTCTGGGGAGAGCAGAGGATACTTTTCAAAATCAATTATGTTTCCATTCTTGTGAATTTTATAGATGTTTACTTTTTATATTTTCAGTATTTTCAGGGTTATTAGAATAGAATCAAATGTGCCCCTCTTCCTCCTTTCTCCTAGTCTCCAAATCTTTCTTACATTTTTGACAACTTGTAAGGTTCCTGTCAGTCAGTTCCGAGGGTAACAGGGCTGATACTTAAAGGGTGGCTGTGTGTGTGTGTGTGTGTGTGTGTGTGTGTGTGTGTGTGTGTGTGTGTATGTGTGTACATGCATGCCTGTAAGTACTCACATCCACACCCATTTTGCCATTATTTTGACTTTAATTCAGGGCCTAAGCGTATTTGCTCAAGGCTAACATTCTGCCACTTGAGCCACAGCTTCACTTCCAGCTTTTCGGAGGTAAATTGGAGATAAGAGTTTCACAGACATTGCTTCTCTGCTGGCTTTGAATTGATCCTTGGATTTTAGCCTCCTGGAATAGGTAGGATTACAGGGAGCCATGGGTCCTAGCTTAAAAATTTTTTAAAGAGAAACTATGGTTTTGAGTGTAGCTCAGTAGTAGAGTGTTTGTGTAATATGTACACGGTCCCGAGTATGATCTCCAGCACCACCAAAAATGAAATAAAGGTGGATATTATTTCATTATATTTAGTAAGGCCTTTGCTTCAGCCCTAATTTTATTTAATAATAATACTTTTTTTTTTTTTTTTTGGCCAGTCCTGGGCTTGAGCTCAGGGCCTGAGCACTGTCCTTGGACTTTCTCAAGGCTAGAGCTCTACCACTTGAGCCTCAGCACCACTTCCGGCTTTTTTCTATGTATGTGGTACCAAGGAATCGAACCCGGGTCTTCATGCATGCTAGGCAAGCACTCTACCACTAGGCCACACTCCCGGCCCTAATAATAATACCTTTAATAATAACAACAATAATCAGTAGCAGCAGAGGAAAATCTGTCTCAGTCTAATCAGAGCCAGCACTTAGGCTTTCAGAGTAGAGACATCTCCATTTATGGAGTTGGGGTCAGAAATGTAATATACTACCTGTGAACATTGTTTTAATAAGTACCTTTTAAAAAACAGTGAACGACTTTTCTATTGCTTCATTTTTTTTTTACCTCAGAAATGTGCTAATCTGAGCATGTAGCGTCACTTCTGTAGCATTTAATAGATACAGAATTCATGTTTTGCAGTGTAGTCTTTAGTGATCATGAGTTTTGTTTTTAACAGGAACTACCAAAAATTAAAGAAATGCTGAGACAATAGAATCAGTTTTCTGGTGGTTGAAGGGTGATATGGACATTTGTTTTAAGATTTCTGAATTTTGAGTAAAAACGTACTTCTATGCTATATATTTGTTTCCCTTTCCTGTTTTGTCTTTTCGCATAAGCTTTTGGTTAAATCTTTGGTCACTGCTCAAATTGCTAGGGCTCGATAAAATTATTACCTGTAATAGAGTTATGACTTAAGAATGCATTTCTCTAATGTAGTTTTTCTTGTCCTAGAATCAGTGGTTGGCTTGTTGCCTTGTGTGAATGCTCATCACCGGCCATCCTGCAGCTCAGATGCAGCTGCACAGCTCCTCTCTGTGGGGACCAATCAGTTGACTATGTTGATCGTGAATGATCATCATTTTTTGAACAGCCTTCGTTTAAAAGTTCTGCCTCCACAATTGAGAACTCCCAAGTCCATTTACCAGACAGACTCTTAGGGTGAGAATGAATCCAGTTTGCTTAATTTCCCTGTTAGATTCTCCACCCAGCAGAGTTTGGTTTGGAAGAAAGCATTGTGCATGTTGTTTGTCTTTGATTTCCTGGGCGGAGCTCACATCTTTCCTTCTCTCCCTGCCCATTACTGCGTGTGTGGCCACATGGGGAAGGAAGCACCACCTTCTTAGAAGTACTCTGGTCTCTTAGTGCCGTGTCTTCTGTCTGCATAGTCTCTTATTCCCTGTGGCTTGTGTGAGCAGTGCATGAGAGACAAGTGTCCCCATGTGCCAGGCCGGCCTTCACAGTTTATTGGCAGTTTATTGGCGTAATATGGAATTTGAAATTGGGTGTCGTTTTCTCTGAATGCTGTATTGTCTCCCACTCTCTGTTCCAGTGCTTCTGGGACAAGCTCATTACTTTATCCTCTGTGTATCACACTCTTCCCCTTTCTGGGGACTTTTAATGCTTTTTATTTTCCTGATTCCTAAAATGTTGATGAGGCTTTGAGTTGGTATTTTTATATTCCTTTTACTAGAACAGTGTGTTAAACTCAGTTTTTCAGGGTGGGGGGAGTGGACTGGTAATTTCCCTATCTTATTTTCTCAGATATTCTTTGTTCTCATGTTTGAAACTCATTATTTTTATGTTATAAATCCTGGTTGAACCTCTCCCCCCTTTTCCTTCCCTCTCTTTCTTTTCCTTTCATCCTAATGGGGTTTAGACTCAGAGCTTTGCACTTCCTGTGCTAGTGCTCTACCAGTTAAATCATATCTCTAGTTCTTTTTGCTTTAATTATTTTTCATATAAAGTCTTAGGCTTTTTGCCTGGGGCTTCCCAGACAACTGGGATTATAGGCATGAACCGTCACACCAAGCTTGATGTTTGAGTTTGGCTGTTGCTAATTTTTTCCCCTCCTTCTTTCCCTCCCTCATCCCTCCCTCCCTCCCTCCCTCCCTCCCTCCCTCCCTCCCTCCCTCCCTTTCTCCCTTCCTTCTTCCCTTCCTTCCTTCCTTCCTCCCTTCCTTCCTTCCTTCCTTCCTTCCTTCCTTCCTTCCTTCCTTCCTTCCTTCCTTCCTTCCTTCCTTCCTTCCTTCCTTCCTTCCTTCCTTCCTCAAACTGTGATACCATTCCACTTTCAAAGTATCCGGGATTAACTTTTGTTTTTAAAGACCTTTTTTTTTTTTACCCTTTTCATCTGTTTAACATCTTTTGTTCTGTACTTTTAAGCATATATTGTTAGTTTTTCAGTTATTCTGGTGTTCCATTTCTTGTTTTCAGTTTTATTGATGGTCTATAAACTCGTTTACCAAAAGCTTCCTTATTTTGCTGAGAGGGCAATATTGGGGTCTGAACCCAGGTCCTCATGCTTGATAGACTTGAACAAGTGCTCTATCACTTGAGCCACAGCCACAGCTATGTCTCTTCTCTATTTTGGAGATGGAATCCAGTGTGCTTTTCTCCCCTGGCTGAATTCAAACCTCCATCCTCTATATCTCTCAGCCTCCTATCTGAGATTTATAGGTATTAGTCAGTGGTACACAGTCCAAAGGTTTCCTTTTTTATTCCATTTTATTTCATTGACCTGGCAATTTATCTTGAAGAAAGTTTTCGGGTTTGGGGGGGCCAACCTGGGGGCTTGAATTCAGGGCTGGCTAGGGTGTTGGTCCCTAAGTTCAGTGCTAGTTAGTACTATACCATTTGAGCCATAGCTCTACTTCCAGTTTTGATTTTTTTTTTTTTTGTGGGAGTGGTAGGTGGATGGTAATTGGGGTTAATTGGACAGAGTTTCTGATTGAGCTGACTTTGAACTACAGTCCTCATATCTCAGCCTCCTGTGTATTAGGATTATAGGTATGAGTTACTAGTACCTGGCTAGTTTTAGAATTAAAATTTTTTTTTTCCTGTAATGTTCTTAATCTATGTCTTTAATTGTAACTGTCCCTTCTGCTGGAGGCTTTTTATTATTTTTATTTTTTGTGGGTCATAGGGCCTGGGTACTGTCTCTGAGCTCTTTAGCTCAAGGCTACCACACTACCCTTGAGCCAGGCCCCACTTCCCATTTTCTAGAGGTTAATTGAAGATAAGAGTGTCAAGCCATCTTGTGCCCTGGCTGGTTTTGAATGTTGATCCTCAGATATCAGCCTCCTGAGTAGCTAGGATGACAGGTGAGAGCCACAGCACCTGGCTATTGTGCAATGTGTGCCCTGCCATCGTTTGCCTTTCTCTTCAGGTGTACTGCACGGCTCTAGGGCTGATTGAAAGGGCTGTGTTTCTAGGTGGACCTATGCCTGACAGATAAGATGATGGAGAAAGAGCCTGGATCATTTTGTTGGAGTTTGTTCACTATTAGTTGCTGGTAGCTCCTCCGTGGAGTCTCCTCATTTGCTTTGGAGATCTGGAGGCTGAATGGTAGTGACCTGTCACATGTGCATGTTTTAATTTAACACCCCCTTTCCATGGCCTTTCCTCCTACTGGCCTCTCCAGATGGTTCTCTCCCAACTTCTGACAGGATTGGGGTGAGGACTGGGAAAGAAACTCGAATTACTATTTGCAAATTTTTTATCATGCCTCCTGCCACCTTCTGATTTGTGAGTCTTTGGGGTTCATCGCTTTAATTAGCTTGCTTCTTATCCTCTCACCTAGAACAAATTAAAACTTTAATTATCACTTGTCTATCTGCTTTTCACTTTCCAAAAAAAATCTTGACCTCTTATCTCTGATCATCTTTGTGTTTTCTTTGTCCTTGTAGATGTGTACTTTAAAACATTAAAAAAATTACTTTTTACTGTCATTTGAATGGTGCTCCATGACAGAGGAGAGAGAAGTATTCATCTGTATACCAGGAATCTCTGAACATTTTTAAGAAAGCAGTCTTCTGAGCAACCCATTGTCCACATATTTGGATTTTACAGTGTGTTATCTGAAATGTGCTAGAGTTTTCGGTTGCTCAAGAAATTGGTAGGCTAAGAATAAACCTATGAATAAAGGAACTGGCACTCCTGGAGTTCCTCTGGTTGGCAGGGGCCTGCCTGGCCTGAGTTGCTGTGTGAGGTCCAGTGACCTTTGTTTAGGTTAGCCAGGAAAGACTCATAGAACTCAGGAAGTGTGTGCCTAGAGAATGATCTTCCTGCTGGGCCATGGCAGTGCTGAGGCCACTGGGCTGCCTTAGTACCTAGAGGAGTGTGGTGCAGGGGACCTGAGAGGCGGGATGGGATGGTAGGTGGGCAGAACTAGTGTTCTGAGGAAGTCCTCGTGCTGTAGATATTTTAGCACCCCCGAGTGTGGATGCAACCTACAATTTAGTAATGCACATCAATATCAGTCCACAATCTACAAATGCACATCTGCTCATCAATATCAATCTTGCACCATTTTTTGAGAGGAAAGAAGGAAGGACACATTAAGTAGGATATTTGAAGCTTATATTTAGGGGAAATTGCCTGGCTGTGGACTCACGGCCTGTGCAGGTTATGCGCCTACTGATAGTTTTCCAAATGCAGAAAGCAGTGGAGCGTATCCCACCTCTGTGTAGAATGAAAGAGCAAAGGAGGGCAGGCCTGGGCTGTCTTGATTGAAACCATCTCCCACTCAGTCCCTGTCCTCCTGGGACACTCAAATGTGCCTCTAAAACTGACACAGAGAGGTTGCCAAGCCTCAGTCCTCAGAAAAGATGACCTGGTATTCACTTAAGGCAGAACATTTTACTAATGCCTGTAGAAATGTAATTTTTAGCAGTAAAGGGTTGAAGTAAAAAATAACCTTCTGAAGAATACTTATTAACTTAGAAAATTAAGTTAACTACATCACCATAATCCTTTAGCTCTCCAGTATTCAGTTGCAATGTTGTTGTGTTGAGTTTTCTCTACAGGAACAGTTTCATGGTATCTGTATGTGGGGCCCAGTGCCAAGACCAGTATGAAGCTGAAAATGCCAGCAGCAGACTGTTAAGAGTAATTATTACAAAAGTCAAGTTTTAGCCTTGTGAGTCCGGAATAAGGAGTAAGAGTCCGGTCACTCACCTCGCTCTTTATATGACTGTACATCTGGCCATTGGAACAAGCAAACACTTTAAACATCTACTATCTACCTTCCTCCTGAGATCTCAGTATTTTCTCGTAGGGCTTCCTCACTGCTACAGCTTCCACCCATCGGTGAGGAGGTGTCCTGGAAACAGGAATCTTAACTGTGGACACCATCCTGCCTGGAGAGTGGTTTGGCCTCCCTTTGGGGCCCTGGTGCTGGCCTGATCAGCCCCCCTCTTACATTAAAAATACCAGGTGTGTGGTCTTGCCAGCTGGCCTGAGCCCAGGCTTTTTATAACCTGGTCTGGCCTGGGACTGGAGCTCAGTGCAGCAGGGGCTCAGGGCTCCTGTGGCTGGGTAGGCAGAACGTAGGGAGGGCGTGGCCTGAGCTTTGTCATCATAAATATCCAGAAGTCTCTAAGGCCCACTCTTCACTCGTTGCTGTTGGTAAGGTATTTGTTAGAATAACCAAGGAGAGACAACTTTTAAGTAAAAAAAATCCCTTTAGTTTTGAAGCCTGTTGTACCATCTGCTAGGGAGAAACTTCTCTGCCTAATGACTTATACTTTAATTGAGTACCAGGTTCTTGGGCATATTTATTAAATGTCAGCAATTTGAGGACATTTAGTCTACATTTTTGGTCTTCTGTGTCCAGTGGTATTTTTCTTAAATCATGTCCAGAATTTCCTTGGGATTAATGTGTGCTATTTTTTTTTTTATCCTGAATCATTGCTTAGATTCTCTGAAGGCATTCATCTGTTGCCATAATTCTTCCCCCTCCCCTTAATATTACCTATAAAAACATTTCCACCTCTTTCTCTCCTTATCCTGTTCCTTGAATACTGTATTGTCTTTGAAACCCAAAGGGTTAGAGCCAGTGACACACATTTGTTTTGTTAGTAGACATTGGTAATGACTTTGCTAAAGTGAGAAATGTTACAGAATTTTCATTACAAATAAATACCAAGCCGTAGCTTGCAGTCGGTCAGGAAGTGTATCTACTACTAAGATTTAACAATATTAAACAGCAGACTGTCAGTTAATTCACAGAGACATTTATGTGATTGAAAAGATTTGAGCTATTCCTCTTGTGTGAGCTGTTTCTCTCTGTCTGGAAGAATAATTACAATTATTTTCTCCTTCCTTTTCAACACTTCTTAAGAAGAAAAAAATTTTTTTAATAAGAGACAAATACTTGATTTTTGTGTGTGGACTTTTAGGGAAAAGGTGTGTGTGTGTGCGTGTGCGCGTGTGCGTGTGCGCGTGTGCGTGTGTGTGTGTGTGTGTATGTGTGTATGGGGAGATCCTGGGGCTTGAACTCAGGGCCTAGCACTATCCCTGAGCTCTTTTGATCAAGACTAGTATTCTATCCCTTACAGCAATAGCTCCTCATCTGGTTTTGAGTAGTTAATTGGAGATAAAAAAAATCTTACAGACTTTCCTGCCCCCTTGGGCTTTACTGTTAGCCTCCTGAGTAACTAGGATTAGAGACATGAGTCACCATGGCCTAAAGGTTGTTGAGTTTGTTTTGTGTAAAGCTCTGAAGGGGCCTTGTTGGTTAGCTGGCTGTCACTGTTGGGTAGACTCCAAGGAAGGGAACCATGTCATTGACCCTGACACTGACCACTAAGGGACAGGACCGTGTTTAGAATAAAAACTCACCCATGAGAGCATGGCTTTGCCTCTGCTCTTGGAAGACCTCTTAGCCATCTTTTTTGTAAGGCTCTTTTGGGTGAATTTGAACTATCCTCACCTGGCTCTCTTTGAACAGGTAGTCCTAAACATAGCCTGGGTATGTTTAATAGGGTTACTTGACCCAAGACCATCCACTGAGGGCAGCGAATGATAAGCAGAGAACTGCGTCACTGCACTCCCGCACTGTGCACTGCATTCCCCCTTTACATCACTGCGTTATTTCCCAAAAATAAATTTGAGAGAAGAGTGGGGAGTCTTGAGAATCCTGGGATGGGTTTGGTGACAGCCCTTTTGGATTGGCTAGTATATGAATTTGAATATGTTTATTAGTGCATCTTGGTCAGTTTTGGATCCTCCCCAGTTTTGGGGTTTGAACTTAGGGTATTCTACCACTTGGTCTATATCTCTGGTGCCTTTTGCTTTTAGGGTTTTTCATGTAAGGGCTTGCATGCTGTTCTGGTCTGCCCTGAACAGTGATTCTTCTCCCTTTACCTTCTGAGTGTCAGGGACCAGAAATGTACACCACCTCATGCAGCTTATTTTTTTGGATAGGGCCTCATTGTAGCTGGAATTGCAGGTGTGACTCATGAATCCTTGCTCTGTGGACTCTGGTATTTTCACTCAGTACTGAAGTTCCACAAGAAATTGCAACACCTGGGAATCTTGCTAATGTGTATTGGGAATTGCTAATTTTGTATGGTTCCTATTTCTTTAGGCCCTTTTATATTAATACATTCATGCTTTTTTGCTAAGGCACTGAATAAGAACCATTTCCAAATTATGCTTCATACTAATATTTTTAATAAGAGGAATATAGACAGCTAGAAATAGATTGATTTTATGTCCAGACAAATGATAAAATCTGCAGACTTTGAAAAGTGGGAAAAGAATTCTGTTTTTTAAAATCTTTTATTTTTAATTTAAACTAGTACTTATAAAATATATCAAAAATACTAAAATGCTTAATGTAGAAGTAAAAGACAAATCCTTGAAATTCCACTCTAAGTCTGCTTTATATGATGCAGAAAATTTTATGCATATTTTCTGCAGCCTTCTTTCCCTGTTTAATCTTTTTTAGATTCCATTTCCCATATTTAGGTATTGTTGTATAGTATTCATTTGTATGGTTCTAACTGATTTAATTATGCAGATTTCTGCTTGTGAGGTACTCTGATAATGTCCAATGAACAGTTCTGCAAATCATGTCTTCTGACAGTATTGTGAAGCTATTTTTTTCCACCTTTTTTTCCCTTTGATTCTGTGCCCTTCCCTCACGTAAAAGAGGTGAAGTCGGAGGGTTAAAGGTTTGGGTTCATCTATCCTGTAATAGGAAAAAAAAAACAATTAAAATCGAAGAATCCGATTGCTACTGGAGGTCTGCTTTAAAAGATGTATTTTTTTTATCATCAGAAATAGAACTATTGTAAACTACAATTTTGTAGAAAAATTTCTTGGGATTAATACTTATTTAGAAATGATAGTGTTCTGTCATTTACTGTTTTCCTTCAGTCTTTGATCTGCTCTTACAAAACCTGCCTTGGCATAAAAAAGATTTTCACATTTTTTAATGGATAACAGTGAGTGATAAACAATCCATTTGTTTTGAGTATTATTCATATTGTATTTGTAAACTCTATATTGTGTTCTGAAAGTGTTAGGACGTTCCTTTGAATTTAGGCCTTTGAGCTATTTATTTATGACTGTAGTCATAACTAGATTAAAATTGAGAAAGTAGCAAAGGTCTAGTAGTGAGTACTTATTGAACACTGTTATATATCATGAGATCTAGCTAGGGATTTGTTTAAAGTTTAGATACAAATATCTGCAAAGATGAAAAGTAATACAACATAGAATAGGATAAATGGAAACACTATAATTGTTTTTTGCCTTGAACCTGAAAGGGGGCTGAGGGTATAGCTGAATGGTAGAATGATTTCCTAATACACCAGTGGCCCCTGGGTTCCATTCCCAGTACTGAAAAAACTACAGTAAACTTTAATAATCAGAAAGTAGCTCCTCATTGTGATTCGTGTATCCCACAGGTAACTATTTAATGCACAGATTGGTTTTAAGTATTTTTTTCCTCTCTGAAAAATGAAGTTGGACCTGTATCATTTTGTAGCTTCTTCTGGGTAAAAAGAATTATAGCCTTAAAATTTACCATAATTACCTTCTGAGAACCACTGACCTGGTTTTCAAAGTTACGTGTCTTCTCTTGTGGAGAATTCATTGAACTTAAAGTTCTCAAAAGAAAGTGTCTTTAATTTTTTTTCCTTTTTGCCAAGAAAAATGATTTCTGTAAAATATAGTATAATTTCAATTCATAGACTTTAAAGGGCAGAAACGCACAAAAATTACCCTGTTGGTCCTTCAGCTAGAGATGGTAACCGATAACTGGCTTACCAGATGTTACTGTGAAGTTACAGAACTTTTCATATTTGTTCAGCACTAGGCCTTGTTTCTTAGGCATGTCCTATGTAGTTGTATTCTTTATTAGAGCAGACAGGCTGTTCTGGATAGAATATCTACAGGATACAGAGCTGAACAGAGAAAGTGCCAGTTATGGGGGGCTGTATGCTGGAACTCCACCTGGCACCAGGGGTCTCTTCCAGGTTTTCATAAAGCTGAGATCAGGATCCAGAATTGAGTATTTGTTCTCTAAATATCATATAGTCATGCAGAGTTCAACCTGTTCCTTATTATTTATTTTGCAATCTCTGCTTGTTGGTTTGCATTTGACACTCTTATCTTTAATTATATATTTAGGAAATGATAATAAAAAGTATGAGTGTAACCTGAAAAGGAGTGGTTTCGGCAGCTGTGAGATAAATTTGATGGTATTACTTGCTCCTAAGTTTTTACGAGTGTTACAGATGCTACTTGTAAAGTAACCAGTGGTGTCACTCACTGAAAGCCATGTTTTGTGTGTGCAAAGTTATAAAATGTTTTCTTCAGTGAGTTGTGAATTAGGATCTTAGCAAGTTTGTGTCATAACCCAAAGCTTGCTAACCTAGTACCCGCTCTTTCTTTCTCTTCTCCTGTGTGTTTCACTTTGAATTAAGCACAGTGGAGGTAGTGAGCTAACATGAGCCTGGAACAGCTTTACTTTTGAGTGACTTATGACATGCATTTGGGAATTTTACATAGAATTCAGAAATTACAGTATTTGATGACCCACACTTGACCGAGTTGAGGAAGCTTGGGGGCTAAGAAGCTTGATCAGGAGGGGAAAATGGAAGGCCTGGTCATCTCTGCAGGCCAGAGGGAGCAGGGGATTAAACCTTTTGTCTAGGCTCAGGTGGTGTGCTGGGTCACTCTCCCTGTTGACATTGATGTCCCCTGCAGTGATCCAGATAGTGTGGACACATCTCAGCTAACGTGACTCCACTTATTTGTCAGGTTTGAAATATATAGATGAAACAGTAAAAGATTTGGGGTGGTTTATTATATTGCAGGGCAATTTCTTTTACAGAAATGTTATAGCAGTGAATAGTTGTAATTGCCATAACAGTAAAAACAGTAACATGATTATCAGGATAAATCAATAATGTTTGAAATTGTAACATGGACTCTGATTGCTTTTAGCTAGCATGATACTGATAAGTTTTTGTCTAGTTGAGCCATTTGTTAAAGCATTTGATGTACTAAGGGCATTTGGGGGTGGGGGGTATGCTCTTCATGTGTAATGGAAAAAGTTCCATTAAAGGTAAAGATCTAAGCTGCAGTAGTAGCATGAGTTCAGTTATTAAACTTAGCAGAAAGACATGAATGAACATATGTCAGAAACTGGGAATGGCATCCAATTTAAGAACAAATTTTTTTTTTTGCCAGTCCTGGGGCTTAGACTCAGGGCCTGAGTACTATCCTTGGACTTCTCAAGGCTAGAGTTCTGTCACTTGAACTACAGCACCACTTCCAGCTTTTTCTGTGTATATGGTACTGAGGAATAGAACCCAGGGCTTTGTGCATGCTAGGCAAGCAACCTACCACTAGGCCAAACTCCCGGCTATGCTTCTTATAGTACCTAGGATGACAAAAGTGCTCCATGAGGCCTAAAAACTGTTGATTGGATGGAGTCTGTATAAGCACTTTGTGCAGGCTAGCTTTGAAACCTTAGTAGATATGCTTCTGTCTGCTGCCATGCCCAGGTTCTAAATTATTCTTTTTAGATAGTTGGGCCAAGGAGTTGGCATTCAGTGGAGCAGTTTATGAATATAATGTTACCCCTTCCAACATTCTTATCTATCCATAGATTGTTCTTATGCATTATTAATCATTATTCAAAGAGTGCCAGTCTTGGGGCTTGAACACCTCCCTTTCTTAGCTTTTTTGCTCAAAGCTGGTGCTGTACCATTTGAATCACAGATCCAGTTTTATCTTTCTGCTAGTGAAGGAAAATAAGGGTTTTTCAGATTTGTCTGTCTTCAAACAATCTTTTCATGTCAGCCTCTGGAGTAGCTAGAATTTTAGGCATGATTCATCAGCATCCATCTGGAAGACATTTTCTTTTTTTTTTCTTTTTTAATGACAGTCCTGGGGCTTGAATTCAGAGCCTGAGTGCTGTTCTTGAGCTTTTGTGCTCCATGCTTGTATTCTACCACTCTAGGTTTTTAGTGGCTAATTGGACATTAGATTCATTGACTTTTCTTGCTTTGAGCTGCAATCCTCAGATCTCAGCTTGCTAGTAGCTTGTATTGTAGGTATAAGCCACAGATACACAGACATCTAGCAGAAGTTCTTTTTTTAAAAAAACAAAACAAAACAAACTTTTGATGCCAGTTAATAAGCAGTTTTCTTTTTTACTTTCCCTGAAGGCTTAGAAATTAGCCAGAATTTACACCGAGAAAGGATGTTAGCCACAGAAACATTGTATTTAAGTGTATTTAATTTATGTTGTATGGTATGTAGACATATCTGCCTATCTTTGTGTAAAATGAGTACTAAAATAGATATGTGTGTTAAGGTCTGCAGAGTCCTGCAGACTTGTCCCCTTTAGGTCTTGTAGGCCTCTTTTTAGTTTCACGGATTTAAGGTAGCATTTCCGAGAAAAGTAGACTATCATCCGTTAAATTGAAATATTAATAATCACAGCAATAGGTGAGCTCTATGAAGCAGATTAAAACAGTGAAAAGTTAAACTTATCAAAATGGTATTTGTGGTGATTTATGCCTGTAGTCTCAGTTCCCTGGCAGGTAGAGGGAACTGGAGATCAGCAGGACTGTGGTTTCAGGCCAGTCTGCATAAAAAATTAGCGCGACTCCTCCATCTCAACCAGTTATGTGGGTGTATTTGTTCATGCTTGTTACCCTGGTTATGGAGACAGCATAAGTAGGAGAGTCCTGGGCAAGACTGGGACACTTAGAAATTTAACAAAAAGCCTAAAGGGTTGGGGAGTGTACAGATTCAAGTGGTTAGAGTTGCATAGCAAGTGTGAGACCCTGGGTTCAAACTTGAGTACTGCTCAAAGACAAAAAGAAAGTAAAAAGCAGCAAGAACAAATACCACATAGCTCACAGGGGCTGGCAAGATAGCTCAGTGCTAGAGCACTTGCTTATTAGCGTATGAGAGACCTCAAGTTCCCGCCCCAATGAAGAAATGCATAGAAAACACACAAAAACCAGCCATGGGTTTTGAATGGGACCCTAAATTTGGTGTGTTTATTAAAAAAAATCCCACAGTTAAGTATGGGAATATATAATCCATTGATTTATATCATAGAACTTAGCTTTCGCATATAGGAACCAGTTGGCTATTCTATTCATAAGATCCTCAGAAATGGTACATCACTTTTATAACCATTGAAAAGCTAGTAGAGAGTAAAAATTATAGTGGTTTGTTCTCCATGATAAAAATTTAAAGGGCCAATTTAATTATGTAAAAACCTACTATTTTCATGTATCATATAAATAGCTGTGTTCCAGTGGCTGTTGCAGTGGGGCTGTGGCCCAAGCAAGCGTAGGGTAGTAGCTTTGAGCTGAAGAGCTCAGGGACAGTGCCCAGGCCCAGTTCAAGCCCCGTGACCCCCCCCCCCCCCCCCCACACACACACAAAGTAAGGCAAGAGAAGTGGTGGATGCTGTCTCCAACCTACACAACTGGAGATTGAAGTCCTGGTAGTCAAAGGCTAGGATAGTCTTGGGCTTCTCTCATTCACTTTAGGGTTCAGTAGTCCAGAAGGCCCATGGCTGGGTTTGTAGGAGCCCTGTGGGCATGGAGTGGATGGGGGGGAGTCAGGATAGAGGGAATATATTTCTTGTCCTAGGCTTGCTGGATATCAAACTTCACAGCAAATATGTACAGTTTGTAGAATGTTTTTAACTGTCTTCTCCTGTGCTGCAAGTGTCACCATCTTATTGATGTGGATGGAGATGGAGGTTAGTTAAGGCATGTTCCCAAAATATACAGTTTTGGAGCTGAACCTTGGTTTTCTAGAGCAAATCACACTCTGTTTCTGTCATGTATAGTTTTAGAAGCACGTCAGAGCTCTGTCTCCATCACTGAGAGACAGAACCTGACCTTTCTCCCACTGAAATGCCAGGTGTTTGCCACCAGGCAGGAAGGACAGATGTAGAGACCTGCAGTGGCCTTGGTCTGGGCCCCAGGCTTTGAGCATGGAGATTTGAGAAGTCACCTTACCTGGGAACATTGTTTGCTGCCATTCCTAGGCTGGTGTTGGGCAGGAGGTCCTGTCTGATGGTCTTGTCTGGATTGTAGGCGGAGCTAGAGCTGGGACAGAGCCCCAGAGGTCCTCACCAGGTCACCTGCTTGGAGCTGCTTTTATTTCTTGTTTGGTAGAGACAAAGAAGGAAACAGCTTCTGAGTACCGCAGTCAGTTTTGCATTTGGAATAGAATCTGAAGTATCTAAGTTCTCCTTTTTTTTATCCTTCAAATTTATGGCCTTAATCTGATGTGATCCCCTGCTGGAGCCCTGAGGAGGCGATCCATAGAGGCATTTCTAGTCCCACAGGAACTGACCAACAGCTAAGATGATTTTCTAATTCTTAGCTTTTTTTGGTATGTGTGTGCCAGTTCTGGGGCTTGAACTCAGGGCCTGGGCACTGTCCTTGGACACATTTTGCGCAAGACTAGCACTCTGCCACTTGAGCCATAGCGCCACTCCAGCTTTTTCTGTGTATGTGGTACTGAGGAATTGAACCCAGGGCTTCATGCATGCTAGGTGAGCACTGTACTACTTGGCTACGCTCCTGGCCTCATAATTCTTAGATTTTTAGTATTTAATTTTTGTTTTATGTTTCAGTGTTTACTGGCATGCTACAGTGTAAATAGGAGAAGGAAGCTGTTGAAATTTAATTATTTTATAGTTCATATACCAGTATTATATGAAGTGAAGCTTTCTAGCAGCGTCTCTGTTAACTGGAAGTAAAGCTGTTCTAGATTAAACACTGTAGGTTGCAAAACATGTTGTTTCTTCTGCGCGTGCAGTTCTTTCTTTATCACTGAGTTGTCCTTCCAAGCCTAGTCTAAATGTGCCTGAAAATTACCATCTGCTCCCTGCAGTTTGGAGAGGGCACAGAAAGACTAAGGTGAAAAGCTGTCACTTCTAATATTTTCACTTCAGCTTCACACCCCTCTTGTCTAGTTATATAATTGTATGCAGCAGGAGTTGTTTCAGCCATTTGTTTTTATCCTGACTGGGGCAGAAGAGGAAGGAGGGACGGAGGGACAGAATTTGCTTTCTTAAAATGTTACTACTGAATTCTCAGACTTCATTTTCTAATGCATAGATTAATGATTTAATAGTTCTTCACAATTTTATTTGCTAATATTTATTATGGATAACATCGAAAGGATTTTGGATTGCTTCCAGGATTTACTTTTTTAGTGTCCTTTTTAAATAGTAAAATTGATCTATTTTGATTTTCATTAGAATGAATGAGCACAATAGGATCTGCAAATGATACATGACGGAAGCCTGTGAGTGTAAACTGCCAATAATTTCTGGTAGTCAGGAACAAGAAGACCATTAAAATGTGGGATTTATGCCAGTAAAAAGGTAGCAAGATAAAAGGATAGTGTTGCTATAATCCAGAGCTATAAATTTTGATTTCTCTGACCGTTAATTATGTAACACCCATACCAGGTTGAAGACAATCATTTACCCTTTCATTTACTTTGGGAAAAACGTTTTGAGACTTCAGTTACCAAAATGGCGGTTCTGACTTGTATTTAATAGTCATTTGAACAAAACAGTCTTGAGTTTTAGGAAACTTGTGCTTTTCATGTTTAGAACAGAAAACAGAAATCCTCACTTTTGCTTTTAGCTTGAAGAATTCTGGGTCCCCGTGGAAAAATGCCCTTGGTCTGTTTACATGCCCCATTTTGTACTATGGTTACATGCATTTTGTGCAGTCAACATTCTTAGAATTTCTGTAATGTAACAGAGATTTGGTTTGAAGAAGACCAACATTCTAGGCCTCTGGAAGCACTAGGAGAGCCACACCCTGGGATATGGACTGTCTTACTTACCTAATATGGTAACTAGTGGAAAGACTTGTGGAATTATAGGTGAGGGAGTTACTGATTCCACAGTGAGGGAAGAGGGTAGGTTTTATGAGAAAGATAGTGTTTCAGCTAATTTTCCCTCCCTCCGTCCCTCCCTCCCTCCCTCCCTCCCTCCCTCCCTCCCTCCCTTCCTTCCTTCCTCCCTCCCTCCCTTCCTTCCTTCTTTCCTTCCTTTTTTTGTGAGTCATGGGGCTTGAATTCTGGGCCTGGGCGCTGTCCCTGAACTCTTCAGCTCAAGGGTACTGCCCTACCCCTTGAGCCTCAGCCCCATTTCCCATTTTCTAGTGGATAATTGGAGATAAAAGTCTCACAGTCTTTAGTGCCCAGGCTGGCTTTGAACCGAGTTCCTCAGATCTCAGCCTCCTGAGTAGTTAGGATTACAGGCATGAGCCACTGTGCCTGGCATTTCAGTTAATTTTCTGTCACCGTAAAAGTACCTGTGATAAATCAGTTTAAAAAGAAGAGACTGGGTACCAGTAGCTCATGCCTGTAACTCCTAGCTACTCAGAAGGCTGAGATGAAGGTTGTGGTTTGAAGCCAGTCAGAGCAAGAAAGTTCATGAGCTTCTTATCTCTAGTGAACTATCAGAAGATTGGAAGTTGAGCACAGCAGCTCAGGAACAGTGTCTTGAGCTTAGGCTGTAGGACTGGTACCAAAAAGAAAGAAGAGAAGGAGAAAAAGGAAGAAAAAGGGAAAAGAAGAAAAGTTTATTTTGGCTAACAGTTTTGGGAGTTTTGTTGTTCTGTTGCTTTGGGCCTATGTCAAAGTGGCAAATCATGGGAGGAGTATGTGATTCAGAAAGATGCTTATCTCATGATTGCCAGGAAGCAAAGAGAGGGGAAAGAAAGGACTTGAAGTCCTACTGTGAAGGGGAATTGCACAGGTTAAATACTGGATTTTAATGGTCGACTGAGCTTGTATGATAACTTTCTGTCTGGGTACCTGGTAGACTTGAGCAGAGTGTTAAAGGAATTCAGGAGGAGGAGCAGGTCTGCAGTGTAAGTCTAAGGAAACAGAAGTGGTCTGGTTATTGGAAGCATGGACCTGGGAGGCATTGTGGTTACTGAAGATAGACATTTGATGTGTAGCCTCATTCTCTTTAGAATCAAGTATCTATAATGAACTCCATGCTCAGAACTGCTTTTAATTGGTCTGGTTGAATCTGGAACCTGTGTAATTAGTCAGTGGAGAATCACAAACAATTGCAGATCCTTCCCAGAGGCCATAGCAAAGGAAGTATGCACAGTGCCCTCAAAGACTGGATGAGCTTTGCCACCCAGGCATTTATAAGATGAATGGCAAGACATGTGATAGGAGCTAGGACAGCAAAGAAATTCTGGAAACAATGCTGCCATGAGAGTGATGGGAGTGGGTCCAAGTCAGAAGGTAGAAAGGCCAGCAATAACAGGAAGAACAAGAAGGACCCGGGATTAAAAATGACCAGTGACTCATGCCCATAATCCTAACTACTTAGGAGGCTGAGGTCTGGGATCGTGGTTCAAAGCCAGCTCTGGCAGGAAAGTTCATGAGACATGAGACTCTTATCTCCAATTAACTAAAAAGCCAGAAGTGGAACTGTAGTCCAAGGGATGAGTACAAGCCCTAGGACTTGGTACACACACACACACACACACACACACACACACACACGGGATGAGTACAAGCCCTAGGACTTGGTACACACACACACACACACACGGGATGAGTACAAGCCCTAGGACTTGGTACACACACACACACACACACACACACACACACACACACACACACACACACACACACACACACACACGGGATGAGTACAAGCCCTAGGACTTGGTACACACACACACAGAGACTTTCTGCTGTGATTTGAAGTAAAAGCCAGATCCCAGTGGCTTCAGGGGTGAATGAGGAGGAAAGGAACATAGATTATTTTGGGGGACTGGGGGGCTATGTTTTATTCTCAGAGGGTGTAGCAGTCAGTATTCAATGTCTGCTCTGCCCTACCTGCTCATCTCGAGTCCTGCCTGCTCTTCCTGTGAAGTGACGTTTAGTGTGGACTGTGGGATGAGTTTCAGAAGCTTAAATAGATAAGGCTTTGGTGGGCAGAACGAGAAGCACAAAGGTGGGGACGTGTGGTTATATCCATTTGCCTCAGGTTGGGCAGGGATGGGAACTTAACTGCCTGGGAGATGGAGCTAGAGGAGGTAGGTGTTGAGTCCCAGTTCTCTGTGACAGCCACCATGGGAAGCTTGACTTGAATCGTAAGAGTAATCAGTAGGGAGTACTTGAAATACACATTTCAGACTGGCCATTTCTGTTGCATGTGGGATAAGAGGATTTAAAGGGAAAGAGCCTAGGGATAGGAAACCAGCTGTTGTGAGGCTAGGCACCCAAAAACCAGAATAAAGCACAACCTGAGTAAGTCAGTGTGGTGGTAGGTACACATTGCAGGTAAGAAAAGGCTGGCTTTAGATGAGCACACAGCATGGAGGCCAGTGGCATTTCTGTAGGAAGCAGCAGGGAGAGGAGGAGTCAGGTGACTCTCTGGCTTAGGTGGAGGAGATTGTGAGTCTGAATGTAAAAGCAGAGGTGAGTTTGAGGATGATGATGTTTGAATTGGAATATCCCGAGTTTGGAGCTGGGGTTTTTTTCAGTCTAGAATTTATGGTTTGGCTTGCGCTTTTGCTGTCTTACCGTTGTGCGAAAGCCTTACTGTGCAACCAGTTTGTTTATCACTTTTGGTTCAGTGAGTGAAATTACACAAGTTGTTTAAGATTATAAAATGGACTGCCCAACTATAGGCTAGTACGTGCTGTGAGCACATTGAAAATAGACTAAGCTAGGGATAGGTATGTTAAGTACATTCTATTTTTTTTTTTGTTAAGTACGTTTTTGACAGTATATTTTCAACTTACAATGGTCTTATCTTAGTGGGATATAACCCTGTTGCAAGTCAGCAAAAACCTATAGTTTAGGATAGCGAAGGGAACAATTTGTTTTTTAAGAGTATTAGAGCAACCTACCCACTCCATTCCGATAAACACCTGTGTGAAACTCAGGACAGTTGTATTTTTCTTTTGCACATGAGGAAATCGAAGCAATCAAAGTATCAAGTGACTTGCCAAAAGTATAAAATGTGAAGTGAAACTTGGGTTCATGAATACTTCATGTACTATAATGAATCGCAATTGCAGTCCATTTCCAAAAGTAATTGTGCTTTGCACTGCTGGAGCGGACAGGTGCTCTGTTCTCTTTGGGATGCTGCACACACCTCTGAGCAGCAGTTTGTTGAGCAAGAGACCCTTGGCAAGGTCTATGTGCACGAGTAGATGTGAGGGGCCTGTGAAGAAGAAGAGGGGCCATAGCTCCAACATTCTGCACTTCTAAACTTGCAGTACCATCATCTTAAAATTGTTTAAAGTTATAAAACAAAATGTTCAAACCCTAGCAGGTGACTTAGTTTCTGTAGAAAATGGAAAAACTATGACTGAAGGAGTGGCTTGTGAAAACTAGTTTTGTATTTTCTTAAGGCTAAGCTTTCTCATAGTGAAGGCTTATGTGCTTAAAGTAATTGAATAGGCTGCAGGGTAGATTGGGAATTGTAGTATTCTACTGCAATTGTATTGTTCTGAAGATGAATCCTCTTGCAGGCCTCTGAGGGTGATAAGGGAAGGACTCTCTCTGACAAATTGTTATCTTGTCTTTCAGAAGTGTGCTTTGAGCAATGAATAGACCTTTAATGTTTCCCTTGGGCTTTTAGCTTGATTCTAACTAATGGTAATATATAAAATGTGACTTTTTTTTTCTTTTGCGTATGCTATTATACTTCCATTCCACTAGCCATGTTTTAATCTTCTAACTTAATTTTTTAAAAAGTTATTTGTATCAGAGTTGTGTAAGTGGTTAACAAAGTCTTCATTTCTCTACAATGTTCCAGTACTCGCTACCCTTTTCCCCAGCTACTTTCCCCACAGGCAAACACCTTTAACTTTTCAGCCAGTTCTTCCTGTTAACCATGTTTTGAGTCTATATCCTGTATTGCTCCATTTACGTCGGGGTAGTCTGTTTCTTCTCCTTGTAGAGGAAGATGATTTGCTAGTCTCTTCTCTCTCTCTGCCTTCATCATAAACTTTGACTCCTCTTATCCTCTGATTCTCTCAATATGCAATTGTAATTTTGATTTGATCACCATTTTATTTATGTTGTCGACACTGGGGAAACTTGAGGTATGAGCCATATAGCAAATTGTTGTTTGCTTTTCTTATAAAGTTCTTAGTTTGCAGTAATTCCTGATTCTCCCCCCCCCCCGACTTCCTATACGCATGAATCTCTCTTTTGTGCCACCAAATTCTGAGCCTTACTATTCTGCCTTGTCAGGTGGGTCTAATTGTCCATCAGTTTGTAGCCTCCAAAATTTAGCTTTCGGGTTTCTGTTCTGGTGATATTTATAAAAATAAATATCAGTAACAAAAATGCTGCACTGTCACTTTTGTTTTTAGAAGTAATTATAGTAATACGCATTAAACTTGCTATCTTTACCCAGGTCTCTCTAAGTTACAAATATATGTCATAAAACTAAGACAATTGGCTCCTTTTACATTTGAAGCTCAGACTGCTGTCGTGTTCTACTTTATAAGGACTTGTAACTTATGTGAATAGGTACATAACCATGGGTTGTAGTCTAATACCTAAACCGACTTTTCACAGATGCTAAAATGTAATTAACAGCTATGAGGAACTAGCTACATCAGGATCTCTTATTTTTTCAGTTGATCAGTATCATGTAAGTTACTTCACTTAACTGTGATTTAGTATATTTTATTTCTTGTCTAGACATCTAAAAATTATTAGAGACCACAGCCTGTTTCTGAATGTGAATGCCCCAATAATGTGGCTAGGCCCAGTACTGAGCTGTCCTAAGACGGTATGGTCAGAAATATTTCCAGCTGAAAACCTGGTTATGCGTAGACGTGTACACGTATGTAGGTGTAGCTAGCCCCTTGTGGCACTCTTCTTGTCTTCTCTTTGCTGTGGGGCCCATGCCCAGGAGTGAGTGGGGTTGCCCTTCCTCATGTTCTTGCCCAGCAAGGCATTTCGCCTGTGAATGCTTTCAGCATTGTTGTTTGTGCTGGTATGGTACTGAGGTTTGAACTCAGGGCCTTGTGCTCTCACTTAACATTTTTTTCTTCATAGCTGGAGCTATAGTGTGTGAGCCATTTGACTTTGTGCTGGCTAATTGAAGACAAGAGTCTCTCAGGCATTTCTGCGGATCTCTGGCTCTGGAGTAGTTAGTATTATCCTTGTCAGCCACTGACAAGTCTCCTCTTCTCTTCCTCCTCTTCCCCTCTCCTCCTTTTCTCCTCCTGCCCTCCTCTTCCTTCCCCATCTCTTCCCCTCTCCTCTCACCTCCCTTCTTTTTCCCCCTCCTTCTCCAGCTTCCCTCCTTCCCCTCCCCCCACCTCACATGCCAGGCCCTGGGGCTTGAACTAAGGGCTTGGTACTGTTCTTGAGACAATCTGTCTATCTTTCTCTCTCTCTCTCTCTCTCTCTCTCTCTCTCTCTCTCTCTCTCTCTCTCTCTCTCTCTCTCTCTCTCCCCTCCCCCCTCTCCCCCCTCTCCCCCCTCTCCCCTCCCTCCCTCCCTCCCTTCCTTCCTTCCTTCCTTCCTTCCTTCCTTCCTTCCTTCCTTCCTTCCTTCCTTCCTTCCTTCCTTCCTTCCTTCCTTCCTTCCTTGTTCAAGGCTAGTTTTATCCCTTGAGCCACAGGTTCTCACAGGTTCTCCTCACAGCTTTTTCTGGCTTGGGAGGGGGGAAGGTGGAGGTGGAGTAGGATGTTGGTTAATTGGAGATGAGTCACAGACTTTTCTAGTTGGTCTGGTTTCAAACTGCAGTCCTTAGTTCCTCAGACTTCTGAATAGCTGGGATAACAGGCCTGAGCCCTGACAGGTGATGATAATAGTTTCTTGTGTGTGTATGCTAGCCTTGAGGCTTGAACCTAGGGCTGTAGATGCTGTTGTTCTAGGCTAGTGCTCTATCACATGAGCCACATGAGCCACAGATCCATTTGTGGCTGTTTATTAGTTAACTGGAGATTCTAGTCTCTTATTTGGGCTTGCTCTTGAACCATGATCATCAGATCTCAGCCTCCTGAGTAGCTAGAATTAAAACAAGTATGAGCCACCAGTGCCTGGTTGATGATAGTCTTTTAATTTGAGATTTATACTTACATTTTTTAGATAAAAATGTCTTTATATAGTTTGAAGATAAACATTGATGACTACTTTTATAATTTCGGCAAAATTTCACTTTCAGTGATTTTGTAAGTTGACAGCCTGCAGAAATTTAATTTGCTGAAAATAGGAAGTCTCTGTGACCCATATTAACTATTCCATCTAAGGGATTGGTAACAGAATTTAAAAAAATGATTTTTTTTTCTGTTCTTCACACTAATTTAGTAGACTTGCAGGCATGCAAGTGGAAGCCATCAAGAGCTAATGCAGATGTCAGATAACGTGAAGAGATAAATTTGTCTAGAGTGAGTAATAAAGTGAGTTTCTTTATAGTAAATTTTATATGCCTATTGAGAATCTTTTTTAAAAAAGTGATATAGTTCAGTGGGAGAAAATTGGTTCTGAGGGATAGTAGTAAAGTCATACTTGATAACTTTAAACACCTGTTGATAAGAGTATTGGAAAATATTTAAGGATATAATTTCCAGTAATGTCCTAATATTCATAGTAACAGGATGTAGAATTGAGTGATTACAGGTGCTACTGTTCTGAGCTGTGCAGCTGGGGCAGGGAAGGGGCAAAGTCTGCATGCTGGTGGCTGCCATCTCCTGGAAGTCATTTACCCTGGTGGTCTGTCTGGCAAATGTCTCTGCCTTTGCTGTCACTCACATTTGCTGTCCTCCATCCGGATAGTCCTAGGGCTGTAAGACCTGGATTCGTAACTTTAAAGTAGGAAAGTCTGTAGCTACAGTGGCCTTGCTAGTAGAGGTGGTTGTCCTGTGTGTTAAGCAACAGGAAGAAGAGCTGGGAGATCTTCTGCTTTACAGGGAATGTCAGCTGGCTTCTCGCCTCTTCCAGCAAGGTATACTTATAGTGTACTAGCAAGTCCCCTTCTGAGCCCTACTCCTGGCTAGGGTGGAGAGGCAGTTGTCAGGCCGAGAGTTCCAGGGACATTCTGAGGGCTGTTGGTAGCCAGACCTTGCCTAGTTCTGAGCATAAAGCACCCAGAGCCCAAGAATGCCTAAAAATGCCTTAAGTTCAGGGCTTCGACTGAGCAGATATATTTGCCACTTAAATTACTTAGGTTAACATTTTATTTTAGATAGTCCTGGGGCTTGAACTCAGGGCCTGGGCACTGTCCCTGAGCTTCTTTGGCTCAGGGCTAGCTAGCTAGCCCTGTACCGCTTGAGCCACAGCACCACTTGTTCTGTGTATGGGGTACTGAGGAATCAAGCCCAGGGCTTTCATGCATGCTTGGCAAATACTCTACCTCTAAACCACATTCCCAGTCTTATTTTTTATTGTTGGGGTAATGTATAGAGGGGTTACAGTTATATTCGCCAGGTAGTAGGTGCATTACTTCTCACACATTGATATCCCTTCTCCTGTTTTTGTTTTCCCCCTTCTCTTTCCTATTTCAAATAAATAAACATATATACAATATACCAGGTGTAGGACAAGAATTCTAATATACTTTACTGGCTTTCTTTTTTTTCTTTTTTGCGGGTTCAGGATGCTGTCCCTGAGCTGCTTTTGCTGAGGGCTAGTGCTCTACTACTTGAGCCACAGCGCCACTTCTGGCTTTGTCTCAGTAGTTTATGGGAGATGAGAGTATCAGGGTCTTTCCTGTCTGGGCTGACTCTAACCTGACATACTCAGATCTCAGCTTCCTGAGGAGCTGGAATTAACAGGTGTGAGCTTCCCGTGCCCAGCTACTAGCTGTATTATTATTATTATTATTATTATTAGCCAGTCCTGGGCCTTGAATTCAGGGCCTGGGCACTGTCCTTGGGCTTTCTCAAGGCTAGAGCTCTACCACTTGATCCACAGCACCATTTCTGGCTTTTTTCTATGTATGTGGTACCGAGGAATCGAACGCGGGTCTTCGTGCATGCTAGGCAGACACTCTACCACTGGGCTAACCTTCTGGCCCAACTAGCTGTATTTTTAAGAGCTTGCTTTGAATTAAATCTTGTAAAAGACAATATTATGTATTAATGCACAGAGTTAATAGAGTTGGTGGGAAAATGTGGATTCTGGATTTGATAGGAAAGTATTACCACTTTTAAGGCAGTATTTAAATCGGTAGCACATATCTCGCAGGGAAGAATAAGAGTTGCTAACTATATATCTGATTCTAGTGTGTAGGAGTAAATTTAAAAAATATGTCTCAGCCAGGCACCAGTGACTCACACCTGTAATCCTAGCTACTCAGGAAGCTGAGATCTGAGGATTACAGTTCCAAGCCAGCCAGGGAATGAAAGTCAAGACTTTTTAATCTCCAAACTACCACCAGAAAACTGGAAGTGGCACTGTGGCTCAAGGGGTAGAGTGATAGCCTTGAGCTGAAGAACTCAGGGACAGTGCCCAGATCCAGAGTTTAAGCCCCACAGCCGACAAAACAAACCCCACAAATGTCTCTAGGATGAGAAAATTGACTTTTTCTTTTTTTTGTTGTGGGTATTAAACCCTGGGCCTGGACTCTGCCCCTGAGGTCTTCAGCTCGAGTCTACCACCCTACCTCTTGAGCCACAGTGCCACTTCCTGTTTTCTGGTGGTTAATTGGAGATAAGAGTCTCACGGACTTTTTAGTGCCCGGGCTGGCTTTGAACTGAGATCCTCAGACCTCAGCCTCTTGAGTAGCTAGGATTATAGGTGTGAGCCACTGTGCCCAGCTTTTTTTTTTTTTTTTTTTTTTTTTTTGCTTTTTCAAATTGAAAAGTTGATGAGCAAGGGGGGTTGCAATTACAACAGTAAGGTAAAGAGTATGTTTGTTTTTAAACACTATTACCCCGCCCCTCATTTTCTCCTGCTTACCCTCCCTACTCCCCTTCCCCAAGTTGTTCTTGTCCAACAGTGTCAAGTGAGTATCGGCGTTGCATTAGTTCATCCTTTGTCCTGCTGTTTCTGAGTTCCTTTTCTCTTCCATATATCCAATAATCTTATATACAAGACATAAGACACTGAAAAGTAAGAGGAGAAAAAACCCAAACAAAATAACTACATGCAGGACATAGTAAGAACCTCTTGTTACCATGTCTTGGAGTTCATGTCGATATGCATCATTATATGTGGTTCTGTGCATTAAGCAGTTGGGTTAAGAATATCATATTCTAGTTCTTACAATTGAGGGAAACCATGAAACCTACTTTTCTTTAGGTCTGGCCTACTTCATTTAATGTAGTTTTTTTCTAAGTCTTTCCATTTCTCTATGAATGGGGCAATGGCATTCAAATATGTAGACCTTTTGGTCTAGCATATACAAGAAGGGGCTTTTTTCTAGCATTATGCTTTGTTTCACTAAGTTTTGTAACTAGAAAATTTTGTTAATTTGCAAAGTTATTCCATGTAGGTGTTAGGCCTTAATGAATACCAGGTTTTAACTGACCTACTTTTAGTTTGTAGCTTCTTGTGCAAGTGCAGCCTGAGTACCTGTTATGTTGACCAAGAAGCAAAGGTCAGACCACGGCAATAAGAGTTCAGGATTACCTTGGCTTATGCCTAGCACAGTGCCTGACAGGTAGATAATGACAAGTAAATTCTTACTAAGTGAAGGCAGTGGCAGAATGGAAGTGAACACCGCAGAGTGGCCATAAGTATTTATGTATTGGACAGTATAAAAAGCAGGTTTTTTTTTTTTTAAAGGCAGAATGGAGATATGTCTCTTGCATAGTCCTTTTGAACACTAGGTTGAGTGCATTGGACAAGGTCTTCGCCAGATGAGCTCCAGAAGCTTTCGTAGAATGACAAGATTGCTCATCATTAGTGAGGGAGTTCACTCTAGAGTGATGGTGTTCTATAAGTCAGTCAGCGTTGACTGACTCCAGGACTGTTAGCTGATGATCTATCCTACTGTGAGTCTGAAACATGCCACATGGAAGGACATCCTCTGGTTCCAGAGTATCTTTTTCACGTGCTTTACTTGCTTGAAGTCTGTGGGCCCGTGTGCGACAAGGAGAACCTGTGCTTGTGTTGTCTGATTCCTCATGGGAGACACTGCTGTAAAGTCACTGGAGGGTCTGTTTGAGCATGCGTCCTGGGGGCTGGGGGGCAGGGGTGATGCCCAGTACCTTTTTAACTGGGCTTAGTTGGAGTTTTACAAGTATTCCCTTCCACCTTGTGCTTTTTTGCTATTGCTTTCTTAGTATTTGAATAGCATAGATATACTTGATTGAGCACTTTGTTTTCACTTTCTGATTTCCTTCATGTTCTTGCATTTAAAATGTTATGAATGAATTAGAAATGAGCACATGAGTAATATGGTGTGATGACATACAGTTCTGAAGTGCACCATGTGAGAGGAAGGGCTGCAGCAGTCTTTGTGTAATAAACAAATGTAGATTTAAGCAACAGCTTCACCTCGAGGTTGAGTAATCCTGAAGTACAATTTTCTTTTTATTAAATAAGAATTGTATTAAATGAGGTTTCTTGTGTGAAAGCAAGTAGCTTGGAATCTGCATTTAGTGAGTGCTTAATAATGCTCTCTCTCTCCTCTAATCTTCTGTTGAAATCATAGCTGGCCAGACTACCCCATTTTCAGTCTGTTTTGTTTAATGGCTTGATAAACTTTCATGTCTGTTCAGCAAGTTAGACTAGAGAGAGAGAAGTGGATTGGGAAAACTAGCAGGACCTCCTCAGCCCCTCCCACCTTCCACAGGCCCTGAGTGCAGATGCCAATCATGTTCCTGGGACCTGGTGGCATCTGTCACCGGAATAGGCCCACAGCCACTGCCCTGCCGGAAGCCGCCGGCCACCGAACCCCACGTGCAGGGCAGGCTTCCTTGGCTTTAAGACTGCTGTGTTTGCTAAATTCACCCCAGCTGTCCTTCTACCATTCTTTCCATAGCTTCTACATGTGGTGACCTTGTGTACCAGCCATTCCCTAGGTTTCTTCCCCCTCACCCCTTTCTTTTTTTGTCGGTATGAAGCTTGAACTCAGAGCCCAGGTGCTGTCCCTGAGCTCTTTTGCTCAAGCTTAGTTCTCTACCACTTTGAACCACAGCTCTACTGCCAGATTTCTGGTAGTTAATCGAAGGTAAGAATCTCATGGCCTTTTCTGTCCTGCCTGGTTTCCAACCACTATCCTCAGATCTCAGCCACCTGAGCAATACGAGTGTGAGTCACCATCACCTAGCAAAGATTATCTTTAAATTTTGGATGCAGGGTGAGTATCCTTTCTTTAAATTCCTTGGGAAATGTTGCAGGGTTTAGATTATTGACTTTTAGATGGGATTCAGTTCTAACCAGGAAACTGATTTGTGTTCTTACATGCACCTTATTCACCAAGCCTAAAGATTGCTGGCACAATATTTTTAGTATACCCTGTGTTTTTATGGGAGAACCGTTATATGCAGTCATGTGACTTGTGGTACCCTGTTGGTTCCAAAAAAGTGCTGGATATTGAAGCATTTTGGATTTCTGTTGTTTAGATGGGGAATATTCAACCTGTATATGAATCTAAAATAGCATCTAGAGAAGTATTCAAGGCTGATAACCATTCATTTTGTCATCATTGCCTCATTCCCTCATGAAACTGGTGAGTCTTGGGGGAATATGTCTGAGCTTGATCTTGAACTACTTTCCTCTCAAGTAGGTAGCATTATAAGCCTTGAGTCTCTGTTGCCCGATTTGGTGTACTTTTATTTTTCTTAATATTGGTGTCTATCTTTCAGTCCAGTTAGTGATAATATATTTGATTCCTTTGAAAAGAAAGGAAAAATTTGCTGGTTATTCAAAAGGAATTACCTAGTATTACTCAGTGTTAAAACTTCAGTGAGGTGAGTGATTCATATGATCAACTGAATTGTATTTCAGATTACTGTTTTTACTTTTATTGTATACTTTAGGTTGTATTGTGAAAATGATAGAACCTTAACATTGTTGTAGCATTGCTCCTTGCCAACTTTTTACAAAGATACCAAACTTCTTTCAGATTTAAACAGTATCATACTCCATTATTTAAAATGTGTTCCTGGCGGGGGGGGGGGGAATCAGAGATAGCTGTACTTACTGAGTGTGTTTTCTTTCTTTTAATAGAGGGATGGCTCACTGCCATGCTTTGTTGTTGTTTAATATTATAGAGATTTTACTGCAGCTCTGTTGGTGATTACAAGAGTGCTACATTTTGGCTAACAAATGTAGCAAATGTGATGAAAATCCCCTATGTTGTACATTTCTGTGAATAACATGTTTATATAACATGCTGAATACTTCTGTTAAAGAATTGCTTTCCTGAAATTGCAAATTTCATTCCAGATTTCAGTGTTGTTGCAGTGTACTGTTGAATATTCCAAATTACATGGTATTTTAAAAGCATCTTTAGAATTTATCTACAAACGTGGTCCTTACGGATATTTGTTTTTCTGAAGAAACTAATAATTTTATTTTTGGGTATTATTGAACCTACTGGGCATTGAATGGACTTAAAGAAATTTGCCCCAAGTTTTCTATTTTAGAGTAGATAGCACTGACCTGGCCACTCAGAAAAACCACGGGCTGGGTGTCAACCGCTCACACTTGTAATCCTAGCTGTTCAGGAGGCTGAGATCTGAGGATCAAGGTTCAAAGCCAGCCCTGGCACAAAAGACCATGATCAGATTTTTTTTTTTTTGCCAGTCTTGGGGCTTGAACTCAGAGCCTGAGCACTGTCCTTGGGTTTTTCTCTAAGCTAGTGGTCTGTTACTTGAGCCACAGCATCACTTCTCGCTTTTTCTATGTATGTGGTATTGAGGAATAGAACCTGGGTCTTCTTGTATGCTAGGCAAGCACTCTACCTACCCCTAGGCCAAACTCCTGGCCCCGTGATCAGACTTTTACCTCCAGTTTTATCGCCAGGAAATCAGAAGTGACACTATGGCTCAGGGGTAGAGCATTTGAGCTGAAGAGCTCAGGGACAGTGTCCAGGCCCAGAGTTCAAGCCCCATAGCCAACCAACCAACCAACCAACCAACCAGCCAACCAACCAAAACCCAGTACATGCATATCTATAAAATGACATTGTGGTGGTGTTCTACCCTGAACCTGTGACTGTGTTCCTGTAGTCTCATCCCTTCTGGCCTTGTGGTCTGGGTGGTGTCCTGGCTTTCTCCTGTGGATTTGAACTTGGCTCATATCTTTTTGACCTCACAACCTCTGCTTGATTCTAGTGATTCTTCCTCAGACCCTGGCCTGCTTGGCTGGAGATTCTGATTTCTGGCTACCTGGACATCTTCCCCTGAATTTGTTGCTGTCTGCTCAGACCTGAGTATTCTGTTGGTGGTGTTTCTTTCCGTTGTCCCTCAAGTCGTGGCTCTGCTTGACCATTTGAGTCTAGTCATCATGCTGGAAGTTCTCCTTGGTGTTCTCTCCTCATTATTCACATCCTAATATTAGTGCCAGACAAGCCCTGTTGTTTCCTGATGATCTGCTTTTGGCATGATTGTGTCATGGGCATCACTGAAGTGGCACCTGTCGGCATCTTTGCCAGGCATCTTGCTTGCACTGTGAGGTTATTTCCCACTTGAGGTTCAAGGACCCTGAGTGGTCACAGATAGACTTTGGAATATTAAGGTTTTTTTAATGTATATGTGTAGATGCATTTTCCTGACCATTACATTGTCATGTTCATGAATCCCAATTCTTTTCCATAGGGCATTCATGATAATGTTGTTAAATATTAACACATGCTATTCCTCTTTGGCTTTGAGTTTTCAGTGAGTGAGATGGCAAGGCTCCTTCAGACTGCCTCTGCCTTCCGTTTCTGTTCTGTCTTCTTGTAGCTCCATCTGAAGGCTGCACAAAGCATTATTAGTGAGTATCTGATTGTCTGCATCTCTCACAGCACTTGGGGACACTGTCTTTTGAGCCTCTCTCTGTGAGGAGCAGAGTAATTGCCAAGAGGTTCATACCCAAATCTTACTACTGTGATTATTTGCATAGTGTTTGACCGTTTAGGGTATGCTTCCACACTTTTGTCCTCCTCAGGTGGGTGGACTGTGGCAATACCATTTTACTAGGCTACTACTGAGCAAGGATGACGACATCTATCTAGCATGGGGTAGGACTTGTTACTTCAGACTCTGAGCTTGACCAGCAGCCCTTCACCACACCAGTTTATCTACCCTGTGCCAGGAGGCAAGGGACCAGAAGGTGTACATACCACAGACATTCACTACATCTTCCCAAGGAAGGAGATAGGCAACAATGTTTCTGGCTCTGAGAGGGCTAATTTGACATTTTGTATTCTTGTTCTGTCTACTTGCATTGTTTAATGTTGTAACATCTCTCTGGTTGACTGCAGCCATATGTCATTCAAATGAAACCTGTACTTTGGCATTGGCCTGACAATCACTCAGCTGTGGCGCATAGCTATAAAAATTATGAAAATTGTGTCTGTTCATTAGACTAGTGGAATTTATAAGCACTTTTGTGGCTGTGCCGACAACTCTACACTCTAGCAAACAGGAGTACAGTAGATTAAACCTTTGCACTTTCCCCCACTGTGAATTGCGTATGTGTTTCACACTTGCAGATTGCTGTAAAAGCCAGATAGATGAGTACTTTAAAAGATTATAGCAATGGAAAATGTGTTTGGGGAATGAACTGCCTCAAAACAAGTATTATAGGAGGTGTTCTAGTGGATTCCTTTTCATATCACATTAAGCACTTCTACAGACACTTAAGAATATTTATTTTTAAGAGTATTGGGTAGTTCTTCAGTTATATGTGCTAACGCTATGCCTTAGTGCTCTTGTAAAGTATTATGTCAACTCTTGCTGGGAATTGAGCCATAACCATATGCTACATGCATAGGCATATGTGTGTGTGTGTGTGTGCGTGTGTGTGTGTGTGTGTTTGCATGTGTGTTTGCATGTGTGTGCACCTGCATGCGTGCATGTGCATGGATGTGTTTGCTTTATGTTTCTATGTTGTGGACTGGTGATCTTCCATGGGAAAATGAAGTCAGTTTTTTTGTGATGATGAGAGAAAAACAATGCAACATTGTCAACAACAAAATAACAAAATGTCACCCTTTCTTTGCAGAAGCCGGTGGCAAACTTGGTCAGAGGAGAGGTGCCCTTACAGCATTCTACTCCTATTTGTGTTTCTATGGGGATTGTGGTACCTGGACTCCACCAACCCCTAAGACTGTATTTTAGCTCTTAGATGGGGCAAGGTGGCAAAAGAGGGCTTTTATGTCACCTAGAGGATGTGACTGAGAGTAAAAGCAGAAAAACTAGGGTGGAAGGAGATTATCTGGTTTGTGTAGTAAGAGATTCAGAGGCAAGCAGAGACGGCAGGAAGTATAAGACAGAAAAAGGTGAAGAGGGAAACGGCAGGGACGAGGTATAAAGATGGAATGCTGGTAAGGGAAGGAAGAATGGGAGCAACATCCCATGACTAGATGAGGGAAAGATGATGCAGTGTTAATAGTACATACTTAGGGATTGAACCTAAGGCTTCATGCATGCTACTCAAGTGTTGTGCCACAAAGCTACATCCCAAGTGCAGTGGTATATATTTTAGGTGTCAAACAATGCTATATAGAGATCAAGAAATGGTTAAAGATTACTTAAAATGTATAGATTTTGCACGTGCGCATGCTGAACTCAGAGCTGGTGTTCTTGGTCGTGTTTTTCACTCATAACTGGCATGCACTCTTACCACTTGAGCGTTGTCTCCACTTCCTTGAGGCTAAACAGTGTTTAGAAGCATTAAGTTTTGGCTTTGTTAGTGTGGTGGTATAGTAGATACCAAATAGCTCTTACAAAGCTCTGGACAGTCATCTCTGGACTCAAGCTTTTTGCTTGTGGTTAGTGTTGGGGATTGAACATAGGGTTTCACAGTGCTAGGCACAGAGCTGCATCCCTCCCATATACACACATACAGATATACTCGGAGGAGAAGGATATCAGTTGTAATATATTATTCACGTTATTTCTCTGAGCGTATGTTGTCTTTAGTTTTGCACTATCTGCCGTTTAGAAATTTGAGGATTGCATGTGTTCCATGCCTCCGTATTGACCTCTTTCAACAACTAAAGTTGTACACACTGGTGTGTGTCCAGCCTTTGTTTATGGTCCCTTTAGGGGGAGCATTTCATAATTCCAAATGGTAGCTAGCTGTTGAGATGTTCCTTAAAAAAAAAAACACCAAAAAACCCCCCATCCACTTGTAGGACATAATAATTTGATTTAGAAGGGCAGCCCTTGCTTATCTGGGGTAATACACAGAGTGGTGACACCTTGATAATGAGGAATTTCTTTAAGTGTCCACATGTGAGGTTTTTTTTTGAGAATTCACTAGAACTTACTAGCTTGGGTGGTAACTCATAATTAAAACAAATTGCACAAAATTATCACATTCATGTAGCTAATTTTTTTTCTTTTTTTTTTTTTTTGTCTGTCATGGGACTTGAACTCAGGGCCTGGGCACTGTCCCTGAGCTCTTCAGCTCAAGGCTACCACCCTACCCCTTGAGCCACAGCTCCACTTCTAGTTTTCTAGTGGTTAATTGGAGATCAGAGTCTCATGGACTTTAGTGCCTGTGCTTTGAACTGATCCTCAGATCTCAGCCTCCTGAGTAGCTCAGATTACAGGTGTGAGTCACTGTACCTGGCTGCTAGTATTTTTTTTTTAAAGCACCTGGTGTATGCATAGTGCACAGCTCAGGGAATGAATCTGAGTCTTAATGTGAGTCCTTCATTGTTAAAACCTGATTCTGGCCTTGATTTTTCCTCACCTCTATGGTGTCCTGTTGTCACACATGTACACTTACTCTTCTTCCAAATGTGTGTGTGTGTGTGTGTGTGTGTGTGTGTGTGTGTTTCAACTCAGTTGCTGCTTCTCAAGAGTCCTCTGTCCTCACTCTTCTCCATGGATGGGAAGTAGTATCCTCCCTTTAAGCGCAAGTCCAGTACTTCCCAGTGTTAATGTTCTCAGACTCATCTTTTTCAAATCCTCAGATGGAGTTTGCTGTCGTCCTTTGGGCTGTTTCTGTGACCATGAAGAATCTCCTTGGTTACTCTGACTATACCTGCATTATCACTTTTGTCTTTGGCTTATATGTTGTTTATGTGGAGAGTTTATAGTATTCATATGTGTACCATGTACTGGGCCCAGATAATTCTGTTGTCACATTCATGCAGTAAAATGTTGAGTGGATGTATGTGATAAATAAAAAATAGACGATTTAAATTAATTGGGACGTCAAAGGCTAGGTGATACCAACTGTACACAAACCTCATGCTCTTTGCTTCAGTGCTCTGGTCAATTTTAATAAGAATGCCAGCTGACAACATTCTGCTGGTCATGTTGATTCTTCTCTGAGAACAGACACTATTCTGCCCCCAGCCACAGATTTGTTGTCACAGCATTTAATAAAAAGCACTGTGTGAAGGCAGTTTAAAAAATTCCAGAAAATAGGACAATAAGGTCACTGGACTTTCTAAGAATATATCTATGCTGAAGCATTGGCAGAGAGAGATACATATGGTTTTATGATTTTTCTTTAAAAATATATAGCTTAGAATTCCTAATTTTAATGTACTGTTAATGTCAGCAGAGAAGACAGCTGAAGAAAATAAAATACCTAATTTCTTGAAAATTCTACACTAAATAAATCTTCTTCCTATTCTCTCTGCTGCTAGTTTGTTTTTTGTTAATGCTTTTGAAATGTCAGCATCTGATTTTTTTTCCCCTAGCCTATCTTTTGGGAATATTTGGCATGCATTGTTCTACCTAATGAAATTTCTTTGAAAATTTCAAAGGAAATATTAAATCATTTTCTCACATAAATATTTACTTTGAAATAGTTTTGTATTTTAAAGGCTTTGATGTTTTATCCAAGGCACCATTTCTTTAACTTTAAACTCAGAACTGTTAACTGATGTCACAAATTTATTTTAGATTTATGCACAAAATTATTGAAAGTGACCCTTTCTCCCCGGTTTTGCCTTGAGTGTTTGGGCTTTATTGTTAGATATATTTAGTATAAGTATGAATTGAACATTGCTAACCTGGAAGTCTGCAACCCCAAGTTGTTCAAAATTGAAAACTTTGAGTCATGAAATGTTCAAGAGATTTCTGATATTAGAGCATTGAGGAATACACTAGTAACATCTTTAAAATCAGAACTCCTCCAAAACCTGAAACACACTTGGTCCCAAGACTAAAGGTATATGTGCTTTCTTAGTTAACCGAAGCCATTCAAAAATTAAAGTCTCAGCTATGACATGAAAGAATGAATGTGCATTTCTCATGTTCAATCTTTTTGTCCCTTTGCACTTTCCGTCTGCATTGCTCCTCTGCTGTTCATCACACTCCGTGGAGCTAACCCACACTCCCAAGTGTGCTCCTTAGGCCCCACTCTGAACGGCTCTTTTCCCTCCTTCATGTTTTAGTTCCTGTCCTTTCACTGAGTGATTTTGTGTCACTGGAGATGAAGTCACCCCAGTAGGTGATACTGCAGGTTTTCTTACATTTGTCCAAACAAAGCTCAGGTGCCTCTAAAATCTCTTCTGGTTCTGGCAGTATATGGAAAAATGATTTCCAGTAAGGCCTGTTATGCTCAGCCTTCCAAGGATACTCGTTCAAGTGCTGGCTCATGATGCAGATAACTTGCAGACTGCATGTATTGGACATTGTGATAGAAGGAAGAAAATGCATGGAACCCATTTTTCAACTCCACATGTGTGTTCATATTCTCTTTGGTTCATCTTTGTTCTTGAGCTTATGGGAGAAATCATGACTTCTTTTGAGAGGTAGGTTGTTATGTCTACACCCTGAATGTCAGGTGTGGACACTTGAATCCTGGTCAGGCTCTGGGTAGCCTCCCCACAGAGTGAGGGAGAATGCCTCCATTCCTCAACTCAAGAGGTGGAAGCTACCAAGCGAGGTCCCAGGTCCCATTCTTCTCTTAGGGTTGGCCTTAGAGTCATTGCTTCTTCTCAAGTCTGGATCTCAGAGAAGGAGTCAGCTTTGGGCTTGGGCTCAATCTATGCATTCTTTTGTACTATTATTTATATTAATTTCTCTGTTCTATTCGTGTTTTTTTATCACGTATTTCATTTAAACTTAAATGAGTACCTTTCATAAATCTTATAAAACATTTAAGATTGCAGTTTTGAAAGATTGTATTTTAAATTAATACAGTTTTCTTGAAATTTATAGTTTTGAGGGTGATAATTTTTTTCTTCCAATGTCATCAACCAGATTTCTAAGTATTTCTTCCCTCTCACCCCACAAGTACATAAAAAGCAATACATGGAATTTTCCCCCTTTGAAACCTTTTCATTTAAAACAAAACCTAAAACCTTGATTTTGAGCTTTATGCAACGTGTTCCTATGTCAAACATCACATGAACTCTATACATTTTTAATGCAATTTTAAAGCATCAAAGGCTATATTTAACTTAAGAGGGTGTATGTGCACACACTCCAAGGTTGTATGTGTGATACAAAATTCCCAAGATAGAAAATGGCTGCAAGTGAACGTTGTCTCTCTTCCTTTCCCCAATCAACTCCCTTTCTAAATAAGATGATGCCAGTTGCCAGTTTCTTCACTAGCTTTTAAGACTTCTAGTTTTCTTCCCGTATCTCAGAAGACTTGTAATTTTCTGTACTGCTTCCCCACCTCCAACCCGGTTCTTTCCCCCCCCCCCCACCCCTTTCAGTGGTTATCTTAAAGAGAGCAGCCTCTCAATGGCACAGGGCCAGGCATGTGGTTACAGAGTTGACATTGCAACCTCAGCAAAGGTTATCTTAAATTCCCTCAAATTCCCATTTGGCACTACACGTTGGTGGCTAGTTTTATATAGGAAAAGTGGTAAAGCTCTTGGCTCTTCTTTCTGAGCTTTATAAAAAATAGAAATCTCTGGCTCAAAGGGCACCTAGGCAAGAAACTCTTGTAACCCCATTCAGTTCTGCATCCCACAGTTTCTGTTAGGCTCTAGTGAATGGTTGGTGTCCTTATCATGCGCTTGTAGACCAAGTGGTCGGATTGTATAACATAAACACACTGTATTACATTAAAGTCTTACTAGAGTCCCCTGCAATTGTACTATGTGTGAAGTCATGGTACTCTGTTTTGACTTTGAGTTTTAAATATTCGGGGTTAACTAAGTTGTTTAGATTAACCAATTCAAAATTACCTGTTACAGTTTAGGCAGTAATATAATGAGCACGAGGTAAAGTCTAGATTGCCTTTCGGTGAGATGTATTCATAACAAAGTAAAGGCCTCTAGTGTATGCTTTTTGGGGCTGGCACTTTGTTAAATGGAGACATACCAGATACCCAGGAGGAGGCAGCACAGACATTTTATTTTCAAGGAAGATATTGCTCCCATGAGCAGAATTGACCCAAACAGTACTGTAGATTGACTTTAGAGTCTTCTTTCTGTATGAACTGTGACCTGTACAGAATTAGAACAATATGAAATAGCGTTGCTAAATTTCCACAACTGTGCTTCTGTCCTTTAAAGATAACTGCATAGCCAGGCACCGGTGGCTCATGCCTGTAATCCTAGCTACTCAGGAGGCTGAGATCTGAGGACTGCGGTTCAAAGCCAGCCCAGGCACAAAAGTCCATGAGACTCTTTATCTCCAATTAACCACAAGAAAGTTGGAAGTGGCACTATGACTCAAGTGGTAGAGTGCTACCTTGAGCTGAAGAGCTCAGGGACAATGCCCAGGCCCAGAGTTTAATCCCCACAACTGAAAAAACAAGCAAGCAAACAAAAATACTACATATGTTTATTATGTAAAAGGAATTGTATTTCATTTTAAAGTGTAAGCATTGGTAAACTAAGATGCCAAAGCTTCAACATTAGATATGAGCATAGTTCTTTTTCCTGGTGATACTGCATACATAAGGTATCTGAGCTTGTGGGTAAATTTTTGCTCTGGACTAGTTTAGAATAAAATTGCTTGATCTTTAAAAAATTAGCATTTGTTGGTTATAATGGGGGAGGAGCTCATTGAGATGTTTCTATGTATATATACAGTGTATAAAATAAAATACGCCATGCTGTGCATTACATACTTTTTCTTTCTGAAGCTGAAAACTTTTTTTTTTCTTGTATAATCAGAAAACATCCTATATAGATGCACTGTTGGTAAGAAAGTGTTTTAAAGTGCATAATTAGGGCACTTGAGCATAAAACTACAATTATACACTTGTGTGTTAATTTTGTGTACAGTAAGGCTTTAGTTTAATATTGGTTGTAAATGAAAGGAAGCATTTTACTGCCAATGAATGTCTACATTTTATGAATACTTAAGTAAGACCTTACTTGAATTGGCTGACCTGATACAGAAGGTGACGCATACAGTCTATTGGTAAAGGAAAACTTCAGGTAACTAGAAGAGAAACCCAACTGCCATGCACACAGCTGCAGCTCTGATTGCTGTGCCTCTGCAGCCATGCACACTCTTTTAGCTGCTGAACAGTTGATGTAAGAGCAGTGTACATGCTAGTTGATCAGGAATCTTTGGTTAAAATAAAGGCCTCAGTGTGTGTTGTTTGTGGATTAGCAATCTTTGGTAAAATAAATTCTTTGTACATTGCTTGTGGATTAGGAATCTTTTGGTAGAATAAAGGCTTTGCTATATGTTGATCGATCATGCCTTTGATAGTCAAATTCTGTGCATGAGAGTCAGAGCACGGACACTCTGAAGCTTGATATAGTGAAAATTAGATGTACCACTTAATAAATTAGATAACGTTGCAGAATTTGCCACCCTAACATGGTAGTACAGACTAGAAATAGAAATGAATTTAAGAAGGATATAAATAAATTTGTGGGTAATAGATTCTTACTAGTTATTCAGAGTAAATAAAGGCTATTCAGGACATATCCTTGACTTCTGAAAATTGAGGTCACAAAAGGCACTATCATTTAGTTCCACAGCTACAGAGAATATTCACTGGGAAAAGCATTGATCTGACCTACTATTCACTCACACTGTGATTTGCTAAATATAGAAAGAGTGGTTTTACAAAGAAACCAGAGTGGTGCAATTTGAACATTATTCTACCATGTTTATGTCTATGAAATCTTATATTTTATTACTTGTTGAGTTTAATAAAATAAATCTGTCATTAAACAAAGGCTTATTGCTAATAACAAATGAGAAAGTTTTACTGCATTGTTTCAGAAATGAAAAAAATGTATATTGCAACATGAGGAATTTAAAATTTCTAAGCTAAGGGAGTGGGTTTAAATTATCCTAGATGTGCTGGTTGTGTTTTAGTCTCCTCCACACCGGCAGCGTTTGTGGCCTGGAAGTTGTCTGCTAGGAACCAGGGACTGTGAAGTGGGCATGTCCTCTGTGGCAGCATGAGGTCCCTGCTACACACAGCTTGTGTGCCTGGCAGCATGGAGCACTTTCTGCCAGCCTCCTCACCCCACACTCTCTCTTTCTGTTACCAATGGAAGCTTCTGGCTTCCAGTGTCTGTCCTACTATTTAATTACATTTGTTGACTATTTCTCAAGCATCAAAAACTAATTTTCAGAAATTGTATGATTTATTTTCCCTCTTTGGACAAGTTTAATTACAAGATGTATTTTTCTTCAAAAAGAAGAAAGTGGGTGAGAAGAGCACCCAAGTTATCGAGAACTTAGCATAAGCAGTTGTAGAGCAGATCACTTCAAGGTCTCGATTGTGAAAACTCGATCGTATAAACTATATTACCTTCTAGCTTATTACTTCAACTGGACATGTTGACAAAATAGTATTTCCTTAGGTAGTTGCTTCAGCTGTGGGAAATTCCTTGCTGTGGGTAATTTATGTCTCTTATGCCTGAAAAATAGTATTAGATATTCCTGTGAATCAGAAGCCAGCTGAATTTGCTGCATTTGAGTGGAGCTGTTCTGAATTTAAGATTTTCTTATGCTTTTATCTTCCTATTTTGTGCATTTTACCTGGGAGGGCCTAAATCTGTGATTAAAACCAACCAACCAACCAACCAACAAAATTGCATTGCTTTTTGCCAGTAAAGATGCATTTTTATAGAGTATTTTTTTTGATAACCCTTAGAACACAGCAGTAATACATCATCTGAAGCAAATTGCATTTTGTTCTAGATTCATGAACAGTATTTTAGTTGGTTTAAGGAACGATAGCAAAGTAGTATATGTAGTCACATGTAGTACACACTGATTTTCAGACTCAAAAATATCATTATATGTATCAATACTGTCTAAGTCCCACATCCATGATCCATGCACAGAACTTTTTATTATAGTTATCACAAGAGTCATATTTTCAATCGCTCTAGTATTTTATGGCACCCTTTCATCCTGTTTGGACTCCTGACCACTTTTACTCAGTTTCCTATTGACAGAATTTTAGATTTTTAAGCTGTTTATTTTTAGCAGGGCAGAATTGAACACTTTGCTACATGAATGTTTTTGCTTAGTTGCTTCATATTTGTTTTTCCTAAGATAATTCCCAGAGGTAGAATTTTGAGTCAAAGGATATTATTTATATATGTATTGTGATTAACCTTACCCTGATTATTTTAATATGCTCAATTTCTGTGTAATATTTTAGATTATATAAATTGAAAACAAAAGTAAATTTAGAGTTAATTCTCTAGGAGCAGACATTGTCAAGTAGAAAATTTACATAAATAAGGGATTATGTAATCATTGAATATCTTAAAGCATAGATAAGTCAAAATACATTGTGTAACTATAAAAATCAGAAAGTCAACATTTTAAATATTTATTAAGTAAATTTTAAATTTTGCCAGTATTGTAAAGGTATAATTTACATATAACAGTATGCCTCGATTTTGTGTACACTACTTTGATGAGTTTGCCAAATGACATCCATGACACCACTACCCAACTTAAGATCATAGGACATTTCTGTGGCTACTTGAAAGTTACCTCATGTCCTTTTCTAGTCATTCCCCAGATCCTCTGACCGTTATTGTGATTTTTATGATAATACATTAGTTTGGCCTGATTTTGAGCCATTCTGAAATAATCATATAGTTTGTGTATATGAATTTAATGTTAGTTCTTTTTTTCCTTTAAGTATAGTACCTGAATGGTAAATGCCAAATGGTTGTTTTTAAAACAAAAGGATCTGAAGCTAGTATATGAGTTATATGGATCCAGGTATGGTGGTGTGATCCCAGCACAAAAGAGGCTGAGGTAAGAGGATTTTGAGTTTAAGGATAGCCTAGTCTGTATTGTGAGACTCAGTATTAAAAAAAAAAATCATAAAGCAAGACAAAAAAAGAGGCCCTCTTTTACCTTACACTGTATTAACACATGATGGATCACAGACTCAAATATAAGAGTTAAAAGAAGCTAGAAAGTTATAAAATTCTTAGAAGAAGACAGAGAGGAAAATTTTATGACATTGGACTTGGAAATGATTTCTTGCATAAGTCACATAAAGCATAGCTAGCAAAGGAAAGATAAATTGGACTACAACAGAACTAAAACTTTTGTGTATCAGATGACTAAAGCCCATGAGACTCTTATCTCCAATTAACCAGCAGAAAACTGGAAGTGGCGCTGTGGCTCAATGTGGTAGAGTGATAGCCTTGAGCTGAAGAGCTCAGGGACAGTGCCCAGGCCCAGAGTTCAAACCCCCGAACCAACCAAAAAAAAGAAAAAGGGGGGAGAACAAAGGGAGAGACGACACTGACCAAAAAGCACTGTGCTCATAAACTAAGAACTACACAATAACAATTTTGTATATACATATACACACAAAATCTTAATTATATCACTATGCAGAGTTAACCTTTCCTGTTTACCAGTGTGTCCTCCTGGCCATTGTAAACAGCACTGCTGCATTGAGTGTCCCTCCTGGAATAGTGCGAGCGTCTTCCAGGTTCAGTGTATGCTTTCAAGGCGCATCACTGAGTTATGAGATCAGGGCATGTTTTAACTGGCTGGGAAACTGTTCTCTAAAACTCCTTTGGAAGAAAACTTGAGGTGGGGAAGGAGAGAAGCCTTGGTGGTTTCATTAATTGGGGAGTAGAAGCCAACATTTTAAGATATGGCAATATGAAACATGGAGTTAACATGACAGAAGTGTGAAGGTTAATACGTGTGTCCTTTACTGGGACACACACATATATTTTCTTTTATTGCCACACATGCATTATTTTCCTGAAGTGAATACTTAAAGCAGAAGATCATTTTTAACCTCTTACTGGTAATGTTAGAAAGCATTCCTGTTTTTAAAGAATTGGAGCAGTTTTTCTGTTATTTTGTACGTTCTTGTATCACTTGTCATCTCAGGCACATTCTGGAGATTTCTAAGTAGCTTAATTTGTTAATATTGCTTTTTTTTTTTTTTTTAAATTTCATTGGTACAAAAAGCACAGAGCACTGCTGGCAATACTGGGTTACTAGGGTTAGTCATGTCCAGAGCATCATGCTGTTTTCTTTTTAAGGCAGTATTTTCTGCTGGTTGATAAAGTTGAGCATATGTGTGTCAGATTTGGGTGGCACAAGTGGTTTACATTTTGTCATGCCTTTTGTTTTGTTTTGTTTTTGAATTATCGGTTGTGGAACTTGAACTCTGGGCCTGGGCGTTGTCCCTGAGTTCTTCAGCTCAAGGCTCCTTCCCTAGCCCCTGAGCCACAGTGCCACTTCCAGTTTTCTGGTGGTTAATTACAGATAAGATTCTCATGGACTTTTGTGTAGTGCCTGGACTGGCTCTGAACCTCTATCCTTAGATGTCAGCCTCCTGAGTAGCTAGGATTATAGACATGAGCCACTGCTCCTGGTATGTCATGCCTTCACACACACACCCACAGAGCTCAGGGTATGAGCACTGTCCTTGGACTTTCTCAAGACTAGAGCTCTACCACTTGAGCCTCAGCACCACTTTTGGCTTTTTTCTATCTGGTACCGAGGAATTGAACCTGGGTCTTCATGCGTGCTAGGCAAGCACTCTAGTCCTAACTCCCAGCCCTGTCATGCCTTTTGATTACAATTTTTATATAATAATAGCTGCTTCAGTAATCCATTGAACAGCATGCATTTGTTCAACCAGTATATCTTGACTGTCTAGTCCTCTTCTAGGACAACTGGATTCAAGGTAGAAACTTGTATTCTGGTGATAGAGGCAGCAAATATTTGAATAAAATAACTATTCAGATCTTGTCCTTTGTGTAAATAAAATAGGTAATTTTCCTCACGGGCGAAAGAGGTAAAATTCTTCCTCATATGATAGCTTTGTCTGTTCAGGAAAGGTGAGACATTTGAGTTGGAAGTTCCTTGTAGCCTCAGTTTTCAGCACCTGTTACTACTGGTACTTTTTAATGATTATTTAAATGTAACTTAACCCACAACAGCCTGGTTATTTTCAGTTGTGTCAAACTTGCTTTAGAACAAAGAAAGAACCCCAAACTCCTAGGAACCAACATAGCTCTATAAAACCTGTGACAAAGCTTCTCTGCTTCCTCACAGATGTCTCCCCTGGCTCTTTGTTGCTTTTTGCTTTAACATCGTACGTGGATTTTTCAGGCCTCAGCCATATATGGAAGTACATTGGAGTTAGTTTAGGGCTGAATAAGGAATAATTTCCCAGGGCCTTAGAGTAGATACTCAAGAGATGAAGTTTGATCTAAACTAGAAATCACTAATCTGATCTGTGTGACTCCCAGTCCAGAATTGTAGACTGATCCAGGTGATTGGCAACAGGCCCAGGTCTCCTGGAGACTCCAGTATACTATGGTTTAGTTTCCTCATCCCAGGCCAGCCGCTTGTGCTCACAGAAATGAATTGGAGCAACAATCTAAGGGAATAGCAGATCCCATCTGATGTCTCCGTAGATGGCTTCCCCCTGCAGGTTGCCTTGCTCTGCTGTTAAGTGCTGTGGCTCCATCGAGGATGGCTTCTGCTCCCACCTAACCTCCCGCCCAATACTTTTCCCTGTTGTAACTGCAGCTCTGATGTCAGTAGGTTCCTACAGTTGGCTTCTTTTGCTTGGAAGATAGAGCCTCCCTCCCAAACAACAACATATTCGAATTGTGTGTAAACGAAGATAGTCAACAGATCGAAGTGCACCTCCTAGGAAGTTGCTGGCTATGCTGACTGCACTCACAGTCAACACTGGCAGACGTGTTATCCTCACTGCTTCAAATCCAACTGCAAAGATGCTTGTGTGAATTATGGTATTAGATATCAAATCAAACATATGGGCGTTGAATGGGAGGGTTTGTGTTTTAGTGGTGGATGGTAGTCTACCATGTGGAGTTGTATTTTATGGAAATTCTTTGGCTTAGCTTGTGGTAGGGACATACATTCATTATGAGATATCAAACTGTAAAATAAATAAAAGCAAAGATTTCAACTGTGCTGTTAAATAGTTTGCAGTGGAAGCCCGTCTGCTGTTAACAGCCCAGGCTGTATGTGATGATGCGTTGTGAGCCATTGTGGCCATACATTTTGTCTTTTACTGGCGATAGGTTTTGAAAATAGTATGGATTGGGTTGAAATAGGAACTGTGGCTTTTTACATTATTTTTCTTTTATTGTATTGGATGTGCTATTAATTACTGTACCAATTTGTTTCAGTGAACAATTAGAATGTCCTTTCTTTGTTACTCCTTTCTCCCACTCATGCTGTGTAGGAAGTTGGGCAGTACTTAGTTCCTTTCGTTTATGGAGTTGTCCCTCACCTGGACACGGTGTCCATAGGTCACGGGGGAGGCAACTGTGCCTCCCTTCTCAGCATGGGAAGGCTCCTTACTGTCCTGAGAGGCTATAGCTCTCTCTCCCTCTTATTCCGAATCAAGACCAAAAAAAAAAAAAAAAAAAAGTCAAACATTTTTCATTAAAAGAAGAAAAATAAAACTTAAACGAAATCTAGAGATACTACCAATGGTATAGTCATGAGGAGGTATTTTCCTCTGAAAAAATTGTATTTAGGTTCACTAAGGTAGAAGACTGACTTAGGCCATGTTGTTGTTATTTACAATTCAGTATACTTATATATATATGTATATACACACACAAATATATGTATATTTATATATATGCATTACATATAATGAGAGGAAATATTGCCATTTATTAGGTATGAAAATCTTTCCTTCAAGAACTCACTGCCAGGGTGTGGTCATCATACCAGCTTTTGAGGGGCATTTACAATCCAAATTATAGCAGTATTGTTTCCAAAATGTTTTGTTTGATGCTTAAAGAAATGAATTTTCTTTTTAACAAAAATAGTAAATGGAGGGCTGAGAGTTTGGCCTAGTGGTAGAGTGCTTGCTTAGCATGCATGAAGGCCCAGGTTGGATTCCTTGGTACCACATACACAGACAAAAGCTGGAAATGGTGCTGTGGCTCAAGTGGCAGAACACTAGCCCTGAGAGAGTCCCAGGGCAATGTTCAGGCCCCGAGTTCAGGCCCCAGGACTGGCAAAAAAAAAAGTAAATGGAACAGCTCATGTAACTGGTTCATACCTGTTAGAAATGAAACTGGGATGTTCTAACTTCAGGTAGTCTAAACTTGTACACAGATGTGCACCATGTAATTGTCCCCAGGCCACAGGCCTCCTACGAAATATGAACGAGTCACCTTAGACTGGGAATTCATTGTTATTTTCATTGTTGCCTCTCTGGCTTCCTTAGCAGAGGCAGTTGTTTTTTTTGTTTTTTGTTTTTTTTAGGTTCAACATACTTTGTTTTGTTTTGTTTTTGTTTTATATTAAATAATTTATTAACATTGATTTTTACATTATATTTCAAATGACATATTTAACAAACAAGTATACAAGAAGGGAATCTCTGTGTACAATCACTGACACTTAGGTTTTAGAACATAATTAAAATTTGGCTGAGGTTTTATATGTCATAGATATATATTAATCTCTGTAATAAAACATTATATCTATAGAGTCATCAATTTTTATGTCTATGTAGTTGTGTTTATATTTCCAGTACCATGTCCATAGTATTGGGTATGCAAATACTGAGTCCTCGCTCTTGTACTGTTTGGATTTAATAGCCACATATTAAGAAGATCATGCGCCTTTTGTTCCTTTGGTCTTGTCTCACTCAACATGATTCGCTCTAGATTCATCCACTTCCATGTGAATGCCATTAGTTTATCTTGTCATATATATATATATATATATATATATATACATACCACATTTTCTGTATCCATTCATATGCAATAGGGCATCTGGATTGTTTCCATCGCCTGGCTATTGTGAATATTACATAGATGAACATAGCTGAGCAGGTGTCCTTATCATACCTTGGGTTATGATGTTCGGGGTAGATGCCCAGAAGTGGTATGGCAGGATTGTAGGGAAGGTCAATTTTCAGTTCTTTAAGAAACCTCCACACTGCTTTCCAGAGTGGCTGAACTAGTTTAAAATCCTACCAGCAGTGCAGTAGGGTAAGGTGGTATCTTAGGGTTGTTTTTATTTGTATTTCCTTATGACCATGGATGATAAATATTTTCTCATGCTTTTCTGCTATTTTAACCTCTTCTTTTAATAAGTCTCTCTTTAGTTCCCTTGCCCAATTAGTGAATGGTTTGTTGGGTTTGGAGGGATTAGTTTCTTGAGTTCCCTGTAGATACTGGATATTAAGCATTTGTCGGATGTATTATTGGTAAATATCTTTTCCCAGTTGGTTGGCTGTCTCTCTAGCAGAGGCAGTTTTTTAAATGTCTGTATTAGGAGCTTTTTTCTTTTAGATTTGTTAATGACATTATGAATACTTGCTATCTTATTAAATGATTGTTTCTTCAAACAAAATCAAACTATCTTTGATTCCATTGATAACGTTTCAATTTATCTCATGAACATAAAATTTAAAATATTGTTACTTATCATAAAACGGACTTCTTGTTACCGAGGTGAAACCGTATTTGAGTTCATGTAATTGTACATTTTGATTTTTCTCATTTTCTTTGCTTGACAGATGCCACCTCAGTATGGACAACAAGGTGTGAGTGGTTACTGCCAACAAGGCCAACAGCCATATTACAGCCAGCAGCCACAGCCCCCGCACCTCCCCCCGCAGGCACAGTACTTGCCACCCCAGTCCCAGCCGAGGTACCAGCCACAGCAGGTGAGTGCAGCCCTCGCCGCCCAGGCTTTCCGTTGTCCTCCAGGTCTCTATTCTGAGGCTGTCTTTTCCTGAACAATTATGGAAGTAGGTGTGGTTTTGAGAAAAATATAGAATCACACTAATCCCTCCCTCCCAAATGCAAAGATGTACCCTAGTCTTAACCACCATCTCCTACCATCCCTTTCTAGAATTCCGTAATTTTGAGATCCAAGAGTGGGAGGAGTGAATGAGTAGTTTAGTTGCTGCTTGTATTACTGCCTGTTGACAGCAGAAAATGCCATTCATTTCATCTCCTTTGCTCTAAATCTTTCAAGACAGTGCTCTGTCGCCTTGTTGACCATGATGAGGATAGTTTTACTGGTAGCAGTTGGCATATGGATGATTTTGGGGTAGGGGTTCTTGGGTCTTGAACTCTGGGTCTGGGCGCTCTCCCTGAGCTCTTCAGCTCAAGGTTAGTGCTCTACCACTTGAACCACAGTACCACTTCCAGTTTTCTGGTGGTTCCTTGGAGATAAGAGTCTCACCGACTTTTGTGCCTGGTCTGACTTTGAACCATGATCCTCAGATCTCAGCCTCCCGAGTAGCCAGGCTGGCAGCTAGGACCCACAGGCATCTCGCTGGGTGGTATTTTTATCTTGACCTTTTATATTTTTGTTTGCCTGGTAAATGATACTCGAAAAGATTGTTGCCTTTTGACAGTGTTATCCCTTAAACCATCTTAGAAGCAGTGTACTAAAATACAAAGGAGAATTATACATAAGCTAGTTTCTAGAAGTATTTATTTAGGCACAGGGTCTTGTTATATATCACAGTCTGGCCTTCAACCCTTGATCCTCCTCCTCATCCTTCTGAGTGCTTCCATACCAAACTAGTTTCTAATTTAAATTGGCCTCATTACATGCTCTTATCTTATTGGGCTGTGTGTTTCAGCTTATATGATTAAGAGTATGTATGCATTTAGTAAATGATTTAGTTTCATTTTGTTTTAGAGGCTGCCATTCTTTGCGGGAAATGGGATGTAGAATCTTAAGTATATTAAGTATATTCTCAAGTTTGTCTAAGTCTCTTCCCACATGACTTCGACTAGAGTTCTGAAGAGAATTTGTGTCTTTAAACAAAGCATGTTCAAACCACAGTAGAGATTCAAGATCGTGTACAGTCTTGTTCTCTGCCTACAAGTTTTCACCGGTTACCTGGTCTAGCTGGCTCTGACTACATGTGTGAGCATTTCAAAGCCAGCTCAGTATCATCTCCTCAAAAGTGGCTTCAGGCTCCTCCCGTTTCTCCACTTAAAGTAGTTCCACATTTCTTTTATATGCTTCCAAAGAAATTGTAACTTTTATTATTATTTTTCTAATGTAGTTTCTTTTTTGTTGATATGTAAATTGTATCCTTTCAAAATTATCTTTTTTCATTATTGTTGGGGTGTGCAGATATGACAGCTTTGCAAATTAATTTTTATTTTCTTAGGATCTCATTTTTAAATCATATCTTTTAAAATAATTCACTACCTTCACTCATTTTGTTTTTCTGAAAAACTTCTTGTTTGAGAGAATTGTTGCTGCTAGTATGTTAACCTTGATTAAAGTGAAGGCAAGGATATGAGCCTTTCAAGACTTCTGAAGGACTGCTAGCCTTTACTTGGTGGGCTCCAGGCATCTGGAGCCATGCTTTCTCATGCTTTATTTAGTGAATTGCAAAACGTTCTTAATATACAGACAATATACTGTACATATGGTATCACCTAAGTTGTAATGTCATTGACACTTTGCATAATTGCGTCCTTGGTTTGTCTCTTCTTTTTGCCTTGCAGTTTCCCTATTTTATTTTAAAGTTAAATCATAGACATGCCTTTTCCTCTCAATAGTTGTGTAATGGTATGCGTCTGCTCTACAACCACAATTCTGTCATGACGCTTTAATAGAGTGAATATCATTTTTTTCCTCTGTTAACCTAACCATGGTCTGATATCCCTTGCTGGCCTCAGAATGCCTTTGTTTCAAGTGGATTTTAAACTAGGTTAATAAATTGATGTGGATTTTAAGCCTTTTTAAAATCTGGAACTGTTCCCTCACCTCCCTCGCTGTTCAGTTTGTGCCTTGTCATGTGGAAAAGCTAGGTTGGTTGGTTGTTCTACACAAGTTCTGTCTAGTTTTTTTTTTCTTGATTTGACTGGAATCATTCACATATTTCCTGAACGCCACTAATTACATACATAGGCTTAAACATAAACATGTCCAGTAAGCTTTCTTTCAAAATATAAAGAGGCACCTCAAAAGTTTCACTATAAAATGAGAAAAAGAAAAGCCAAGTGTCGTGGCACATACCTGTAACTCCAGTATTCAGGAGGATGGGGCAGGAGAGTCAAAAGTTTGACATCACGTCTCCAACACTTCAGGCACTGCTCGTGCTGCTCATATTCAGAGGCGGGGTATCTCTGACCCTCTCCATGTGTGTCATGGGCTTCAAATGGCTTGGTTGTGTTTAGCCGACACTATGGGACACCAGAAGCGGAGCAGCTTTCCTTTCTGTTTGAAGTTTCCTACCTGTCACTTCAGTGAATGGAACCCTGCAGACTTTAGGCCACATGTGTGTGGTGGTTTGTTACCATCACAACTGGATTTATTATGTCAGCTTGACATAATGCTTGGTTCCCACAACAGTGAAATCAAGATTGAGTGAGAGGTTCAAGGGGAGGTAGCCTTAGGATCACTTTAAATGACTTCTCTTTTGAGGTTCAGCAGACTGGTAAGTGTGGTAGATATCATGGTGCTGGTTATGCAGTTGTCCTGATTGCTCAAAGGAGCTGGGGCTTTTATTCGTTTTTACCTCTGTGCACCAAAGTCAGATCAGAGACTTTCCCTTTAGGAGGTAGGCATACTCTTAATCTAGGAGGATTGCTCTTCTCAGTTGCTTACTTTTCTGATATTTTGTTCCTGCCTGGCAGTGGTGACTCCTCCTCCTTTTTCCTAATCTTTGTGGTCCTCGGAAGGATGTAGCGCAAGTTAGCTTCTGTTGCTCTTCTAGTCATTTGCATTGTTAACTTGTGTTCACTCCTGTGTCCTCAGTGTCACAGCATTCATGTGGAGTCCAGGATCCACCTGAGAGAGGACAAGAAAAAGCATTTTGCTCAATAGTTTAGGTGTCAATCAAAAACATGCCAGATGGTCTCATCTCCATACCATTGGAATGCATGTCGTTCATAATCATTTTAGATTATGCAATGTTTATAGATAGACAATGTATATTTAAACTTTCAATATCTATAGTTGGTAAGCATGTTTATTTTTTTGAGGCACTTATTATGTAGCTAATCTGGCCTTCTGAATACTAAAATTATATGCTTGGGGTTTTTTTCCTCATTTTATAGTGAAACTTTTGTAATGCCTCTTTTTGAAAGAAAGCTGATTGGACAAATACACAAGATTTCAAACTAGTCAGAATAATTATAAGAAAGTAATATATAGTAAAATATTGCATATGAAGCAAGCGTTGCAGCATGGGGATATCAGAAGACTCATGAGATAGATGCTGGATATTTGTGTGGGATCTCTAAAACCTGACAACACAAAATGAGAAAAACACAGATGCATGTATAAGTGATTTTTTTAAAATTTTTTTTATTGTAATTAGTAAATGGGTTACATGATATTTGCCAGATAGAAGGTGCATTAATTCACATACATTGATACCCTTTCACATGTCTTGGTACCCATTTCCCTCCCCCCCCCACACCCCCCACCCGTCTTGGTTTTCCCCCCTTCCCTATCAAATTTCAAAGTATAAGTGATTTTTTTTCTCCCAGTTTTCACCTTTCTCAGGTCTAGTGTCTGCCACTTGAGCCACAGCACCAGTTCTGGATTTTTCTGTGTGGTACCACGTAAGCGAACCCAGGACTTTGTGTATGCTAGGCAAGCACTCTACCACTAGGCCACACTGTGGCTATAAAAGCAATATGTGGATGGTCTGTTGGGTCAGTGTTTACTACTCATGGTGAAAAATCTTGCACTGTTATCTGTATCTGGTGATTGTCATTACCTTTCTTCTTCTTCTTCCATCTTCCTCACAGCTACTCTTTGAGATCTATTTTTTACTCTTTGAGATTTTTTTTTTTTTTGGTCGGTTGTGGGACTTGAACTCTGGGCCTGGGCGCTGTCCCTGAGGTCTTCAGCTCAAGGCTAGTGTGCTACCACTTGAGCCACAGTGCCACTTCTGGTTTTCTTATGGCTAATTGGAGAAAGGAGTCTTACCGACTTTAGTGCTGGGCTGCTTTGACCCGCGATCCTCAGATCTCAGCCTCCTGAGTAGCTAGGATTATAGATGTGAGCCAGTGGCATCCAGCTTCCTTGAAATCTTACCAGTGAATGGTTTCAGTTATGGGTTTCATTAGTTTTACGATGTAAAATTTGTACATAATGGATTAGCATAGGCAAATTTCTAAAAATCCGTATAATACTCTAGATGTGATGGAAGGGTGTTAGGAGGGGCTGCAATGCCATTTGTAGGAATGAACTGTGTTTTCCAAAGTGCTGAGGTATGCCTGCGAGCAGATGTGAAAGAGGCAGGCAGATGCACACAATGCTGGGCAGACACAGATCCATGAGATTGTGACCATAAGCCAGGGAAAATACAAGAGCATTCTAAATAACATGCTTGCAAACTTGTTTTTCCGAAAGGGCAAGTTACCACAATATGTGGGAGTGGCCTACCTTTTATAAATGAGATACCTCATAGTAAAAGTGAGGATATTAAAAGGCTATCAAATCTTTTATCCCCTCTCTTTTTTAACTTTAGGATTTATCTACAAAACATGTAATGTATATAATATTTTAGATTTTGTGCAAGGGTTGCAACATGTGTTGCATTAGCAGATTCAGGAGTGTAGTGGTGTAGATACTCTGAAGCAGACTACCCGTCAGTGTATGAAAAACAGTGGGTCAGCTTTTCAGATTCAACCAGTTTATCCCTTTGGGCCTAGTTATAGTCATTCTTTTGTAAATGTTCTTTTTTTTTTTTTTTTCTTTGCCAGTCCTGGGCTTGAGCTCAGGGCCTGAGCACTGTCCTTGGACTTTCTCAAGGCTAGAGCTCTACCACTTGAGCCTCAGCACCACTTCCAGCATTTTTGTATGTATGTGGTACCAAGGAATCGAACCCGGGTCTTTGCGCATGCTAGGCAAGCACTTTAACCACTAGGCCAAATTCCCGGCCCATCTTTTGTAAATGTTCTTAAGTAATCTTCCTCCAGCGTGGTAAACCTACTCAACCAGGTGGAATGCCAGCTCCCCACCTGACAGGAGGCGGGGGGCTGCCAGTACTCTGAATTCACAACCACAACTAACCTCAGATGGCCCTGCATTTCCCACTCTGTTATATTCATGCCCCCAAAGCTCGCTCCCAGCTAGTGATAGCTTCTGGTTACACCAAGGGTGGAACAATATTACTCAACCCGAGACTCTCCTTTCCCCTGTATTTCTGAGGTACACACACTCCGTTTTCCTCTGTGGGCCTCTCTCCCTATGGAACATAGACATACCTTTCTTTCTGTGTCATCAATTTTTCTTTCTGTCATTTTCATTGGTGGTAATACATGCTGTTATTTCTCTTAACCAACAAAGTAGAAACAAAGGTCCCTTCCCCTTTTAAGACTAAAACCAGCCTATCTTTCTTTTTCTTGTACTTTTCCCTTATTGCCATTTCTTGAATTTACTCCATTATAGACTTTATTCCAACCATCTAGCCAACACTGAACTCTTTCCATACGGTATGGTTCTTTTTCCTTTAAATTGATGGATATATTGAATGTATTTTTACTATGCATATCATGGGGTTTGAAGCGTATACCTTGTGGAATGACTGAATCTAGCCTCTTACCATATGTATTACCTCACAGCTTTTCCTGTGGCAAGAACACTTGACATCCCAAAATGAACATGTTACTATTACTTCAGCTACCATGGGTTGCAGGCATTGTTCTGGACTTACTCCTCCTCACTAGAATCCTGCTATCCTTCTACTAGCATCTCCCCTTACGTCAGCCCCTGGCAGCTGCTGTGAGTCTCCACTGCTATGGTGAGCTCGGCTTTTAGATTCCACATAGGAATGAGATGAGGCAGTGTGAAACAGCTCCTTTCAAAGCCATTGTTGTTTTCCTGTCATTCAGCTCAACAGATATCTGTCATTCTTTCTGCCTTTGACCTCTCAGAAGCATTTGGGACAGAATAGCATCATCCTCCAAGCTCCTTTCTCATTTGATTTCTGGCCCTTTTGCTGACTCTGTTATGATCTTACTGCCACAGCTGGCTTCCATTTCTGGCTTTTCCTTATCTCTCTGACCTCCAGATATCTCCCTGTGGTCTGGGTTCTTCTCATCCTCCTTCGCTGTGTGATCTAATGATCTCACAGACTTACATACATAGAGGCCTGTGACTTCCAAATGCATTTCTATAATGGAGACTGCCCCGCTTCTAAATGGCCAGTGGCTTCTCAGTATTGCAAATGTATACATCTAACAGACTAATGAAACCCAGCATAGCACAAGCAGAACTGTTGACACTCTCATCCCTTCTGTTGCAATTCTACTCCACCTGTAAGTCATAGCATTTCCTGTAACATGTAACACATTGTTCTTTATCTTGTACTTGTCATTATAAAGCTATACTAGTTCTTTTTTACTTTTATCTTTAAGTAGTTTCACAAAAGAGTTGCCATTCAGCAGAGCAATTTATGAACACAGTTCATTTTGATCATCTCTATTTGTAAATTCTTTTTTTTTTTTTGCCAGTCCTGGGGCTTGAACTCAGGGCATGAGCACTGTCCTTATGCTTTTTCCTCAAGGCTAGCGCTCTGCCACGTGACCACAGCACCACTTCCAACTTTTTTTCTATGTACGTGGTCCCAAGGAATCTGACCTGGGTCTTCATGCATGCTAGGCAAGCACTGTCCCACTAGGCCAAACTTCCTGCTGTCCCAAAATATCTTCTGTCTTTCCCAAGAGTTTGAAACTGAGATTTTTCCCTGGGTTTTCTCTTTGTTTCAAACCTATTGCATCCCCTAAATCCAATTAAAGTTCAGACTCACCCTGATCCTTTGCTGAGATGGTTGAAGGGCTGTTTTATGCAGTGTAGATGAGCCAACAGGCTTTCCCAGCTAGCGAAGATCCAGTGGCTGGGTCAAAAATTTTACAAATTTCTCTCACAAGTGTTTGCAAATTATATCAACATCAGTTCCATTTGTGTGTGTTTGTGTATATCTTTACATATATATTTTCCAATGGCTCTTTCTTAGGTTTTATTTTTAACAAGGATACATTATAGTTTTCTGAGCCCCAACAATGTTAAAGATGTCACAGAATTCTGAATTTCACGTGGACCTGTATGTTATGGTTTTGGAATGAATTAATCATGGAAACTGAGGGATTTATCTGGACATTTGTAATTTTATGCTTTTTGTTGTTGTTGTTGTTGACCAAGAGGCTCCATAAATATCACACATGCCTACTAGCCAATCCTGGGGCTTGAACTCAGGACCAGTAGGTCCTGGCTACTGTTTTGGGCTCAAGACTGGCATTGTACCACTCGAGACACAGCTCCACTTCCATTTTGTGTGTGTGTGTGTGTGTGTGTGTGTGTGTGTGTGTGTGTGTGTGTGTGTGTGTAATTGGAGATAAGAGCCTGGCTTTGAACTAAGATCAGATAGACCTCAGTCTCCTAAATATCTAGGATTTCAGGTGTGAGCTGTTGGTGCCTGGCAATACCACAATTTCTTTTTAGCTTTTTCATTACCATTTAGTTCTCTTCTCTGCTATCACTTTAGGGACGGAAATGGAAGCCAAGTGAAAAGATGGCCTAGTGTATTCTCCCCAGCAGAGACCGATAGCTGGTACAATAATAGTGTTTACTATGGATACCATGGTCTACTCTGTATACCATGTCTACTATTTAGTTATTCAGAAGACTGACATTTCCATCTTTTAAAATGTACCTAAAGCTGAGCCAGGTCATTGGTCTAGTGGTAGAGTGCTTGCCTAGCATGCACAAAGACTGGGGTTTGATTCCCTGATACCACATACACAGAAAAGGCTGGTAGTGGTGCTGTGGCTCAGGTGATCTAGCCTTGAGAAAGCCCCAGAACTGGCGTGTGTGTGTGTGTGTGTGTGTGTGTGTGTGTATGTATACATACATATATATATATATCTATATCTATATTAGTGTGTGTGTGGTGGGATAAACTGCTTGACAGCTTTAAGTTTTGCATTGTTTTTGTTTTTAGTTTCCAATTGCTTTCCATTTAATCATTTTGAGGCCATGCTGGTTCCTGGTTCTCTCTTAGGAAACTGTCATCAATTCTGTCTTTACACCTCTATGTTTTCTTCCGCCTCCATTTCCTGTTCTGATCCTCTTCGAAGATGCGGGATAGGACTCTGCTGTTCCCTGCAGCACACATTACTTTCGGGTCTTTTCATCCATGATTTTGTGACAGAGCCACTTGTGAGTGCTTGGGGCAGTCGTCCTGTCAGTCTGTCAGCTGTGACGAGGGCTTCTGCTGATACAGCTCTGCCTTCTGACCTGGGCAGTCAGCAACCTCCCCTAACCCTCCATATTTCTCCATGGCTTCTAATTGCCTTGCTGCTTTCCTGGCCAGGGAAACTTTTCTGTTCTTAGACAAGAGCGGTACCAAGTAACCATAAGTTATAGCTTATTTGGAGACAGTGTATCAAGATGAATTTGATTTTTTGAATGTCTTCCTATGAAGCAGGAAGGGAATTTCAATCTTGGCTTTTTTACAGCTATACTTTTTCAAGCTGTCAGAAATTTTTGAAGGAAATATTAGATGTTGTAAATACATTCTTCTCTAGTTGCAATAAAAACAAAGGAAATTTGTAAGTGACTGGCATATCAGTTAATGCAGATAGTTGACTTTGGCTTCTGCAGTCATGTCCTCAGCCTCTTCTCCTGACTCAACACAAGAAGCAAGCAACCCACTTAACAGTGTCAGAAGGGCTGTGTCACCAGTGCAGTGCAGTGCAGTGGGTTCTCACCTGGAACCCTCACAATGAGCTGTTCTCTGTAGAGATTCTCAGAACTGGGTCTCTCACTTCAGTTCTGAACCTCTGATTAAGTCAACACACCTTCTCCAGAGTGTTCATCTTGTGGCTGGTGAGGATAATTCTAACTTGGGTGAATCACCACGTCTAGTTCCACAGGTATTTTTCCTTGTCTTTAAAAGCCGTGGTTCAGGCACACCGTCCTAGCTGAGTTGGCCTAGAATTAACAGTGGTGAGTCAGGAGCTGGAGAGTGCGGAACAGTTCATCTTTCTCACAAAAGTTTCTTGTAATTTGTTTAACCTCAGGTCTGTTGGGAAGGAAAAACAAAAACAAAAAACTTACTACATGAGTATAACTGTTAGTAAGAGCATAGCAAGCCATTCTGTGACTATGTCATTATTTGGGAATGTGTCATGCTGTAAGTCCAGGGATTAGTCAGACCTTCTCTGGGCCTCATGAGCTCCTAGCAGCTGGTGTGTTAGGGATCCAATGTTGGTGGTGTGCCTTTAAGGCAGTCTTGAGAATATGTGTGAATCTCCTGGTGAGAGAGGACATAAGCTTGGTCAAGAACCATTTCTTTGTTGGTGAAATAGAATGCTCCCTTCTGACCTTTCAGACTATAAGGTCATTAGGTGGTTTCTCTCAATGATTAAAAAATAAAATATTTTTACTCAGTTTTTATTTAAGGAAGCAAAAAGAAGCAGCACCAGCTTTGCAATTGACTTCTAACAGTGAGTCACTTGGCAGAAGTTCCACTTTCCAGCAGAAGTGCAGATATGGTAGCCTGCATTAAGTGGGAAGGCATGTCCTGGGGGTCAGTGGTTTTCACATGGAGTTTTAGCGAACTGAACTGGCAAATAGACACTCATTTGGAAAATAATTCTAGCATTTAAATACAAGAGCAAAGTTAAAAAATATTTCATATAGGATATCCATCTTAACACAGAGAATCTTTTGAGTTGAACTTGGAAAAAATACTTAATTATACTCAAAAAGTCAGTGGAATCTATTTCTGTCTTAAAAGTTGTAGAAGCATGGTATGGAAGCCACCAGAGAGCTCGAAGACACTCTGAGCACAGCAGCTGTGGCTCACTGTGCACAAACACTTCATTGTAATTATATTTCTTCTTATTTATGTGATAGGTTAACTTTAAATCACTCCTGAAGCTTTTGAGAACTGACCTTATTAAAAAAAAAAAAACCTCATGTTAAGTCACAAAATGCTCTTTTCATTGTGTTAAGGTTTTATTATAAGCAAAGGCAAGAATATTTGCAGTGTGTAGTCATTACTTAGCCTTTAGATATTAAGATATGACTATATTAATAATACTGAAAACTGGTGGACTGCAGGTTGGTAGACTTTTTGTTTTGTTTTGTTTTCAGGGCAGTGAATTTTGAATCTCCTCTCATTTTGCTTACCCTGTTGGCACTTATCTTGGGCTTTGAACTGTTGCTGGAAAATTTACTTTAAATTTTACAGCGGTGAGCCTCTGAGAAGAAAACTTTCTGTTTTACCCCAAAGGGAAGCTAGGACAACTCCTGGACTGGTGGTTTCTGATTGCCCCCTGGGTGACTTTTTCCCCTTCCTCCCAGGTTGTAAGGCTGGTGCTAGAGCCAGCAGTGGAGCACAGTGGTAGGAGGCCTCTGTCAAGGTCCTCTTTCTTTCTTTGCCTTCGGATGTGCCCTCTGGGAGAAGTCAGAGCTATCTGTGCTGCACTAACCTTAGTGTGTGTTTTGGTGGTGGTTATTCGGGGATGCAGCGCCCCCGCCCCCCTCCTGAAGAATGCAGAAAAACAGCTTTTGGAGGAAGGATGTTTGAATGTCATTTGGCATGGGCTTTTTCCTTAATTGCTTCAGAGTGGTTCTGTCATTCCATGCAAGCGTGTCTGCTGGAGCCTTTGCTGTTTGCTTTAAAGCAGCAAGAAAAGGAAGTGGAAACCCTTGGCTTTTACATACATCTTTCCCAGAATTAAAGGCATTTGTGACTTGTAATGAAAAACTTTTCAGTGGTCATTTATGTTTCAAGGTAGAACTGATAGTGCTATTTATTTTTCTGTTTGAGGTTTTTAAAGTATTTTCCCCTAGTACCAGAATAAAGATGAAACCCAGCCAGAAAGGGAGGGTTACACAGTGATCACAATATTTTCAATGCTTAATTTATTTTAGAAAGGTGGTAGAAAAGAGCCTCTTCTTAGGACAGCCACCCAGACGCCTCTGTACTTAGTACATCTTAAAGAGATGGGAGGTGAGCACAGCAGCAGGTCATGACCAACTGCCTTGGGGAAGCAAAGGAAATGCTAGGTTTTAAAATGTGTTTTGTTAAAGGCTCTCAAGGAAGACCTTGAGAGCAGGGTTATTTGCAAGATGAGCCAAACTTCACATCCAATCCTATGTTCAGAGTACATACTAAGGGTAGGCAAGTTAGAATCCTGTGTCTGTCTTTCTGTCTACATTTTCATCACTGGCTCTACTGACAGAAAAGGATTTAGGAAATAATATGCAGGCAGTTTGGCACATGGTCTTTTTCTCTGGCTCTTAGTTCTGGCTTCTCCAGCTCCCTGCCTGGAGTAGGAAGCTTTGCCACCCAAATGGAGGTGCTGTACTGAATCAGCCTCTACCTGAGAATGGCTCCTACACAACACTCTCCAGCTCCCTGACCAATAGCCTGGCTGCTTGCTTCTCTAATACTCAGCCTTCACGAGTACCCAGCACCAGGGTTGAAAAAAGAAAGGGATAAGCAAGTACTGGGCCTGGTAGCTCATATCTTTAACCCTAGCTGCTCAGGAGGCCAAGATCTGAGGATTGCAGTTCAAAACCAGGTAGGTAAGTCCTCGAGACTCTCATCTCCAGTGAACCACTAGAAAACTGGAAGTGGTGCTGTGGCTCAGATTACTCAGGGATAACACCCAAATCCTAAGTTTAAGCCCCACAACTGAAAAGAAGAAGAAGGAGGAGGAGAGAAAGAAAGAAAAAGAAAAGGAAGGGGTAAACAAGTATTATTATCAAAGGTCATTTATGGTTTCTCTTCTTTTGCTATTTACATTCTGACGAAAGACTGTTCCATTTGTCTTTATAATGCTCATTTTAGTGTTAAAATGTGAAAAGTGAAAATATACTTTAACATTCTTTATAAATTATTTTAATTAAAAACGTGTGTGCATACATGTACACCCATGTTAATACTGGGGCTTGAACCCTGGGGCTTCTTGGTTTTACTTTTGAACCACACCTCTATTTGTGCTGGTACTGGGTTTGAACTTGGGGCATATGCCCTGTCCTTTAACTGTTTCACTCATCTACAGCTCTACTTCCATCTGTTTGCCAGTTAGTTGGAGATGAGTCTCACAGACCTTTCTGCCTGGGCAGGTGTACATTCCTGGACTACAAAACTTCAAACTGGGATTCTGTCAGATATTATTGATTCAGGTCTAGAAATTAGGCCTTGTTTGGTGAGGTGTGCAGTAAGAAAGTCATTAGCATAGGCAAAGGAGAAATGGTTCCCATAAACCTCCACCACTTCTCAACTAAGCAGCCTTCATGTTATCACGCTCCAGTTTCTTCATCAGTGAAGCAATATGTGATAGTAAATGAACAGTCCATGGAAGGTACCTGGATTCAGTGAACCTCTGATAAAAATAATCAAATTTATCTTTTCTGAACATGAACAGACCTCTTTTCTTGTCATGCTTACTTAAATTGTACATTGTCACAGTTATTTACATAGCATTGTATTAAGTGTGGTGAATCCAATATAGGCAATTGAAAGTCTATGGGAGCACAAACATTGAATCAATAACAAATAGTATGTCATTTTATGTAAGGAGTCCAAGCATCCACAGAGTTTGGTGTCTTCACAGGGGTGGATATCAGAACCTGTATTCCACAGATAGTGAGGGACCATATACTTAATGTATTTTTGGGTTTGGTGTGAAGAGCAGAAGTTTCTTGAGCGAATAAAATGTGGAAAAACACCTGGAAAATCATATAAGTTGTGGACTTTGAGCTGCTATTGTCATTACAGCACCAGCATTCTGAACACTAGATGAAGTGCTAGTGCTTGAATGAATGAACCGTTTAAGTGTTTTGAAATAAGAATAATTGATAGTACTGAACACAGCGTGCTCCTTAGGAGGTAGTTTTTCTGTCTGAGGAGACAGGTCCTTCTCTATCTTGTTTTTTTTTTTTTTTTTGCCAGTCCTGGGCTTGAGCTCAGGGCCTGAGCACTGTCCTTGGACTTTCTCAAAGCTAGAGCTGTAGCTCTTGAGCCTCAGCACCACTTCTGGCTTTTTTCTATGTATGTGGTACCGAGGAATCGAACCCGGGTCTTCATGCATGCTAGGCAAGCACTTTAACCACTAGGCCAAACTCCCAGCCCTCTATCTTGGTTTTATATATGAAGAAATTTTTTGGTAATGAGTCATGGATGCTGTATAGATTTCTACATTTTTAGTGTTTTTTTGTGAACTACTTTTTCCTACAAAGAGCACAAGAGCTGAATGTTTACAATGCCTTCTCTGGCTTTCATAAATCTTTAGGACTCATTTGATAATTAGCTAAGTGATAGTGGCTCACACCTCTAATCATAGCTACTTAGGAAGCTGAGATCTGAAGATCACCATTTAGAGCCTGCCCAGATAGATTCTCCAAAGTCTTATCTCAAATTAACAGCAACACCCTGGAAGTGGAGGCCTTGCTCAAGATAGGGCTTCAGCTTTGAGCAGAAAAATCCTAGCCAGAGCATGAGACCTTGAGTTCAAGCTCTAGTATGGTCCAAAACAAGGCTTCAGCACATAGCACATAATATTACTTTAATCTTTATCATCTGAGAATCTTCATGTCTCTTGCTAGTATTTTAGGGAATGTGATTGTAGGCATTTTTTTTTTTTTTTAAATTTGGGGCCAACTGGTGATTTAGGGAGAGGTTCTTGAGGGAAACAATGGGGAAAAAAAATCAACTTATTTGCTAAGGCCTGAGTGCCAGTGTCTTGGATCCAGGGCTCTGATTTGGTAACCTCAGATGAGAAAGCTCCCCTAGGTTGCTCCCAGCAGGCTTCCTGTTCTCTGCAGGCTTGGACAGCTCTGCTACCCTCAGATTGCAGAAACATGCCATGGTACATTTCTGTTAAGCCAGGCATTTCGCAGTGAGGAACTGGCTGTTAATATTACTGAAACTTATCAGTAGAATTGTCCCTGTGTAGCTTGTATAGGCCTGTCGTTTTTCTTGAGTGCTTTTTACAAACCCTAGAAAATAATTTCTCTTTTGAATTCAAAGAAACTAAATACAGGAAATCAGGCTTTTAAGCAGTGAAGCTAAGAGTCAGCCTGGTAGATTTAGCCTCCTTCCTTCCTTCCTTCCTTCCTTCCTTCCTTCCTTCCTTCCTTCCTTCCTTCCTTCCTTCCTTCCTTCCTTCCTTCCTTCCTTCCTTCGTATTTGGGGTTGAACCCAGGACATGCTGCATGAAGGCAAGTGCTCTCTTAGTTCTGTAATTTCCTGTGAATGGTATTTGGTAATTTATCCATTGAGATTATATTTCCTGCCAAGGCCCCCATTGTGATTAACATTTAACTCATTTCATAGTAAAATAGACCTAAAGCTTATGCCCTGGGCCTTTCCCCAGACTCTTGTGGTAGCTTTCATTTTGTCCTTGTAATAGAAATGAGACCCCAGTGTGCTCCTTCTGGTCCTGCTTCTTACTATCCTGTGGTAAAGGACCTACAAAACAAGGCATCCATAGTACCCATCGTCAGCTACATTTGTAAATGCATCATTCATGATTTGTAAAATAATTGGTGTGAGTGTGTGGGTGTGTGTGTGTGTTTATGTTGTGATACCAAGGGATTGAACTCAGGGCCCCATGCATGCCAGGCAAGCACTCTACCCATAAGCCACTTCCTTGCCTTCGTCATTCATAATTTTAAATACAATGCTGAACATTTTTTCTAATATTGATGTATTATTAACATAGTTATTTCTTATTGAGGTTAAAATAAGTACATGCCTAAATGTAATTATAGCTTTAAAAGTAAAAATGCTCAAAACTCTCATGGATTATAACTTTTACATATTTATTAAAATAGCCAAACGTAAACTTTGTAGTCCCTCTGTATATTTTGTGTCTGTGATGGTTGTCAGAAATTAGCAGTTGGGGAGCCAGGCGCCATGGCTCACACCTGTAATCCTAGCTACTCAGGAGGATAAGGTACGAGGATCACAGTCCAAAGCCAGCCCCGGCACTAAAGACTGTGAGAGTCTTATCTCACACTTAGCCACTAGAAGACTGGAAGTGGTGCTGTGGCTCAGGGAGTAGGGCGGTAGCCTTGAGCTAAGAGCTCAGGGATAGCGCCCAGGCTCAGAATTCAAGCCCCATGACAGACCTCCCTCCTCTCCCCCATCAAAAAAAAGAAAAAAGAAAAAGAAATGAGCAGTTAGGATCTATTCTATATGCACTCAGATAATCATTCCATAGACATCAGCAACTAAGGTAGAACAAGTTTCCTTTTTAAGTGATTGTCACAAAATTTTAGTTTGGTTTTATTTCCAACTATATTTAGTAATTGAGAGCTTCCTGTGGTTAGAATAGCATGTTAGGTTTTGGTAGGATCTACTGATATTGAACTTTTAAAGCCTTGAAAATGGAATGTAAAGTCATGATAAGTTTTTCTGATAGTAATCAGCTGATTAGGTCAGTGTTACCCATTTTAGAGGGAGTAATTTATAAATTGGAATGTGTGTGTGCTATAGATGTAATGTATTTCTCAGCTTCTTTAAAAAGCACATCATTTATCTATAAAGAGAAAAGAGCAACAATATAACAGGTTATATGAGTCTTAGCTGTTTCCTAACGGAAGCTTACTAAAGAAATGGTCTAGGCTCTGAGGGAAAGCCTGATGCACAGGCAGGGCCTGCTCGCTTGGCTGTCCATTGCCGGGCAGGCCTGTGCCTTTGTGTTGTCTCTGTAACAGGTGAAGGCCAGTGAAAGGGGGCCTTGTGCCACCATTGAATCTGAAAACCTGGCCATTAGCCTCTGGGAACCACAGAGCACTCAGCAGGAGGTCTCTGTGGCTTGTAGGAGAGGATGGGGAGGGTGGTAATCATTTTGACCTTGCTTTTGTCCCCTACTAATTGTTACCCTCTTCTGGCAACCAGACTGAATGAAGAGCTACCCCTTCAAGTGTCTCTGCATCTCCTGTGTTTACTTCCACCTCCCAGACTGAGGTTACCAAAGGAAAGCCAGGACAACTGCTGTTGAATTCTTTTTATGAAAATACAGTACTATTAGAAGTTAGATCTTCAGGGGTAGTTGTTTATGGTGGATTTCCTCTTTAAAAGGAATAAAGGCCTTTAGTGAAAATGCTGCATTATTGGCATGTGCCTTCATTTTTGGAGCCTCTTTAAAAGCAGTTAGCACCAGTACTGGGCTAGTGTTGGCTAGTTAAATCTGGTTGTGCAGCTTGTAGGCTTTGTAGTACCAGCTTTTGGCTTAAGAAGAAAAGGGCGAGGCCGCAAAAGCTTTGTATGTGGCTTTTCTAGTAAATGTTACATTTCTAAGTAATATTTAGGGGGTATATAGGAGAGGTAGAATTTGAATATGATGTTCTTTTATGCCAACACCCATTTGAACTGGCAGAAAAGAGGAGAGAATTTTATTTTAAGGGGCAGTATTTTCCATTCTTTTTTTCTTCCTCCCCAATTACAATCTGGTTCTTCAGCTTTCAGTGCCAATTGAGACATGCTATAGTAAGTCCTTAACATTCTGGCCTTTGACTGTAAATGATGGTCGGGCGTTTAGTAGCAGAGTACAGAAGTTTAAGGAGCTCTAGTGTAAGTATGGTCTATATGATACCATGTGGTATTTGAATTGTATAATCCCATTTCAACACAGTGCTGAGACCACGCATTGGGAAAGCATGAAAACTGTGTAAAAGCATGTTTCTCATTGACAGGCAGGTGGTGGAGGTGTGTTTTGTTCCCCTACTGTTTTATTCCTTGTTAGGCTTTTCTGAAAACCATGCTTCATGGGAATGTGGACTTCTGCACGTGAATGTTTATTAGCTTTCTAGAAACCGTAGGATACTGTGAACTTAATAATGTGCACTGTTGGAGGAACATATTAAGATGTGGCTGACAAACTTTTTTTTTTCCAAGTTTTTAAAAATTTGAGATAATGTTAAAGATGGCTTGCAAGAGTAAGAATTAAATAGTATTTCTTCCATTGATTTATTGTTTTGTTTTGGCTTTGATGAAGTGTTAAAGAAATAATAGCTATGTATATGTAAGTTAGCTATATAGCATTACTTGATACTTTGTGACAAGATTTTATTTCATGTTGGTTACCAAAGCAGCTTGAAACTCCCAAGTATTTATGAAGAATTTTTATTTGTGTTTGTTTAGGATATGTCTCAGGAAGGTTATGGAACTAGATCTCAACCTCCTCTGGCTCCTGGAAAACCCAACCATGAAGACTTGAATCTCATACAACAAGAAAGGCCATCAAGCTTACCAGTAAGACATTAATGTGCTGATTTGGAAATGAAATGAGTTAAAGATGTTTTTAAAAAAAAACTTACCTTTTTTGTTTATTTCATGTTACAACAAGGGAGATGTTTCTATACTTCACATTTATTATCTATTCATTCTGGAGAGGTAATATGCAGTCTTTGTTGTGGAGCAGACAGCAGTGGAAGGTTTTATGTGGCTGGTTGGCTTTGTGTGCAGGAAGATACTGTTGTTGTCAGCTTTCTTTAGCTTGTTGCCTTTCATAGAGTTACGAAACAAAGTCGTCAATGCAAGGATTGAGTACAGGAATTCTTTTGCAAAGAATATAAATGAAATAACATATCTGATATAGTAATTTGTAGTATTCCCAGGAATTTATATTTGCATGAAGAAATAATGAGGTCAGGTGCAGAAGGCTTAGGCCTATAATCCTAGCTACTCAGGAGGCTGAGAACTGAGGATCACAGCTCCAAGCCAACCCCCGGGCAGAAAAGTCCCCATGAGACTCTTTATCTCCAATTAACCACTCAAAAACTGAAAGTTGTACTATATGTAACTCAAGTGGTAGAGCACTAGCCTTGAGCACAAAGAGGTTCAGAGGCCTCACGAAGGCTGAGCTCAATCCCTAGAACCAGAAAAAAAGAAGCTGGGGGTGGGGGAGAATGAGAAATTATAAAAAGAAAGCAGTCTAAAATATGACAAAGCAGTGTGTAGGGCATTTCTGTCAGCACCTGGTTTTTGGTGCTTCAGTCATGTGTCTCTCAGAGTAGAGACTGTGGTGCAAGGTGCCATGGGGCTTCTATGGACAGAATCACACTAAAATGAAGTCTTCTGTATTGAACTCAAGGAATGAATCTGTACGAGTATTGTTTTACAGTAATTTTGTTAAAATACTTGAAGAATTAGTTACTACTTAATATCTACTAAGATTTCCTTAAGACTGCAGTTCAGAATGTCCATGATTTTAGTTTCAATTTGTACTAAGTAAAGTTTATTACCCCTTCCAAATCTTTGAGACCAAGCACTTCCCATGAATGTGATGCATGACATGCGCCATGTATGCAGGCCACACCCCTTAACATGACATGCACCATAGAGAAGGAAGGGAAGGCTATAGGATACACTGTCTTTGAATGTTTTTGAAACACTTCATTTTAAAGACTTTATAATTTTTATAATGGGATAGATGAAGCCATAGCCCATTTATTTAAGCTGTATTGAGTCATTTATTGTCTAGTTGTTTGGATTTTGAAAGAATGGGAAAGGTATGGTTTTCATGCTAGAAGCTTTTTTAAAAGCATAATTAAGGGTCGATGGTCACGTGGAGTGTGTATGGCATACATGCACACTGTTAATAAGTGGAATGTTTGCTGAATATTTGGGATTGGCTTATGGTTCCAGGGAATTTAAATTGACATATGGAAATCAGGTGGACTGTGAATTTCCCTTTCCCCCCACGTGTGTCTGTGTGTGTGTGTGTCTGTGTAGTCCAATTTTGTAGGCCTATTATTGGGGGCTGATTTGTACTATGACTTAGACTAATAACAATTTTCTGAGTGACCATATAGTCTGTACTGCCTCCCTCATCTCCATTTGAGAACGTGGAGGTCCTTCCCTAGCCTTTAATTGTCACGGTTGCATTTTGAGGGATTGGTTGTCATCCAGCTAAGCCTAAATCTACATGTATAATTGGGAATAGGTGAGCTTGTTTCTGAATTATTCTATTTTATTCTATTTACATTTTTTTGTGTATTGAAATAAGTTATGTTCTTGTTAATGATTTCCTTACCTATTTCCAAAGTGTTTGAGGTTATTCATGATACAATTATTTTTATACCAGACTGAAAGATTTTTTATTTGTTATTAAAAAGGAGATGTACAGAGGGGTAACAGTTACACAAATCAGGAAAAGATTATATTTCTTTTTAGACATTGCCCACCCCTTCCCTGTTTCTTACCCAGTTTTTCCTCGTTGTCCCCATCCACAAGTTTTCAATGTAGAGTCTAGTGAGAAGCACTGCTGCATTTCTTCACCCTTTGGCTCTGTATTCTGTGCCTCCCTTTGCCTTTCCAAAGACAGACAAATGAACAAGCAAGACAAAAAGAAAACAAAACAAAAACAACAACGAAGCAAAAAAAAAAAACCAACCCCCCCCAAAAAAAACAAAAACAAAAACAAAAACAAAACCAACCCTCTTGTTTCCATTTCCTGGAGTTGATTTAGATAAGTACTCTTTTACATGAGTGTAGACACATGGGCATTGCACCTTTGTGTTCCTCCCCTAAGTGAAATGTATTATTAAACCTGTTGTGTTTGAACTCATAGGTAAATGGGCTGGTATGTTCAACAATACTGTAATCCTATTCCCCTATCCTTTCTAGAGAACAGATTTTCTAGAGTTTATTACAAGTGTATAGAGGGGTCAATTACAAAAAAATCTGGTGTTAACTAAAGCCTCTGATTTGTGAGGATGGAAATTGGCTTCATGTAAATGACGTTCAGTACACCATTTTTTTCCCAGCTTGTGTGTATAAGCAATTTCTATGTGAGATTTACAATTACGTTTTTGTTTATGTGGATGTTTCTTTTATAATTTGTACATAATTAAGGTAATTATGGCTTCAGGGAACATCCTGTTAGTGTTTTGTTATGGCTCTAATATTGACAATTTCCTTTCTTTTTTCTTATTTTTCTTTTTCCTCTCTCCCTCTCCCCACTTCCTTCTTTTCCCCCTCTCCCCTTCTCTGACTCCCCCTCCCCCTCTTCTTTTGGTGCCACTCCTGGGGCTTGAACTCTGTGCCTGGGTGTTTCTGTCCCTGAGCTTTTTTGCTCAAAACTAGCCACGACTCTACTTCTAGTTCTTTTTGAGTGGTTAGTTGGAAATAAGACTCTCAGACTTTCAAATGTGAGCCTCAGATCTTTGCCTCTCAAGTTTAGCTATAATTACAGGGATAAGCCACCCATGCCCAGCTAATATCAAGTATTTCTCCAGAGTTATTTAGCTAACAGATAAATTCACACCATAGGAACCTCAAAGCTGTTGTCTCATGCCTGAATCTGACACACTTTGAAGTATCAATGACATAAATTTTGTGTTTTTACTTGATAACAACCCATGATATTTCTAGTTTTGTAACTTAGAAGTAAATTGTAAATCTTAACTGGACCTTTGTAAGTGTAGTATAGTGATTTTAAATATAGATTATACAGTTATCCATTATAGAGGACTGTAATTCCATAACATTCTTTTGATTTTGGTTGCGTTGAGATTTTATAATTCTTTCTGCCTGACATCTTTTCTCAGCATGTTTGTTACAGTTATCAACTGTCTATAAAAAGGATATTCCCCATATTTGGAAGCCAGAGCTCTAGCTTGATCTCTCAGTATGCTGGTTTCTTCTCCCTCTTGAACTGATTTGTGTTTGTCAGGGTCATTATGCTCTTTAGTTATGTTTTCAGTAGACTTAGATGGAGCCTTACGTCATTTGTAGAAAGTAAAGGGCTGGTAAATTAATGCTTGTTCTTTGTTCTCCTTTGGGACATGACCAGTGATATTTACTTTTTACTTAAGGGACTCAGCTTAGGCTCAGCACAGGAGTCCCTTAATATTACCCCACTTGATTCTGTATCTCCTAATCATATGGATTTTCCCCCCATTGAGATCCATTCATTTATACATCCTTAGTGAGTGTTTTAATTGATAATATTTTTCAGCCTATTGTATGCAATATAACAGTCAGTTTGAAGAGCTTTTCCCATTAGGATATTATCACTTAGTAATCTGAGAATGTTTTTCTTTACTCTGCCTCGGGCATTGATAGGAAGTGAAGTAAACATTTTAGCAAAATACAGTGCAGATCTACAGACAGCACTGCTGGTCAGCAGCCTGATTTCACCAACACTGATACATCTCAGTTTAATATCTATCAAAACTCCAAGGATGATTGCTAAATAGTTATTAAATCTTTGTCATTTGTGACATTGACAGTTTATCCTTTATTAGTTATTTTTATAATCTTTGCTTATTTGTTTTGACTAAGAATCTCTCATGCTCTTTATTATGTTTTATTTAGTGTTTTCTGAAAATTATATCAAAGCTTAGTTGAAATTCCCTCTCTCCTATTTCATAACTTAATTTCAGTTTATTTCAGTCTTTTTTGTAGTACTTAATTTTGTTCAAAAATCTTTTTCCTCTATGTAGTAATGCTATGATTTTGTGAGTGTGTTAACTATACTGGCAAGTTGATCATTCTCCAGACCATTCTGGTTTTGCCCAGTGACATTTAATTTTTACCTTGGTAATTGTTTCAAGATAAGAAGTAGGCACTTTGGATAATTAAGCTCAAAGAGCTTGAAAACTCACTTTTTTGGGGGGGGTTCTGAGGTCTGAACTCAGGGACATAAGCTTTCTAGGCAGATACTCTACTGCTTGAACAATGCTGCCAGCCTAAAAATGCCTGCCTGCCTGCCTTCCCTCCCTCCCACTTTTCCTCCCCCCACCACCTTTCTTTTTTCTTTTTGTTGATCATGGGGCTTAAACTCAGGGCCTGGGCAGTGTACTGGGCCTTTTGTTCAAGGCTAGTGCTCTACCACTTTGAGCTACAGTTCCAGTTAGTTGGAGATGACTTTGAACAGATCTCACTCAGCCTTCCGAGTCGCTAGTATTACAGGCATGTACAGTCTATATATGTTTCTACTTACAAAGTTGACAGAAATATTATAGTAAGGGTAGATAAGTTGTTAATAAACTTAAGATATGAGTAAAATATTGTACAACCACAAAAAATTGAAGGTTTTATTTTCCTCCATCAGCAAAACAGTATTTTTTTTCCTCCAAGGATTAGGAAGGATTTTTAATACATCCTCAGTTTAAAAGTAACAAATTTGGCTCAGTGCTAGTTACTCAGGCTTATAATCCTAGCTGTTCGGGAGGATGAGATATGAGGATAGAGATTTGAAGCCAATCTGATGAGGCTAAGCCAAGATACTTATTTTGATTTCACCAGAATTAAAGACAGAACTGGAGGCACTGCTCAGCTTGTGAACAAAAAAACTGAGAATATGAGGCGCTGAGTTCCAGCCCCAGTACCAAGGTTTACACATATATACGCTAAAGTTGTTTAATCTCTGCAATGGAGCTGTTATTAGTTTTATATTTCAGATTCTGGTTATCTAAGTTCATGTTAGTATATCTCTAGTGTTCTCACAGCATTTTAGAATAGGCCACCCTGGTATGCCTTTTTAAAGTATGTCGGTATATATGGTCTGTTCTAGAAGGCCTGTCAGGTCATTTAAAAGCCTCTCTGTCCCAGTGGCACAGTGGCTCAAGGGGTAGGGCAGTATCCTTGAGCTGAAGAGCTCAGGCCAAGGATAGAGCCCAGTCCCAGAATTCAAGCCTCAGGATTGACAAAAAACAAACAAACATACAAACCTCTCTGACCCTTTCTTCTTAAGTTCTAACTTCATTGAAAAAGGACTACTCTAATTGGGTTTTTGTGTATGTTTTAATCTTTAATGACATGTTAGGGGCAAAAGCCAAACAGTTTAGAAGTATAAATATCAATGATATGTTAATAGGAACTTTTATAGTACATAGATTTGATAATATAGTCCTTTGAAGAATTGGAAACTGCTGGAATAAACTAGACAACTGTAAATGGGTCTGCTTTTCTCCAAGTTCACAACCCAGCCCACAGAAGTATAACTTCCCTGTTATGAGTTCAGGTTTTGCAAAAGTTAAAATCTCCCAGACACTGGCTGATGAATGAACTCTTTTGAAACTTTATTCGTAGCTTGAACTTCATTTAAAGGGTTGTCATTAAAAGGTTAAGAGTGTAACTGTCTTCCATTGATTGATCCTTTCAAATCATTCTGAATCTTTAAAAATTACAATGTAATGAAAGAGAACTCTCATCTGTCTTCAGACATGGTGTATTATGCCAGGTGCAGCTGAAGACCTACACCATTTCTTGTCAGTGTTCTCAGCTGTCATTTCCCATTTGTTGTTTAGAAGCTCTAGAGGAAGCGTTTTTGGTAAGGTGGGAGCCTCTTGTGCTAGGTAGGGCAGGAAGGGTAGACAGGATGGCTCTTTGTCCACTGGAGTATCTAGGATGTACTTAATCACTTGTAAAGTTTCAAATTGAAGATATAGGCACATTGTTTTTTTCTGTTTTTGTGGGGGATGGGGAGTGTTGGTTTAAAGGTGACACAATACTCGAATTTCTTCCTTAGGGATATATATTGTATTCTGGCATATTTTAATCCCCAATTGATTTCAAATGGAGATTTGGTTTAGATTAAGGTTGAGAAGGGTGTGTAGGCCTCATACTTAGAAAAAGTGGACACTAGAAGTGTGGTTCTTTTCAGTAGTGGATTATTTAAGATGTGCTACTCTGCAATTTTATTTCTCAAGGTTTGTTCATGATACCGGTAATCATCTTGAAAATACAGGATACACTTGAACAAGGTGGGAAGTGGGGAGGTTTATGTTTCCTTTCAAAGCAGAATTCCACTGAAGTATTTGTTCTGCAAATGAAAATTGAATAAAGCATCAACAGTTTGGACTTCTTCCAGGAAAGAAACAAGCTGAATATGACAGAAAGCTTGAATAAATTAATATCTAAGAAGAACTATAGTTTTCTTTTCTTTCTTTTGCCAGTCCTGGGCTTTAGGCTCAAGGCCTGAGTACTGTCCTACCAGTTGAACTACAGCACTGCTTCTGGCTTCTTCTTTTTTTTTTTTCTTAATATGTGGTACCAAGGAATTGAACCTGGTTCTTTGTGCATGCTAAGCAAGCACTCTACCACTAGGCCAAACTCCCAGCCCTATACTTTGCTTTTAATAACTCAAATGTTGATGTACAAAATGTTTCCAAATTGTCATCATCATTTCTGGTAGAAAAAAACACTGTGTGTGTGCATGTGTGTGTGCGTGCATGTGTGTGTGTGTGTGTGTGTGTGTGTGTGTGTGTGTGTGTGTGTGTGTTGCAAGGGACTAAACCCATGTCTCCTTGCATTTTAATCATCGCTGTATGCCACTCAAGTCTATGCCCTGCTCCAAAGAAGGTAATTCTAAATTCATTGTGCCCAACACATTTACTTCGAGGCAGTTAACTTTAAAGTTCTGTTTAAAATTTCAAAACAGATGTTAACTAAGAATGCCCTCTGAAAACTTTTTCATGTAATAGTCTGGAGATTTTCCCTTATGTATGGGGGGAAATGAGTTTCAACCCATTTTTGTAGGGCTGTCAATTAGTTCTTTAAAATTAATGAAGGATTATGAAGGAGTACTACAAAAAATAGAGTAGACAAAATTGGAGATGAGGAAGGGCTGAAGTATAACTGATTCACAGGATATTGGTTTTGATAATAGAAAGATAACGATGATCTCTAGCTGATGAATGGGGCTCATTAAGCAAGGGATGATAAATGCAGATTCTGCTGGCTAAAAGAAAAGCCTGAACACAAATTTTACCCTAACAAATGGAGGCCTTCTAGGCTTTGACCTAAATTTGGTTCCAGGATGTCCTGGGTGAGGCTACAGAGGGCTTCTCTCTGTGGCCTGGTTATTGAGGCCATCTTTGAAAGCCCTAGCAGAGCATATTTGGCATTAGCCTGTCAGGTCTACAGTCAGGAGGAGAAGCTGGAGGCTGGGCACCTGAAGGACTGATGGGGATGGGAAGTAGAGTCGCAGGGGGCATGCTAACACAGCCTGGACTTGAACAGGAGTACATGCTTTACCTTGCTTCTTTTCATTGCTGATTTGAGGTAGTAACGAGGGTTCTGGTGTTGTAAGGACCCCTTGCAGCCGGACCTGCTGGTAGGTCTCTGTTCTACAGTGCCTGCAGGGTGGCTGGCCTCCCCTCCTCTCCTGAGCCACCTTCTCTAGTGCCATTCCCCTCCAGACCCACACAGGTGCTAACCAACAGGAGGCAACCAACGCATTTGACTTTACATTATCCTACTTTCATGGGAAATAGCTTTTACTTTACAGATTTCCACATTGCAGGTAAAGAGAAAGCACACATCTGTTTCCTATAACTAGGGATGTGTAAGCAGCAGGAGCTCATGGTAGCATTTGTAGACTGGTTATTTGCTTTTATGTTTTTCTTGGGCCTGGAAGTAACTATTTTTAATATTAACTGTCAGTTTACAAGAGGAAATAAATACATGCAGAAAAGGCTCTCCTGAACCAAGGTTTTCCTGTTCTTCTATCACAATGCAGGATTTTAGAGGTCTCCCTCCTATCTTTTTCTTTTCCCTTATCTAAGTTGTTGTAAAGTAACTGAATGGTCTTGTTTTCCTTTGTTTGGGTCAAGAAATTTTAGCTGAAAATTGTTGCTGTGTGAAAGAAGATTATTGACTCAACAAGCCTTCAATTTTCCGTGAATAACACTCCCACCCCCTAGCTTTGGGAACATGCCGTGCATGCATTCTATTTTAAAATACAGACTGCAATTTAAAACAGGCAGTTTGCTGCCCCACTGAACTTTGTTTAAGCCTGGAGTAAAAGAAAAAGAAAAGCTTTAAGCCACAAAAAAGTGACTAAGCTTTCTCTCTCTTTCTTTTTATAATGTATTTTATTAAAAACAGAAAATGCTTTGGGCACTGTTGTTAAACCCATTCACAAGCCTAAATTTTACCAAACTTTAGACTGGGATGTGTACATCTTCTGACTTTATTTCATTATTGGCATATCATTTCAATATTGTTGAAGGCTGCTCGAATTCATTTGCAGTAGAGCTAGAATGCATCAATTTATGCATATTGTATATGTTCAATGCAGAATATTGATTTCAAATTTAAGTATGCATTTTTAGCAGTTATTTATCGATAGCTACTTTTTGGGAGGGGGGAGGTACTACTTGCATTATGCCTCCATTCCTTTTTGGTTTAGTTATTTTCCAAGTACAATCATGTATATTTGTCCAAGGCTGGCCTCAGAGCACTTATATCCTTCACCATGTACCTCGTGTGTAGCTGAGAACATAGGCATGCATCACCACATGAGCTTATTTGATTGAAATACAGAGTCACTTCTGGTTTCTAAGATGGGTAAACCTGTGACATGCCTTTCTTTCTGCAAAACCTTCATTTTCAGAGTGTTCCAACTAGAACTAGGAAGACTGCCATAGAGAATGACGTCACTGATGAGGCTGAATCTGCTGTTTTAGTGTGGGCAGTCAGAATGCAGAAGAAGAAATTGTGGCCTTAAAGGAAATAGTAAATGGTACTCAGCCTGACTGATATGTCAAATGAGTTGGTACCAAATGCAGGGTGATGTGAAATTAAAACAAGTCCTCTCTGGGCGCAGTGACTGCAATCCTAGCTACTCAGGAGGCTGAGAGCTGAGGATCAAGGTACAAAACCTGCCCAGGCACAAAAGGACCTGAGACTCTTATCTGCAATTAACTTCTAGAAAACAGGAAGTGGGGCTTGGCTCAAGGGTAGGCCGGGAGCCTTGACTGAAGAGCTCAGGGACAGCGCCCAGGCCGAGTTCAAGCCCCATGACCCATTAAAAAAAAAATTCCTCAATAAACTTGGCTTGAATTTTAAAACTTGTAAAAGAAAGCAATTCATCTTTCTTGCTAAAGCTATATTTTAGGTTGTTTTTAAAATAAAATAAAACATTGTCAAAAATAGGCATATACATTGATAAATTGAATAAAGCATCAACAATTGGACTTCTTCCAGGAAAGAAACAAGCTAAATATGACTATGAGCTGAGATCCGAGGGTCTCAGCCTCCTGACTGGCTAGGCACAAAAGTCCATGAGACTCCAGAAAATCAGAAGTAGAGCTGTGTCTCAAGTAGTAGAGCTCTAGCCTTGAGCTGAACCGCTCAGGGACAGTGCCCATGCCCTGAGTTCAAGCCCCACAACCACCACCAACAAGAAGAATGTAGTAACAGATTTTGTATAAACAACCAAGAGAAACATAACCTAACTCTGCCCTGGTGAATGACAGGAGGTCTGTCATAAGAAATGAGTTCAGGCTGCTGCTTCTCCGGGAAGACACTAAATGGAAGACCGGTGCAGTGGGAGGCCCTGGGGCTTCGGGACCCTGAGGGCCCAGGCTTGGGAGGCTGCAGTGGCTTCCCAGGAGGCTTAGGTAGCGGCCTGTGGGGTCGAGGTTGTGGTAGAGGCTGTGGCCATGGGACTCGTGGAGGCAAGGCCAAAGACAAGGAATGGATGGATCCCCATCACCAAACTGTCCCCTTGGTTGGCAGGGACAAAGGATAGATGGCCTCCAAAGACTGGATCTTCATGACCTGAACCAGGTGGCCCCGTTTGGTGACGAGGTGTTGAATTTCATGCCCATGCAGAGGCAGACCCTCGGAACAGAGAGGGTCAAGGCATCTGTGTCCATTGGTGACTACAGTGACCATGTCGGCCTCCTGTGAAGTGCTCCAGGGAGGTTGTTACTGCCATCCGAGGGACCATCCTCCTGGCCAAGCTCTCCATGGTCCCCATGCGGAGAGGCCACTGGGGGGAACAAGACTGGGAAGCCTTGCACTGTCCTCGCACCTCGTGCAAGGTGACAGGCTGCTGTGGCTCTGTGCTGCTGCCTCTCCTCCCCGCCCCCAGAGGCACCCCAGGAAGCTGTGGGTGATGGCTGGTATCCATGACTGCTGCACCTCAGCTAGGGGCTGTACTGCCACCTCGGGAAACTTCACCACGGCACTTTTGATGCCATCGCTAGGACCTACCTGACCTCTGGGAAGAGACCATGTTCACCAAATCTCCTGACCAGGAATTCACTGACCATCTTGTGAACACTCACACCAGAGTCTCCGTGCAGAGGGCCCAAGCTCCAGCTGTGGCTACCACCTAAGATTTTATCTAGGAGTAATAAAGCGAATCAAGCCTGGAGAAAAAAAAAAAAGAAAAGAAAAAGAAAGAAGGAACTAATTTCAGATGCAGGTAGTTGGATTGGGATCCAGCCAGAGCTGCTTCAGTTTCTTTACTTTTAGGGCTGGCATTATACGTGTGCTCTAGTGCAGCTCTTTGCTTGAGTAAAGGCAGCTTGCTGTGTATGCTTTCTTTTGTATACTTTCATTTTTCAATGATTTAGACGATGTTCTTATGCCAGTTCTTTTTTCAGGAACATTTCCTGGTTTAACATCTCTGCTATTGTGCCCTATAATGAAACTTATTTTGTGAGCCTGTCTAGAAATTCAGTACTTTTGCTCCTTGTCTTCTGCTGTCTTTACTTCACCTACATCTGCTGAAAGCATGTGATAGTAGTGATTTGGTACCTGGCCTTGTTAACATACAGTTTGTAGACGGTTTACCCCTTTTAGCAATTTTACCAGATAGACTTGAACCTTAGAGAAATTACTTTGAACTCTCTAGAGTTACCACTTTTCCTCTCATTTCTTTCTTCCTTTTCCCTTCCTTCTTCTTTCTCTTTGCCTTTCTTTTCTCCTACCACTTCCCTTACCCTTGCTCCTTCCTTTCTCCTTCCCTCTAGTGTCATTTGCCTTCAAAAGCCATTTCATATTTAAACCTGGGCAGGTGGTTTTATATGCCCATGTACACATACCTATATACACAGTACATACATGTATGTAGCTATCATGGTTACTCGATAGCTTGGAATGACAAGGGCATGCGACCATGCCCAGTCATGGATTAACATGTGGAGTCTCAGCTCTTGTGCCAGTGTTGGCCTAGGATCTCAATCCCCCAATTTCTGCAAAATGACTCTGGTGATTTGAGTTCACCATTCTGTTTCCACCTCTGGTATCAGTGAGTCGTAAAATCATTTCAGAGCAGACAAAAGTAAAGGCATAGGTAAAAATCTACTTGTCTTATAGCCAAGTCTGTTGTAGATAAACTTAGATGTCTCTGTTTTCAGATTTCTGAGACATAACTAGGTTGGTTATCTAGAAGCATCCAGCAATGACTGAACAAATCTCTGGAAAAGAGAGAAAGCTATAATGATGCATGTTAAACCCTTTCTTTAAAATGAGTTCCATGAGTTGGCACGAGCACGTGTGTGAGTGTGTGTGTGTGTGTGTGTGTGTGTGTGTGTAGGGGAGGGATGGGGCAGGCCTACGTAATCACATTAATATAGGAAATATACCAATTTAGATTCTGCTTTTCTTCATGCCACTTGGAGGGTCGGCATGCTATTTGAAGTCAGGTGGTATGTTTCAGACTCTGCTGTCTTGAAGTTCCTTGCTCTGGTTTTCTAGTGCTACACTTTCAGACACAATGACAGTGACTGAAAAGTTCCTGGGGAAATTATAGAGGAAATGATTATAACTGTACAGGTGAAATAGATGAATGTATTTTTACTTTCTCTAATTTCTTCTTTCTCCTCCCCCCCTCACCCAAGAGATAGCGTCTTAATATGTATAGGCTAAGCTACAACTTGAACCATGTCCATAGCTCTTTTTGCATGGAATAAATAATAGTGCCTATGTTTGCCTCTTCTTGCCTGGACTCTGGTCCTCCCACTTGGCTTCTCTGTGTGATAGGTGTGTGCCCCTGCACTAGGCGGAGATGATGTCTTGGGGAAATCTTTTTTTTTTTTTTTTTGGTCAGGTCTGTCCTTGAACTACAGTCTCTCTATCTAGGTTACATCATCCTTAATCCTTAAGAAGAAGCAAAACGTACTGTTTCTTAAGAAAGGAATATCACTTTGTTCCATTATTTTTGAGGAAATATTTGACAAAGAAACATATAAAATACTCCTGTGAAAATAATGAGTAGAAATGCCAAAATATGTACTTGTTAATATATTGTTAAAAACTTATTTTACATTATTTGTGATGATTACCCAGGGCCTAAATTGGTCCCTGTCACATAAATGAATGATTGATTGGTTTGTTTTTTTTTCTTTTGATAACTTGCTTAACTGCTTTAACTGTCAAAATTATAAATCTAGCAATTGTGTCCAGAGAAGTAGTTTATTGAGCCCATTTTCATTTCATAGTAATTTAAAAAATACTTCCCTTATAAACATGTGTAGCAGAATGAAAATCCATCTAGTAAAGACAGCTAAATTCTGGAGAGTGCTTTTTCACTTACATAAAAAAATATTGTGTGTGTGTGTATGTGTATGTGTATGAAACGTGGGATTTCCCTTCTGTCCATTTTTATGGGTTTACAAGATTAAGTTTCATAATTAACTGGTAAACTGATGGTAGTCTGAATTTACAGTGTACGTACCACAGCAATGACTTAATAGTTACATCTATTCTAGTTAACCATGGCAAGGTTAGTGCTTGTATTTTTCACAACTGTATAAGATTGGAATTCTCTTCTGAAGAAAACATGTCTACCATTAGATCAGCTTACTCACTGGGAGAAAGCATGCCTCCTTGATACTCTCCACTCTACCTCTTTAGAACTGGTTGCTGGAGGAAACTCAGCCTCCAGGTATACTTTGATTGCTGTGCTTTATACTTTGAAAATGGGTTTGGGGCCAGTGACTAGTTGGAATAGAAGTGTACAACTCTTTCCCTGAATAGAAGGGAACCAGGCCTGTCTACAGATCTAAAAAAAAGGGACAGCCATGTCTGTTTCTGCTACTGGAAGGAAACTAGCCATTTTAAAGCCCAGAACCATAAATAAAGAGAATTTATTATGTGCATTGTGCTTATGCTTGTAAGACGAGCTCGGTAAACACATCTCCTTCCATTTGCTTAGTGGATGATCTTATTTCTCATAACTAACATCTGGTAAAAGAAAACCCTACTTAGGAGGTTTGATCGTACTTCCTTGCAGAGACTCTTAGCCCATCACTGCCTGTAACATTTGTTACTTAGTTATGCAAGAGACAGATCTGAGGATCATGTGTGAAGTGAGCCTGGGCAGACAGATCCAAGGCTCTTATCTCTAAACACACAAAAGCCAGAACTAGAGATGTGGCTTAGTGATAAAGCTTGAACTCAGGGCTAAGAGCCAGTGCTCAGGCCCTGAGTTCAAGCTCAAGTATCAGAACAAAAAAAAAATGACAACGGCTCTTAACTTCAACTTTATCCTTTTTTGTCGTGCTTTATAACCTTGAGAAGAATTACTTGCTCTGGACTTTGGAGCACTGTCAACCATAGAACTTTTACTTCAAAGAACTATTCAGTTGTAAAATTGTGAAACAGCTGTCTCCTTGGAAGATTTAAAAGTTATCTGAGTGTTCTGGGATGCCACTGGGTGGCTGGAAAGCACAGCACCTAGGCTCTCCCTTGCGCTCTGCTCAGGTGGCTTCCATTGTGCCCCTTCACTGGCTCCTGCTACTTACAAGAAGGCTTTTTGTCAAATACCGGCATTGCACAAATTCACAAGTCACAGTTACAGACATGGTTTTCAAGTCCCTTGGAACATTTACAACAGATCTCCAGTCACTCTTGATTTGAATGAGAAAAAGGAGTTGGTAAAAACTATTTTTATAGTCTCCTGGGAACGAGGAAAGGAAGGCAGAAGTCTGCAATGTAATTAAAAAAAAAATGGACTCCATTGAGATTCTTTCTTGTTTACTTTTTGTTTTACTCTTGCTGTCTCCTGGTGTGTTTGCCTAATGCAAGTCTTCCCCCAGGAATAGGAGAGTATGTGGTACAGTCCGCCTCATAACCTTCCTGGATATTTTTATAATTTATCATCAGCTGACTGCTGCCTGGGTAGAATATTCTTACCACTCCCTCTGGCTGCTGGAAGTCTGAAATTACATCTTTGTCTTTGAAGTCAGGCACACTGTTAGCGTTGCTATGGTGACAGGGCGGGTAATGGCCTCACAGACAGGAGATTGGTATTTAGCTTTTAAACGCTGCTGTACACAAGGCCTTGATTTTTAGAGTGGTTACTGAACTATCCCCTTTTAGTAAATGTTTAAAAATTACATTTTTACATGGTCTTACTAGATTAATAGTCACGGTTTATTTCATTTTAACTGCAAGGATAAAAGCATTATTCCATTAAATGGGTAGTTTTTTTTTTTCCTTTTGGTTTATGCATTATTAACACAGGCTTTCCTGTTTTGCTTGTAACATTTTATAGGCTTTTTCAAACATGCAGTCAGATTTGCTTTGTTGCTTCTCTGTTTTTTTGGACTTAACTCATTATGTGCATGATCTTAAGTGATTTCAGAGTGACAAAGTTTTAAGGAACTAAGTTTTAAAAATATTTTTAAAACAGCTGGGCGCGGTGGCTCACGCCTGTAATCCTAACTGCCCAGGAGGCTAAGATCTGAGGATCTCAGTTCAAAGCCGGCCCAGACACTAAAGACCTTGAGACTCCTATCTCCAATTAACCTCTAGAGCTCAGGGACAACACCCAGGCCCAGGGGTAGCCTTGAAGAGCTCAGGGACAGCGTCCAAGGCCCAGATTTCAAGCCCTGTGACTGACCAGAACAACAACAATAAAAAAACAACAAACAAAAAATTAAAGCAGTTGGGCATGAGTGATTCCCCCTATAATCTTAGCTATTCAGGAGACTGAGATCAGAGGACTGTGGTTTGAAGCCAAGCGGGGCCAGAAAGTCCATGAGACTCTTAACCTGTAGTAAACCTCCAAAAAGCTGCAAGTAGAGCTGTGGTCGAAGTTATAATGTGCCGCCTTGATTTAAAAAGTCAGGAACTGTGACCAAGTGGGACTCTCCTCCCACCCTCAATGTGTCCTTTAGTTCTAGTTGGTATTCTGAGCCTTCACAAAGTGTTTGAAGTGCTTAGTTCTGGGATACATGGGATACTTTGAACAGGTTGCACTTGATGTAACGGTATGCAATAATCTCTGTTCAATCTCTGCCATGTCAGACTATACATTTATCCATGATCATGCTTGCTTAGATTTGTGATATTTTGTCACTAGAAAAGTGATAAAGTTTTGTGGTTTGTGTAGTATGTTCAAGTCCTTGCCTACCTGAAACATAAATTGCATTCTTAACATCATTTTGAATGCTCCTTCAGAAAATATTTGGGGCCATTTATTTGGGGAATTCATGCTTGTATTCATATGTTATACTATACTACTATTGTAGCAATAATATATATATAATATATGTAATAGTATTTGATATTAAATATTTTATACAGTAATATTAAATATTATAATATTGTATATAGTGATATGTTGCTACTTATTAATATATAACATCTACTATATAATAGCAATATATCATGTTAACATTATTACATATAGTCTCATAATATTTCTAATTATTTTCTTTGATTTCAATTTTCTTTCTTCCTTCTTCATGCCCACAAAATAAATTTATAGCCTTTTATGTGATAGCCTTCAGCCATCATAGCAAGTTTTTACTTTTCTTGAGATTTTTGACTAGTTCCTTTAATGTATAGTGTAGTTTCAAGTCCCCTTTCCTCCTGTCTCCTTCCCTTCTTCCTCCCCACGCCCCTTTCTGCACATGCATGCATGCATGTACACACACACACACACACACACACACACACACAGGGGTCATCCTGCCTCAGCTTCCTCATGGCTATGACTGTGTATGACTGTGATTGTACCGTTCAACTACCTTGGATTACTCTGTGTCAGATGATTGTTCTGCCTCCGCCTCTGATGTAGCGCTGACTCTACTTGGGTGACAGCACTCCAGCTTCCTCTTATTTCAGACTCTCTGGTGCACTTTATTTTGTGTAAGCATGTCCACATATGATGTTGGTAACCAAATAGAATACTTTAAAGGTGTGGTTGGCAGAACCAGCTGCTACCCTTCATTCTGATGTCACTGGAAAGGTGACTGCTCTTAAGATAGACTTCTCGCCCATCCTGTCTCAACTGAACTGCAGTTGTGACATGCAGCTTTTCTAAATGGTCTGTGATTATTAGGGACCTTCACACAGTTGTTGATATTGTGGTTATTGCCACTCTGTTGTGAAATAAATCTAGCACTACTGTACATACCACGCCACTCGTTACTTGTCACCCACAGTGCTTTCTGGAGAGATTTTGTTAGAGGCTAGAAATGCTCTGGGACCTACAATTCTGCTTCTTCCTCCTGGCTGACCACTGCTTTGGGAAGCAAGAGGGCCCCTCAGGGAAAGCTTTGCTACCCCCCGCCCCTCCTTTCCCCTCCTCTTCTTCTTGGATGGCTCTCAGCTCCTTTCATGTGTTCACAGGTGGAAGACATGTACTTTCTGCTTGCAGTTGTAATAAGCTGTGTCTGCCTTGCCCACTTCTCATCTCTTAGAAGCCCGGCTGAGTGGATCCTGGAGTTAGTCATCTTGGAGGCAGAGTACTCACAAGCTTTGGCAATAAGCTTTATAGTTTCAGGGGAAAACTGCATCAGACAACTGCAGGATCATGAAGTGGCAGCTATGAAGGAATCCTGAAGACATGCTCTCTCCTGATCTTAGCCTTTCATGGTTCAGTAGGTGGTGACCGTAGAAGTTGGTGGCCGTGAAAGCTTTTCTAATTGGCCAGCAGTTTCAGCTTGAGTTGAAGATAGATTGGTTTGCACTGAGATTTCCATTAAGTATATTTAGACCCATCTCCCAAAGGAAACACAGGAATGAAATTTGCTAAATCTTGCCCTAATTATAGCTCCTGTGGAGAACCTGTGGAAGTCCCCTTGCTACCTGGAACTGGTTTTCCAGGACCACTGTGGATGACAAAGCCTGCAGATACTCAGCTCTCCTCTATAAAGTGGTACACGATTTTATATAAATCATGTACATGCCACCATGTCTTTGAAATCACCTCTAGATTACTTGTGATGCCTAATTCAATGCAAGTAACTGTTAACATGTATTACTTAGGGAGCCATAAGCAGAAACAAATGTTGGTAAATGTATAGTGTGGAAACGTGTTGTTGTTGTTTCTGCAAAAATTTTGTGCATGGCTGGTTGAATTCTTGGGTTTATAGCTCTTGGATACAGAAGCTGACTTTTAAGGCATTTTTGGCTATTCTAGGTTACCACTCTTCATTACAACTTTTTCTCTGGTTTCTAGTGTACTCATCTAATTTCTTATTTTTTTGCTGGTTTTCTTTCAGAATTGTCTTTGAAGAGTTTATAGTTTTTCTTTTTCTTTTCCTGTTTTCTTTTTCTTTTTTTTGGTAGGTTATGGGGCTTGAACTTGGCCTGGGCATTGTTCCTGAGCTCTTCAGCTCAAGGCTACCGTCCACTTCCCATTTTCTAGAGGTTATTGGAGATAAGAATCTCAGATTCTTTTGTGCCTGGACTGGTTTTGAACCTTGATCCTCAGATCTCAGTCTCCTGAGTAGCTAGGATTAACTGGCACTAGAGCCACAGTGTCCATCTACTTTTTATTTTAGCATAGAACTTTCTCTGCATTCCAAACTAATGTGGTGGTTTTTGAAATTGTTACTATTTTTGTTTGAACTTACTGGGGTTTGAACTTAGGATTTGTATTTGCTAGACAGGCGCTCTACCACTTTAGTGGCTGCATTAACTCTTTATATGTTGCTTTTTTTTTTTTTTTGACATAAAGTCTGAAAGATAGGCTCTAAGCTGGTATGTTGGGCTGTTGAATAAGCACTCCTAGAGCACCTGTTGTATTTAGCCAGTGAGCGTTCTGCCAGGTAGCAGGCCTTTGTTTAGATCCTTTTCACTGCACACAGAGGACTGATGGGCCCCACCGCTGCAGTTTGGAACGTGAAGGGCTTCTGCCCCAGTGAGTGGGTGATGGGGGTGGTGTGCTATTCTTTAGGAGTGAGCCCACTGTGCTCCTGTCCTGCCAACTGGTAGATGGCCCCAGCCTGTCTCCTGGTCTTATTGGGGGCAACAGGTGCAACCTGGTCTTTCCCTGGTCTTGGTCTGCCTTTACTTGAGTGATTGCTTGATAGAAGGTTGGTGGCCAGGGTATTACTTCGGAATATTGGAAGATTAGGCAATATCACTGTGTGTGGCTGGTGTCTCCTGCTGCCTGTGAAAGTGATTCATAGGGAAAGTTTTGTGGATCATTGTCGAGGTGGAGGTAGATGGGCACACAATGCAAAGTAACACCTGTGATCTTATTTATGACTTGTGGTTTTTTTTTGCTGAGAAAGGTAGAATCATCTTAGTGTTATTATAAAGATGATGTACAGAGGGGTTACTGTTCCATAAGTCAGGTAGTGGGCTTATTTCTTTTCGGACAATATGGAATATAACTTTCAAATTAAAAAAATCCATATTCTGTGCATTCCACAGAGTGAAAACTTCATTTGGGCAGGGGACAAATTGCCATTTCTTTCTTTTTTTTTTTCTCTCTTTATTTTTTTTTATTGTAATTAGTAAAAGGGTTACATGATATTTGCCAGATAGAAGGTGCATTAATTCACATACATTGATACCCTTTCACATGTCTTGGTACCCATTACCCTCCCCCCCACACCCCCCACCCTTCTTGGTTTTCCCCCCTTCCCTATCAAATTTCAAATAACCAAATACAAATAAATTCAATATATCAGATAACAAAGTGGGATACTATAACAATATGAGATAACCAAGGGACAGCACAACAGAAATTACCAAGATCCAGAATATCATGAGGGAATACTTCTCAAACCTTTACGCCAACAAATTTGAGAATCTAGATGAAATGGATGAATTCCTAGCCAATATTAACATACCCACACTGAACCAAGAAGAACTAACCCAACTCAACAGACCTATTTCAAGCTCTGAAATAGAAATGGCAATTAGAGAACTTCCACCTAAGAAAAGCCCAGGGCCAGATGGATTCACAGCTGAATTCTATAAGGTCTTCAAAGTAGAGCTCACACCAATACTCCTCAAGCTCTTCAACGAAATTGAAAATGAAGGTTCTTTACCAAACTCATTCTATGAAGCCAGTATAACCCTCATCTCCAAACCAGACAGATTCATCAAAGAAAGAGAACTATAGACCTATTTCTTTGATGAACATCGATGCAAAACTTCTCAACAAAATACTGGCCAACCGTCTACAACAACTCATCAAAAAAATTATACACTATGATCAAACTGAATTCATCACAGGGAGGCAAAGCTGGTTCAACATACGAAAATCAATTCATATAATTCAACACATCAACAGGAGCAAGGACAAAAATCACATGATTGTCTCAATAGATGCGGAAAAGGCATCTGACAAGATCCAACACCCCTTTATGTTAAAAGCTCTGGAGAAACTAGGAATCCATGGAACATTCCTCAATGTAATAAAGGCTGTGTATGAGAAACCCACTGCTAGTATTACACTTAATGGTGAAAATCTAAAGCCATTCCCTCTAAAATTAGGAACGAGACAAGGATGCCCACTCTCTCCACTACTCTTTAACATAGTACTAGAATTCCTAGCCAGTGCAATAAGGCAAGAAGCAAGCATAAAGGGGATCCAAGTAGGGAAAGAGGAAATAAAACTATCCCTCTTTGCAGATGACATGATTCTGTATTTAAAGAATCCTATAGACTCTACCCCCAAGCTCCTTGAGCTGATTCAAAACTTTGGAAGAGTAGCAGGCTATAAAATCAACCCTCAAAAATCAACTGCCTTCCTTTATGCCAACAGTGAGAGGAACGAGGCAATAATCAGGAAAGAAACTCCTTTCACAATAGCCTCAAAGAAAATAAAGTACCTAGGAATTAGCTTAACTAAGAATGTAAAGGACCTTTTTGACGAAAACTTTAAAACCCTAAAAAAGGAAATTAAAGCAGAACTAAGGAAATGGAAAAACCTCCCATGCTCCTGGATTGGAAGAATCAACAATGTGAAAATGACAATCTTGCCAAGGGCTATCTACAAATTCAACGCAATACCTATCAATATCCCAATGGCATTCTTTAAAGAAATAGAAGAGGCAATTCAAAATTTCATATGGAATAATAAAAGACCCCGTATAGCAAAAACACTTCTTAGCAGAAAGAACAGCGCTGGAGGAATTTCAATTCCAACCTTTAGACTCTATTACAGAGCTATAATTCTCAGAATAGCTTGGTACTGGCACAGGAACAGGCCTGAAGACCAATGGAATAGAACTGAGGACCCAGATATTAAACCACAGACCTATGGCCACCTAATCTTTGACAAGGGAGCCAAAAAAATAGAATGGAAGAAAGACAGCCTCTTCAACAAGTTGTGCTGGCAGAACTGGTTAAGCACCTGCAGAAAATTAAAGTTGGATCCTTTTTTGTCACCCTGCACTAGAATTAACTCCAAATGGATCAAAGACCTGGAGGTAAAAGCTGACACACTGAAAACTTTACAGGAAGGAATAGGAGATAGACTAGGCCTCCTTGGCACAGGTAGAAACTTTCTTAATAAGGACCAAGAATCACAACAAATCAGAAAAAGGCTGGATAAGTGGGACTGCATTAAACTGCGGAGCTTTTGTATGGCAAAGGACATAGCTAGTAAATTAATTAGGAAGCCTGCAGAGTGGGAGAAGATCTTCACCAACCAAACAACGGACAAAGGCCTCATATCTAAAATATATCAACAACTCAAAAAATTGAATCATTCCAAAACTATTCTCCAAAGTAACAACCATCCCATTAAAAAATGGGCCAAAGGGGCTGGGAGTTTGGCCTAGTGGTTAAAGTGCTTGCCTAGCATGCATGAAGACCCGGGTTCGATTCCTTGGTACCACATACATAGAAAAAAGCCGGAAGTGGTGCTGAGGCTCAAGTGGTAGAGCTGTAGCCTTGAGAAAGTCCAAGGACAGTGCTCAGGCCCTGAGCTCAAGCCCAGGACTGGCCAAAAAAAAAAAAAAAAAAAAAAAAAAATTGGCCAAAGACTTAAAGAGAGTCTTCTCTGAAGAAGAAACAAAAATGGCCTATAGACACATGAAGAAATGCTCAACATCTCTGGTCATAAAAGAAATGCAAATCAAAACAACTCTAAGATTCCACCTCACTCCAGTTAGAATGGCCAGGATCAGGAAAACGAATAATAACAGATGCTGGAGGGGATGTGGCCAGGAGGGATCACTATTACACTGTTGGTGGGAGTGCAAACTCGTTCAACCACTATGGAAAGAAGTGTGGCAGTGCCTCAAAAGACTAAACATAGAGCTTCCCTATGACCCCAGCAATTCCACTACTTGGCATTTACCCAACCATCCAGAAACTAGGGCATACTAAATTCACTAGCACAACAATGTTCATTGCAGCACTATTCACCATAGCAAAGATATGGAACCAACCTAGATGTCCCTCAGTTGATGAGTGGATCAACAAGTTGTGGTATTTGTACACAATGGACTTCTGTGCTGCTGTCAAAAAGAATGACCGCCCCATTTGTTAGGAAATGGAAAGACTTAGAAAAAATCATATTAAGTGAAGTAAGCCAGACTCAAAGGAACTTAGGCTCAATGGTTTCCCTCATTCGTCATAATCAGTAGGAACCTTGGGCTCTACTAGCAGAGGTTTACAATAGGGCAAAACCTTGATACATAAGGCCATATAATATGAAGCTAATTGAAAGGACTGCCATTTATTTCTTATGAAAAACAATTCACTTTCATTTTATCACAAACTTTATTTTTACTGGCATAGACTTTCTTGTTTTTGTTTTGCCAATGCAGGGTTTTGAACTCAGGGCCTTTTGCTTGCTAGGCAGTCACTCTACAACTGTAGCTATGCCTCCAGCCCTTTTAGCTTTATTTTTGAGATAGTCTGACTTTTATGCCTATGATCCTCCTGTGTATTCTTCCTGTGTAACTAGAATGGCAGGCTCATGCCCGCATGCCCAAACTTTTTTCTCAGGCTAGCCTCAACCATTACCTTCACAGACTCTCCCTCCCAAGTATGTGGGATTACAGGCATGTGTCACCACACCTAGGTGGCCTTTTTGTTGTTTTTGTTGTTGTTGTTGTTGGTTATGAGGCTTGAACTCAGGGCCTGGGCACTGTCCCAGAGCATTTTTGTTCAAGCTGGCACTCTATCACTTGAACCACTACACCACTTCCAGCTTTTATGAATAGTTTGTTGGAGAAAGGAGTCTCACAATTAATTGCCCAAACTAGCTTTGAACCTTAAACCTCAGATCCCAGCATCCTGAGTAGCTAGGATTACAGTTGTGAGCCATAGGTATCCTGCTTTGATGCATTCTTTCATTTGTTAAGGAACTTTGATTTTAGATTAATAATAAAAAATATTTACTTAGTGATAAAAATTTTCTCTTTAAAAATAAAATGGGGGACAGGCTGGGAGCATTGCCTAGTGGTAGAGTGCTTGCCTTGCATGCATGAAAGCCCTTGTGTTTGATTCCTTGGTACCGCATGCTCAGAAAAAGCCCGAAGTGGTGCTGTGGCTCAAGTGGCAGAGCGCTAGCCTTGAGCGCAAAGTGTCCTAGGACAGTGCCCAGGTCCCGAGTCCAAGCCCCAGGACTGGCAAAAAAATAAAAATAAAATAGTGCTCATTTAGCATGCACGAAGCCTTGGGTTCGATACCTCAGTACCACATGTACACACAAAAGCTGGAAGTGATGCTGTGGCTCAAGTGGTAGAGTGTTAGCCTTGAGCAAAAAACTGTGTCTGAGGACAGTGCCCAGGCCCTGAGGCCTCGGGATTGCCTGCCCTCCCCCCCCCAAAAAAGAGAAAAGAGTAAAAATAAGATAGCTTCATTGGTTATTATAACCATGTAGTTAATATTTACTCTAAATTTAAGATGACTATTTCCTGTATTACTTTTTTTTTTCTCCTTCTGAGGGCATATTAAGCCAAAGGTACTGATTTAATGAATTACTTTGGATTATATATACTCTCTTTTCAAACATAGTTTTATGCTATGTTTTAAATGACTGCATAGCACCTGTATAGAGTAAACCTAGGAATACTCTTTGGCTAGATGTTTTGCCTTTCCAGTTATTTTATTTTGTCCTCATAATTGGCACTCGTATCACACATTCCAAATGGTATTCACGAAGAATGGTCAAGTGCACACCAAGAGTTTGTTCATCTGTTTATAAACCAGTAAGGCACCTTGAACAAAACAGCTTCTCTCTAAGCATATTTATTTGAAGTTCTCCTTGTTTGTAGGAATTCTATAGTGTTATGTTGCAGATCAAAGTCTCTATGTGCTTATAATGTAAGGGTCTCATCGGGAGGATGTGTGTCACTCCAGCATGTGATGTGTGTGGTTGGAGTTTGAGTTCTTGAACCCCTTTTCTGTTTCTTTTGGCTTAAGTGTTAGATGTGTGCTTGCCAATAAGGGCAGGAAATAGCAAAGCAGGGGAAATTCTCCTCCCCCTCTTCTGTTTCTGGTTCAGAGGCTTGGTGGCTTTCAGAAGCAGCCACAAAGACTGTTCTGCCCCCTGGTCTGTGGTTGTCCAGTGCTGTAATATTAACTCATCTTGACTTTTGGCGTCTGCCCATCATGAGCTGTTGGAGCTGTTGGAGCTCCGGTCCTGGTGACAGCAGTGGTGTGTGACTTGAATGGATGAAACACCAACAAACAGCAAGGCAGCTCTTCTACACTCCCTTCCACACCCACAAAGGCACTGGAAGCCTAAAGTTCTAATTTCTTCTTAAATCAGGGGAAGGAATTAAATAGTATTATCTGATAGATTTGTGGTTTTAAGTTCTTGTTAGGTAGTGTAATTTTATAGACACTGTAAATTAAAATAGTAAATTTCTGTTATTGACATAAAACAAAGAAGATACATTTTAAAACTACCTTTTTGGGGGAGGCGACGCAACTTAACCTCAGTTGATATATAGCTTCTCTTAGCTGAGAACATTTAGTTTTCGTAAGTATTTTTGGAAGATTTACTAAGGTATATTGCAGTGGTGCATAGTGGTCTGTAAATGTTTTGCTTATTTAGGAAGACTCATTGTTTGGTTCTTTTGTATTCGTTATAGCTTATAGTAAGTGAAGAACATATAAACAATCCAAATCGCCATGTAGATGAGTTGCTAAATGAATAGTAATGAGCTCAGGAGGACACCAGCCTCCCATCTCAAAGCTGCCTGGTGATTTCTGTGTTGTGAAAGGTTAGCATTTCAATTGCAGGACTTAATTACTTTTCAAATGAATATTTCATAACAGTTTTTTTTTCCTTGTATACACAGCTAAATCCATAGTCTGTTTCTCATGTGGGAGACACGAGGCAGCTGGGACTAAGAGTTTTTATTTTTATTTTTTAAACTCAATTTTTTTTTTTAAAGATTCAAAGTAATAATTTGGCGGTGCTTTTTCTGTTGTTACTTTGTCAATTCTGACTTCCTAAGTTTTAGCCTGCTTGCACACCCTTCCCCACAGGCCACGCACACTCGCACACACACACACACACACCCACACACACACCCACACGTGCAGGTGCACACACATGCGCTTCTTCCACTCCCATAATACATGCAGTTCTGTTGTGCCTGGGTCCTCCCCATCTGAGCCATGTGAAACGTGGTATCACTTAGAAAGGGCTGCTTTCCTAGTTTATCATAGATAAACCCAGTCTGCATGTGCAGGCATTAGTTGTAGAAAGCATAGATTAAATTTATATTAAGTTTGGGGAAAAAATAGAGAGGAAATTATTGTAATTGAAATAAATAGTGATGTCTTTTCTAGCCCTTTTATATTAAGAGTTTTGGAACTTAATATAGAATTGTTGCTACATAATTGTTAAGGACTACAGTTACGAAAATCATTTTTTAAATATTTTAGCATGATTAACCGGAAGCTATATTGAAATGTACATTTGAAATTTACTGTAGAAAATCAAAAATTAATATTCACCTTGAAGTTGTGATAATTTTGTCTTTAAGGTAAAGGCAGTATGCACTTGTTTTCCTTACCAGGATGTATCCTTTGAATAGTTACATTATTTGCCTCTGTTTACTTACTATTGATCCAATACCAGCGCAAACACACAAGGTTGGGCTCAGCATGGACCACCGCTTTGTAATGTCCTCTCCAAGGTGGAGTTTAGGATCTGCTTCTCATTGTCTTCATACTGCTATGTATCCTTCAGCAGACAGACCCATAGCACGGCAAAGAGGTTATAGTTCATCATTTCTTAATTTGAAGTTCCCATCAAGATTTTAGAGTAGGCAGATAATACTTTAGCGTGGCATAAAAAGATATACTTCAAAATCTTACTTTCTTATTTTGTTAGGATAAATAAATTTATATTGTCTATTAATAACGTGGTCCATGAAATAAAAATTGTTTTTGTTCTTTGTCATTGTTGATAATGGTTTCTTTATTTTTGGTTGCCCTTTGTAGAAAAATTCAATTGTCGTTGAATATGTATAAGCCTAGTGTTTTTGAGGAATTTTAATGGTCCTAGTACCATTATCCTTCAAAAGCCATCTCCTCTAAACCTTGGAAGATGGTTTTTTACATATATGTACACATATGCAGACATACGTATATCTGTACACACTCTATTTAGGTGAGGATATTCACTGGACGAAGGCAGGAATCACCATAGGAACCTATGTTTAAAATAGTTTGATCATTTCCTTGAAATGTTCCTTAAAACATAGACTTGCAATTGAAAAGATACTGAACGAACCTCCTTTTGAGGAGCTCTGCTAATTTGGAAAGTTAATTCACAAGGCCTCTGACAGACAGGTGCCCCCTTCTACCACGCTGCTGCCAGTCCACGCGTTGGGCTCGTCTAGGCTGCTGCCCATTTCCTGGGGATTGTTGTTGTTTGTTTTAGTGATGCTGTTCAGAGATTGAAGCAGGCCACTGTCGGTGCCATGTCCTCAAGCATGGAAAGACTTTTGAATGGCTGCTCTGTAGTGCTGCTTACTCACCAGTATTTTAATTTTGGTACCATTGTAAATTGACGTGAATATTTAACTATTTTCTGCTCCTTTTCCTTTTCTTTTCTTCTTTTTTTCCTCTTCCTCCTCCTCCTCCTCCTCCTCCTCCTCCTTCTCCTCTTCCTCCTCCTCCTCCTCCACCCCTTCCTCCTATTTCTCCTCTTCCTCCTTTTCCTCCTTTCTTTCTTCTTTTAGTCAGTCATGTGGCTTGAACTCAGGGCCTGGGCACTGGTCCCTGAGTTTTGTTTTGTTTACTTTTTGCTCAAGGCTAACAAGCACTCTACCACATTGAGCCACACCACGTTTACAGTTTTCTGGTGGTTACTTGGAGATTAGAGTTTTTCCTTGGAGATAAGACTTCCCTACCTGGGCTGGCTTTGAGTCCTGGGACCCCCAAATCTCAGCTTCCTGAGTAGCTAGGATTACAGTCATGAGCCAGTCCCTGGCTCATTTTTCCCTTTTCCACTTAAATAAAAAATGAAAAGAAATGGAAAATTGAGAGTGAATCTAAATGATGAAAATTTTTGTCCAAAGAATATAAAGCGATAATTTTAAACATTTGGGAAAGATAAATGTAAACATGCTTGTACCTTATTGTCCCTTACTTAGCAAGAAAGTTTTTTTGGTGTATGTATGTATGCATGCATGTACATATGTGTCTGGCTCTCTATCTGGAATGTATATTTTTATTTACTGTGGCTTGACCTCTCACTTGGCTTCTTTACTCATGACTGATGCTCTACCATTTGAGCCATTCCTCCACTTTTGGCTTTTTGCTGATAAATTGGAGGTAGGAGTCTGCTGGACTTGGTTTCAAAACTTGATCCTCGTATCTCAGCCTCCTAAATGATTAGGATTACAGATGTGAGCCACTAACACCCAGTTAACTCTCTGTTTGAGAAGACAAGATAAAAAGTATGCACTTGTTTTCCTCCTCGTCCTCTTAAGCCCCCTTCCTTTCTAGTGATGGAAGCCCGCCGTCACGCGTGGTGCTTGCTTAGCAGTGTTCATGCATTGGAGGCTGTGTGTCCCAGGTGAATTTAGGATTTCTCAACACTCAGCATTCTTGTCCTTGGTGGGTAGGCACACAGAGTCAGCTGGCATCCTTTGGGTCCAGCCCGAGTCCTGGCACCACCATTTCTAACTTGACTGGAAAATAGTTTTGACTTTTCATCTGCTTGTGTTGCCAAAAATGGGGGAAGGTTCTTCATCAGGATTACTTGACTCATTCTTACAGTGCCTCAATAAAGAGTGACTCACCTTTGGTTAAGTGAGTTACGGGTTACTCTGGCCAGGGTTCAAGGCTGGAGCCTGGAGGGAGGAGGCAGCTCCAGGAGCAGATCTGTTACTTGAGAGTGGGCTGGTAGCCACTGCTACCAGCTGTTTGCAAGAGTTGGTCAGTTTTCTTCTCTTCAGGGGCTAAAGTTTTTGACAATCTGTTAATTTCACTTCACTTAATATACTTCTGGAAAGTGCATTCCAGATTTAAAACAGTGTTACTTGGAAATAAACTAGAATAATATAATTTATTTGTGAATGAATTCAAGAATGGGAACTCAGTAAAAAACATGCCCTGCTATTTATCTCAGTAGAGTTCATTTATTTATAGCAACAAATTTAACTATAAAATATTCGGGATAGCTACCAAAAATGCCTAAAGTAGAGCTGCACCTCAAGTAGCAGAATGCTTGAGCCTAGAGTTCAAGCCAGGACTAGCACTCCACTCCCCGCCCCCCAATTCCAGTAAACACCCATTTCAAACACTTGAAACTTAGTGTCTATTGTGTATATATCCTGGGATTTGATCTGTGTATATATCCTGTGATACTTTGGATCAAGTGGTTAATACTGATTTTTTTCTTTTGTTTTATTTTGGGAGTCCTGGGCCTAGAACTTGGGGCCTGGCCACTGTCCTGGGGCTTTCTCAAGGCTAGCATTCTACCCCTTGAGCCACCGCACCAGTTTTTTTTTGTGTATGAGGAACCATGGAATTGAACCTGGGTCTTCATGCATGCTAGGGAAGCACTCTACCAGTAGGCCACGCTCTTGGCCCCAATGATTTTGTAAAAATCAGTCATGGGGCTAGGCGCTGTTTCTGAGCTCTTTTTCTACCATGTTGAACCACAGCATCACTCCCAGTTTTCTGGTAGTTATTTGGGCTGACTTTGAACCATGATTCTTAGATCTCAGTCTAGGATTACAGGTGTGAGCCACCAGTACCTAGCAATATTGATGTGTTGAGAATAGTTGATATAGTATAATCTAGTTTGTGTCTATACTGTGTACAGATAATCTAGATCGTTGACGGCACTTCTGATTTTCAACTTCTGTGCTTTATTTCCTGCATTTGAATCCGTGTGGAGTGTCACTTTTTGAGTTTCTAAGTTATTTATCTTGTTGAATATATATTTTATGCAATAAAATGAATACTTTGGTCAGTGGTTTAAACAGAACTTTTTATGCATCACAGACTTTCTACTGTGAAATGAAGATTGAAGGCACATCAAGTTAATAAAGGAAATTCTATTTTACTTTGCATTTTTAAGCTTCCAGACCATTTTTTTGCTATCAGGAAAAAAATGAAACTTGATTTATTTGACTTGAATAATACCTCTCCTCCCTTTCTGTACCCCTTCCCCACCTGACACATAGTCTAGATTTGGTCCAGTTAGACTTTCCAATTTATCTCCATATTCAGATTGTCAGACTTTCTTTGAAAAGTTGTTTTATAGCCATCTAGTTATATGTATAACTATAATTACAAATATGAAAAGAGGAAATGCTGAGAGGTGCCTGTGGTGGAGTAGACTGTGCTGTGCTGTGATCCATCTGTTTATGGTTTTTAAAGCCCCTGAACTTCAGGTTGTTCTAGTTGGTTTTTTATGACCTGAATAGAGGTTTTCTCTCTGTATCTGAAAAGTTTTGCCATGTAGGACTTTTTTTTCCCATCATTTTGCTGAGTTAATTTAAGTTGCAATTTCCCGAAGGATGCCTAACTGGAAAACATCATTTTATGCATTTAGTGATTGACAGTGCCCAGGATTTAAGGAGTAGGAAAATATTTCAGTGAAGTAAAAATTAAGGTAGTTTTCTATTTTGAATTTTTACTCTGGACACATTTTTGTCATAGCCATGTGTATTATATTTTTAGTAATCCAAATAAAGGCGTGCAATCTAAACATGTTCAGATAGAATACAGTTCAGAAGTTTAAAGCATGTGTACTCTTCTGGGAGTTTTAGTTTCATCAGCCTTGTAATAACAGAACTGACTGAGTACCAGAGTCAACACTGTTTTTTCTTTCTCACAAGGGGGGATTTGTTGACTCTTCAATTCGTAGCATGCTGAGTTTTAAAACAGTAAATTATGATTGTTAAATAATTTTATTTTTTTCCCCCGTCCTGGTGCTTGAACTCTGGCATTGGGCACTGTCCCTGAACTTCTTTTGTTCAAGGATAGCACTCCACCTCTGTGTACATGCTTGCTAGGCAAACACTCTTACTAGGCCATGCTCCCAGCCCCTAAATGGTTTTTACTATACTCTCCAGCTGTGTTTCACAATACAGTTTCTCATACTCTCCTACTTGTGAGATACATTTATTAAACTCCATTTTCTGTAAGAAAATGTCTCTTCTGGATTTTCATCGTCTCCCACCCTAATTTGAAGTGAGTTTAACCTTTTGATGTATCTGCCTCCTGGAATGGTCTCATTCATTATTTTCTGACCCTGCTGCTCCTTGCCTCATGTATTTGGTTCCCCAGTTTGCTAAATCAGCTGTCATTTTGAGTGTGCTTATCTTATCCTTCAATAGGTTTCTGAAAAAGTATGAATTGAAGCAATCTTTTTAGACCTCTACTTTTGTTTCTCAAATGTGCTTTATTAACTGATTTGTTGCTTTAACCTATTTGTGAACTAGTGAATGCCTAGTCCTCTCCTGGGGGTGGGTTGACTTGGGATAAGTTCCTTGCAGTTCATTCACTCATTTTGACACCCATCATGACAATAAAAGGATTGTTGGAACTGCCTTTTCATGCTGCCACCTTGCAAATAGCCCTTTTTTGTTTTAAAAACACCTTTGCTCACAGATTTAAATTAGTGGTCTAGCTGGATATAGTAGCAATGATATGATAGGATATGAAAATAATTTTCTCTGAGAATTAGAAATAAATCTAATGGAATACTGCTGCAGTGGAATGTATCCTGTTGATTTTCTTGCTGTGTGACCCTTTGGGAAAATTCTGCACACCAATGGTGTTCCCAGTACTACTGTATTTGTCTGTATCTTTTGCTATTCATTGTCTTGGGCTGTTTCTACTCTCGTTCGTTTCTGGGCCATTACCTTTTAATAGTTATCTGACAATATCTCTTTCTTACTTTATCATTCTACAACTGTGGGATGTTGGAAGTAACTGGACTGATAGGTCTTTTTAGACCATTTATTTTTTTTCCTGTATAGTTTTCTGCCTAAGAGACAACCTTGACTCTTTCCTAATCTAAAATAATTTCTTCTATTTGTATTTCAAAATGATTTTCATTTTTCATAAATCTTTGCAACTTTTTTTTCTCTCTGAAACAGAATGCTAGTTTTTATGTTAATGTGTTCCTTGTATTACTTCATTTTTCTGGATCATTCTTGTTGTTGCTTAATGATCTCTATATCAGCTGCTTCCTTAGATGTGTAAGGATCTTGTCTCTTTTGAAAAGTTTTCACAATAAATGCTGGCTGAAGACTCTGTATTAACTAGGGCTTGTCGACCGGTAGGCTGCTTTTACTGTCCTGTGGATAGCTAGCTTTTTCATTAAGGTTGACATTTTCCTCTGGATTGGAAGAGACACATGTAGTTTTCTTGGAGACATGGTGAGTCCAGGCCTGGCTTCTGCATTCTGAAATGGACTTGGGCAAGCACTGTCCATGTAGTGTGTTGTTGTCTCACCGCTCCCCTCTGGGAGCCCTGTGTATCTCTGTCCATGTCTGCAAGAAGAATGGCCAGTGGCTTTTAGATCCTCACGTAATTTCTCTGGCAATCTCCAGTTCTTGACCTTTCCCATCTATGCCAGCTCCATCTATCGATTGTTTCAGTGGATTTTGTTTGTTCTATGCTCTGTAGATATTCAGGATAGGTTTTCTGCTTTTCATTTAAGTGATTTCTCATCACTTCATTTCCAGCTTTCTCATCTTCACAAATCACCTAAAATTTCATTTTATTAAAATGATCATTCTATTATCTCACTGTTTCTTTAGGCAGGAATTTGGGATAGGTACAGTTTGACCAGGCCTCTCCCACATGGTCACAGACAGATCTTAGCTGGACTGGAGGGGAACCAGTAGTACCTGAGACTGACTGGCCTTCTCCATGATGTATTAAGGCAAAATTTTGGAGGAAGTACAACAGCAACAACAAAAACAAAAGGCTTCACATTAGGCCAAATAGTATGACACTAAATGTAAGGACACCCAGGATAAGGAAACAAAAGCCATATATTGAGTGACTGTTATCCTTAATGTACTTATGTTATCACTCATTTCTTTTGCCATCCCTTGGTTATCTCATATTGTTACAATATTTCACCTTGTTATCTGATATATTTTATATGTGCTTAATTGGTTATTTGAAATTGGATAGGGAAGGGGAAATCAAGATAAGTGGGGGGAGGGTGGGAGGGAATTGGGGACCATGTCATGAGAAAGGGTATCAATGTTTGTGAAGTTATGCACCTTCTATCTGGTGAATATAATGTAACCCTTCTATTAATCACAATAAAAAAATTATAAAGAAAAAACCAAAAGGCTTCAGAAGTAGGAATAAGTCGTTGGAGATGGACCTCTTATCTTTTACCATAAAAAAGTCCTCTTTTCAGTGTTTACATCTTTTCAGATTTGTATCTGAAAAGATGATTCATCAGAACACAGTTTTCAATCCTTCTTTTGACCCACTGTACTCTTGACTCTCGGGTACACATGTGGGCCTTCCTCTCTGTGACAGCAGGGGCATTCAGCATACGTGAGCATACCATAGAGCCACTATTGTCTAAATTAGCATTTAGGCCCCCAACTATATAACTGGCTTATTAGAAACTGAAGGTGTGTGTCAGTGTCCACTGATGTGTTACCAGAAAACAAAAAGCATAGAGAGACAAAGTAAGAATCTGTCAAGGTTTAGGAATGAAACTGCTTGGGGGAGAGGTGGTGTGGTCCAGTTGTGCTCGAAGCTTGAATGTGAAACTAGAAGACTGTCAGAAAATTTAGCTCGGGCTAGAAATTTATTTCAGGATGAGACTGTGTGGGAAGACTTCATTTCCAAGTTAAAGTAGGTTATTATTAAATACTGCTTTAGTATTTAAAGACATTATTATGGGAAGAAGAATGTATTTTAGAATATTTTCAGCTTGTTTCAGTCTGTGGCTCTCAAGAGCACCTAAATTTTATTGACAGTATCTTTGAAGAAAAGATATGCAAAGAAGTGAGACTATAATGTGATAGTGTGAAGATCACTTAAATTACTTGAAATAAAGAGCACTTTTTGGATCTTTATCAGTGGAATAATATTCCCTGCTTTGATAAGCATAGTTGGCAAAACAATCTCTGTGCTTAGTGTTTGTATATGGAGTGTATTTAAAGGAACATTTTTAATTCAGAGAAAGTATTGATGTTCAAAAGATAATAGGTGAATGTAGAAGAAATAAAAGTAAATCTTTAAATGCTAATTGCAAACCTATTTGCTCACATTTAATTGATACACCTTTAAACATTGGTTAAAATAGTTTGCCATTTAACTGACATCAACAACATCAGCGCTTGCTTTTATGATACAGTGCATGTTTATTTTTTCTTAATTTCTCCATAGACTTTATTTTCCCATACAGTAAAGTTTTTCTTTCTATAAACAATCATGTTCTGCATCTGTTGTTGTTATTATTATTATTATTTTCACACATATTGAATTTTATTATGCTTTTTTATGGGCTTGACACGGTGATTGTATTATAATAGAAATTAAACATCTGACTGCTGTTGCAGAGCATGATTCTGTGTGTGGATTTCTACCTAAATACGATAGGCATTCAAGTTGTCCTTCAGATTTGGTTTCCCCTTGCTATCGGAACCCACAGGATTGTTTCTGGGTTCGCTTTGTGCCAGTTAATAAGGCTTCAGACAGCGTTTCCTTTTCCTGCTTTACACTGGGTAAGTTTTCAGCCTTGGCATTCTTAACCTCTTGCCACTTTTCTGTCCGTTTTTGTTCATCTCTAGCACATTCCAAAACCCAGAATATGGAGAGGGGGAAAGGTTTGCAGAGAAAGAGATCTAGGAGAGGCTCTTCAATATTTCCTTTTTGGGATTCTAGTTGCAAAACATTATTTCAGTTCTGATTTCTGTTTAACAAAGAGACCTTAAAATCTTAAGCAATGTGGTGAGCTATTTCAAAGCATAATCAAAGTGTAAACTTTCTGCAGAGTCAAATAGTTAACATACCAAAAGTGTGGCTCAGGGGTTTGAGCTGATCTGCCACTCATTTGAGTGAGTTGTTTAATTTCTTTGCATTTTACTTTCCTACACATAAAATAAGACAATTATACCTGACTGTGTCTTAGGCTGTACATTCAGCAACATGTTGCAGTTGCTTTTATTATCAAACAGAAAAGATATAGATCTTTTTACATACAGTACAATATACTTACCTGTATCAAATTTATTTTTAAGGTCAATGCTACCATTTTAAAAGAAGTCTTAACTATGAGAGTAAAGTGATTCAACATTATTAAAACACAAACTGGTCATTATAAGTAATTTGTAAAATGCTATAAAAATGCCAGAGGGGAGCACCTGTCTTCTCTTCCAGAGCATTTGCACCTAATGCTTTCTAATCAGTATGCTGGTTGTCTGTGCCATTTCATGTTGGCTGTTTTGTTTTTTTTTTTTCCCTCACTGTTTCTTGGGTTTGCTAAGTCCAAGGAAAGTCTTTATAAACTTAATACGTTTTTATTCATGATAGAATTCTCAATATTGCTCTAGCCATCAAAAAGACAACATTAGTTATTTTTCAGAATATCCTTCTGGAACCCAGAGCTGTTTCTTGACATGCCGTTACCTTGAGTTGAGTTGAGTAGTCTACTGCAACTTCTTGTGCTGTTTTCCAAGGGCGTGTGTGATAGCAGTGAAGCTCACCTTGGCGGTCAGGTGGGAAGCAGCTGTGAAGTGGCCACAGGAATCCACAGAATGCCGGCTTTTCTCATTCGACCTTGCGCTCCCTTCCCCTTATCTTCCTTTTGCCACTGTGACATGGAAACTGGACCATTTCATTTCCCCCAATTTTTTGATCTCCCTTTTGGATTAAGTTCTTGACCCTTATTCATTATGTATTTATCATTATTCTTGATTCTTTTACTCCATTACCTGTCTCTCTCATTTGCTCTATAGGAATCCCCTCTTACAATCATGTCTGTCATGCTATTTCTCTGCTCTTGCTTGTCCTTTTCTAAACATTACTACAGGAAAATTGTGCATTATAGTGTCGGTGATTTCTGCTGCAGAGGTTGGTGATGAAGGTGAGGATTACATGTCTTTATGCTTATGAAGAGTCCAGTCAAAAGAAAGAGAATAATGTACACTGGGTCACAAGATGAGCCAGGCAGGATGGCTCAGGCCTGTAATCCTAGCTACTCAGGAGGTTGAGTTCGGAGACTCTTATCCCCAGTTAACCACTAGGAAACTGGATGTAGGGCTGAGGCTCCAGAGGTAAGGCAGTAGCTTTGAGCTGAAGAGCTCAGGGACAACACCCAGGACCACACTTCAAGCCCAATGATCCACAAAAAAAAAAAAAGTCACAAGACCCAAACACATTGTTTTTCAGTGGTTGTACATGGTGGGAAGGTATCTTCACTTCACTGTACAAAGTCAGTAAGTAAATCCTAAAATTTTATCCTAAGTTATATGTATATATATGTGTGTATATATACATATATGGGGGGTGGGGCTTGGTTGTGAACTCTGGGCCTGGACACTGTCCCTGTGCTCTTCAGCTCAAGGCTAGCACTCTACCACTTTGAACCACAGTGCCCTTCCATTTTTCTGGTAGTTAATTGGAATAAGAATCTCATGGACTTCTATGCCCAGGCTGGCTTTGAACCATGATCCTCAGATGTAAGCCTCCTGAGTAGCTAGGATTACAGCTAAAGTTTTCTGTATTTTATGGAAATATGTGTAGTATGTAATACTATATATAGTGTGTATATATTACATTGTGTACAATAACTATGAGAGATGATACATAAAGAGCACTAACCTTACATTTTAGCTTTTTGGTTTCATATAATTTCTGCTATAAAAATTATTCAGTTCTGGGCCAGGAGCATGGCCTAGTGGTAACGTGCTTGCCTAGTATGCACAAAGCCCTGTGTCCAGTTCCCCAGAACCACATACATAGAAAAAGCTGAATGTGGCTCAAGTGGCAGAGTGTTAGCCTTGAGCAAAGTATCCAAGGACAGTGCCCAGGCCCTGAGTTCAAGTCCTAGAACTGGCAAAAAACAACAACAACAAAAAAAAAAAAACACCTACTCATTTCCAAATCTATATGTGGCTACTCAGTGTGTTACTGTCGTTTTCCATGCTCAAAGTTGTTCACTGATTAGTTACTGTTGCTTTGTGAAAGGTATATATTGACATCTTTCCATGATTTAAATGCCCTGTCCAAATTCATAGTAATAAAATACAGACAGGCAGCTGTTGCCTGCCCTTTTCACAGCCTGTGGCTTTAGAAGATAGGAAGTTTGCCCTGGGTGATTCTGTACCATTGTTCCATCGTGTGCCTCCACCCGAGTTCTGTTTCCTTAACCAGGAAAGGCAGTTGGGGAGCAGGAGTACAGAAGGCTAGCTCCAAGCTGCACCTTCTGGAATGGGGTATTCTGAATGGCCTCCCATCTGTCAGGCCTCTCTCTATGCTTATAAAACTTGAAGTTGCTGTCTCAGTTCCTCAGAGAGAAGCAGCTTTCTTCTACCTGGAGCCCACTGGACCTGGCTGGGAGAAGGCTGCTTGGCAGCTGCAGTGTAGAGCACAAAGGCCCGGGGGTGGGGGGGGGGTGCAAGGGAGCTTGGATGGGGCTCCCCACAGCAGGGGAGGGTGCAGAGGGCAGCCTCTGCAGAAACGGCCACATTTGACAGAAATCAACTGTAATTTTAAAAAGCAGTACATCGCAAATAAAAAAATCAATCTTTTTAATGGGCCTCAAATTCATTTTCATTCTATTGGGAATTGAATCTTTATCATTTAAGTTTAACCATTTAAGGGTATAATTACATTCGTGAGTACTATATACATAATTTGTATATTATATATACATCTGTTACTCTATATTACATATAGAATAAAAATGAGGTGGGGATTTGTACCCACTGGTACCAGAGGAGGAAAGTTTCTTATTCCCTCAGGTTTTCAGCATGTCTGTTGAATGTTAGTGATTCTATTCACACACAGTGATTTTCTAGTGTTGGATATATTTGAATAATCTCATTTTACATTAGCTTACAGGTAAGCTATGTCATACTTGCATTTAAAAATTTTTAGACCCCAGTGTCATGATCTTACATTTAAAAATTCTCTAAAACAACAGTTGTTGAGAGAGGTCTCCATGAAGTCCTTGACCTAAAAACAGTACCAAGCCTACTTAAATCGGATGTCCTTAACTCCCACGATTTTCTGTATTGTAGATTCATTAAAAAATACTTCACTGACAAACACAAGTTCGACCCATTGATCTTTAGTAAATGTCAACAACTTAGTCCTGTGAGCATTTCTTTTTATGCATACGGCACATACATTTGAAATCTTGTAAAAACTTAAATGAAAATTTCCATTGTTATCTCCTTGTAAAACATATTGTATGTCAAATATCTTACTAAAAAGGTAATATAATAATTATGGGAAACCACCTGCTGAACTGAGGCCAGAGAAAGCAGGTTGTGCCTGAACCTTCACTCTGGAATCTCCCGGCTTGCTGCTCTGCTGTGCAGTGTTGGGAGAAGAGCGAAGAGTGAGTCGGTGCCCACAAGCCTTCTAAAAAGAGCTCATGAATCACCACAGAGGAACTGGGTCTAGAAGCACCTGTGGCCTACTGAGCTGATCCACAAATAAGTCCTCAAAAAATGAATCTCATTTTCATTTTTTTCTTGTTTCTCACCAGAGGAACACTTTAAGGTACAAAAAGAGCCAGGATATAGGGAGTGATTTTTAAAATAGCTGACCTGAGACTTACTTTACAGTTTGACCTAGATGATGGTCTAATGTTAGAACCAGCTGGTTGGATTTGCATAGACAGAGATTGTCCCAAATAAGTAGCAGAATTTTGGTAACTGTTCAAAGTAGGCTGCATTTCAAGGATTAAGAATTTGTTGGCAAAAGAAGGTGTGGCCATAGAGTGTGGCTGTTGTGTGCTAAGCCCTGAACACCGATAGCGACTGAACAGCTTGGTGTGATCCCTAGCCTCTCTGAGCCCCAGTTTTCATTTATGTGTAAAGTGCAGCATTCTTGAGAAGATATATATTATATACTAATGCTATATCAGCTTTTGTTATGCTGTTATCAAATTAGTTCGAGAGTGTACAGCTTAGTAATGAATTCTCACGTCACTGATGTAGATGCCATCTGTCCCAACGAACTACTGCCTTCATAGTGTGCCCAGATGGAGACAGCAAAAAAAGGGGAAGGGGGAAGGGTGTACTTCCAAGAACAGAGATGGCGTAGCCTGGGTGAGTCCATTTGCTATGGAGCTGGATTTTGTTCCTCTTTAAAATAGGGATCATATGGGTTCCCCCCCCAAAGGTTCCTCTGAAATCCAAATAAATAAAAATCCATTTCAAATGAGTAACTTTTATAAATTTATACCTGAGAGACAGAGGATATTAAAGCCACTAATAATGTTAAATTGCATTTAGTTTCTTGAACGTTTGGCCAACAGTTTTTCCAAGTATGAATTTTAAGCTTCAATTTTTGTAATTGAATTAGTTATATTTTTTTGTTTTGGTGCGTACACTGTGTCATCATCTGCTTTTCTTTCAGGTTTTATTATTATTATTTTAATAATTGAGGCTGTCCTCTAACTCACTGTGTAACCCAAAACATACCTCTAAATTGGAAGGCTCCTGAGCAGAGTACAAGGAACATAGGCCTGCTGCACCTTCATACGTCCGTCTGAAGTGGTCACATTAGTAGATAACCCTTGTTAAATTATTAAAATGATTTAAAAACCTCAATGAAAATACGACGATATCTGATGTTAGAAAGTAAAAAAAAATAAGTATCATTTTTACATTGTGTGGAAAATAGAAAGTTTTCAATGTTTGTCTCTAAGGAATTATTTAAAATCTTTTGTTTTTATAATCATGTGCATTGGTGTCTCTGGGAATACCATAGTATATATAAAATAAGATAGTCAGGATTCATGATGCAAATTGCATTAATCATGGGTATAAACATAATGCTTTCTCACTTTGATGAAATTTAGGGTTGGATGTGAGATATATCTAAAAATCCCATGTGATTTTATATTATGGATTTCTTTTATGTTCTATGTAAGAAACCTATAACTTAGGGCATCCTTCTTCAGTTGTTTCCTGTTTTATAAGTATCTAAAGACTGTGATTTTTTCTTTTGGCATCTCTCTTAACATCAAAATACATTTCTTTATTTTTGTCATTATCATTCATTCTTAACCTTTGAATAGCACTTTTGCTTTTAAAATGTTCTGCATTATTATCTCATTACATATTTATGTTGGCCAAGAAGTAAAAATGGCAGGCATTTTTACACTTTGATACAAAAGGTAACAGATACAGAGAAATTCTTAGTTACATAGTTCAAGTAGAGGTAAGGTATAAAAAGCATCTTTTAACTATTATTGAACTATTATCTCCCCTTTTATCATACCATTTCCTACAAGAATAACTATATTTCTAAAAGATTTAGTAGATGGCTGCAGCTATACTGAGGAAACCAAGCATGAAGACATTGTTGTCATAGGAAATAGTTTATCTGAAGTTGTGAATACCAGAAACATCTTCACAGATGCTAGTGTAACGGATGTAACTAGGTCCATGGAAAGATATGAAAGGGTGTATTCTTAAAACTTCTTAAAGACAGAGTCATCCAGAAGATTGTCAGTTTGGTGATTGTGGTGTTCAGAGTGCTGTAGATGGTGGGTTAGCCATGTAATTCGGGGCGGGGAGAGGGGATTCTTGAACCGTGCTTCTTCTGGATGTGGGCAGAAAACACGTCTTGAATGCCCTTGTGATATGAAAAGGTAGGATGCCTTAGTCTCGTTTTTCTTTTTTCTAGCCTGTTCTAGACTCCCTTTGTCTTTGAAAGAAATGAAGGAAAGTTGAAAGAGGTGGGAGGAAACAAGGAAGGTCTGGGGTGCGTGGAGCTCGCTGGATAACTGTCCTTGAGGCATAGCCAGCCTGACCCAGCCCCAAGTCCCCATCACCAGACAGCCAGGCTCTGACCTGAGACTGCCTGTTCATTCCAGCGTGCTTCTACCTTCTTGTATTCTGGGAGGAAATAGTTCTAACTCCCAGATGGATTTTCCCTCCTGAAAAAGATGAGAGGAAAGAACGCATTCTTTTCCTCCAGTTGTGGTTGAAGATGGCACTCGATGGGCCGGGAGTTTGGCCTAGTGGTTAAAGTGCTTGCCTCGCATACACGAAGACCTGGGTTCGATTCCTTGGTACCACATATTTAGAAAAAAGCCGGAAGTGGTGCTGAGGCTCAAGTGGTAGAGCTCTAGCCTTGAGAAAGTCCAAGGACAGTGCTCAGGCCCTGAGCTCAAGCCCAGGACTGGCAAAAAAAAAAAAAAAAAAAAAAAGATGGCACTGGAGAGGAGGTGCTGTACAGTCTCAGCAGGCTCCAGTGGTATAAGGGCTACTGGAAGGAATTTGCAAAAAGAGAAGAATGCGTGTGTGTTCCTTTCTGTGGGAATGACTTTAGCCTTGTGTCACGCCTGTACGGTGTCCTGGGCCGTGGAAATGTGCAGCGCACACTCGAGTGTGGAGCCGGAGTGTACCATGCACCCTGCTTCGCCTGTGCTGGGCCCGGGCTGGCACACACAGGAGGCCCGCCGAAACCAGTGCAGGGTACTAGGGCTCCTGGAAAGCTTCATCCACAGGATGTATTGGTTAAGGCCAGGCAGTTGAAAGCCAGAAATCCCCTAAGCCACATGAGTTTGAGATAGTAGAGAGAATACCTGCTCTCTGAGCTGTTGCCTCTAGCGTAATGTGAAGGTGGTAGGTAGTGCATCTCTAATTTTGTAGGAGCCAGAGGGGTGAGCCTAGTATTTGAATGCCAAAAAAAAAGGTCTTTCTCCTAGACCCTGCCATTATTGCATCAGTCAGCAAATACAAAAGGCTGCTTTTTCGTAGCTCAAGGCATGGTTTTTGTGTTTTGGGCAGCATTGGTTTGAAACCCTGATGCTGGTGTTGAAAAGCTGCCTGATCTCTTGGTTATGAAGTGTTGTCTATATGCTTGCTCAGCAAACTCTCGAGACTTACTCCATGTACCAGTATACTTTGCAGCACAGCAGTGAAGCCAGTCCCAGCTGTGCTTGCAGGAGCCTGTGTTATACAGGAGGAAGATAAACTTGTGAGATAATATTGGCAAGATGTTTGTGTGCACAGATTTACATTGTGTGGGCAGGGAAGAAAAGAGAAACCCTTAAAGAAGTTCACAGAACAAGGAGCATTCCAGACAGGAATCACTGAGGAAAGAAAGGACCCTATACAGCGTGGAGCATAACCTGAGAAGTCTTAGGGTGTGGCTGGAGGCAGGGCCATGAGGTCACTCCTTAATGACATCTTAGAGAGCCAGTTTGTGACGTCCTTGCTGTGTTTATGAATGAGACTCCAGAAAATTATCAGAGGCAGCTTTGCTCCTTCCTTACCAAATGGAGACAATGTTTTGTGTTTTATTTTTTTGGTTGTGGGGATATAAGAGTAGTGAAGTGAATGCTACAGTGTCTTTTGTACAAGGAAGCAAAGGCACATTGAAAACAGATACTGTGTTATGGGATATTATGTCACATGCTAAAGTTGTAACATGATTTTCTTTTTTTATATAGCATTACTAGGTGACTGACTGATGAGCTAGCTGTGTCTGAGCTTCCAAGTGTTTTATAAATTGCAAATACAGTAGAAATATTAGTGTTTATTTTGTAATTGGAACTTAGCAAAGCCCCCAGTGTTTTCCCATTGCCAAATCAATATGAGATACTTTAAATAGTGGTACAACTTAATATCTTAAGACAAATATCTCACTTTTGAAGTTAAATGTGTGACTTTTAAATATTTTATTATTTGGGATTTGTTTTGATGCTCTTCATGAAAAGGTTTTCAATCAAAAGCTTATGGTTTGGTTTGGTTTTGTGTCCATCCTGGGGCTTGAACTCAGGGCCTGGATGCTGTCCTGGAACTTTTTTGCTCAAGGCTAGCATAGCAATCTACCACTTAAACCACAGCCCCACTTCTGGATTTTTGGTAGTTCATTGGAGACAAGAATCTTACAGGCTGGCTTTGAGGAGCCTACTGAATAGCTGGGATTATAAGTAATGAGCCATGCATGCTTCATTCGAGGGATTTTTTATAGTTCTTCTCATTTCGTTTCAAGATCTTTTTAATCTATAGGTTATAAAAATACCTTAGGATCTCTAAGATGGCTTAAAGATGTCCTGTGTTAAGTTTGTTGTAATGCATAGTTTATGCTTGCAGTCTAGATCTGTTTTACATCTGTAGGAAGAAAACAGATTCCACTTTGTATGTCTGCTTCATTGTTACGTAACAAGAAGTATTTTACTGGGTCTTGTGGCTCTTTATCCTTTATGGCAGGGTAATTTGTCATTAGAAAAAATGTTTTAACACTAAAATTTATCTTCAGAACTGTTGAATAGTAGCTGGAATTTACCTTGGTTAACATGCAAAGGTATATTTGATCCTGCATTCAGATTTTTGTTTTGTACCTACTGTGTTATCTTAGAGATGCTTCAGTGAAAACCAAGAAACAGACCTGTTCTCGCTTTACTTTATAATTTAGTAGGCAAGAATATCTTTTATGTAAAATAGAAATTGATGAACTGTAGATCTGTGACCAAGTATTGCATAAACGAACATTGTGCAAAGGAGAACTGAGACCAGAGACAGGAAGAACATGGAATAAAGAAGTGCTCGTTGTGCAGGAAGCGTTTTGGACAGGATAGATGGTGAGGGGAGAGGCGGCAACCACATCACTGAAAGGGGTTAATACTCTTGTAAGGTGCTTCACATTGATATTGAGAGCCATAGTAAATCATTGCAAGTCCATTTTAGTTTAGCCTGAGATGTGTCCTGAGCACACCCTTCCTGCCATGTGAAAATAACTCCTTGGTACCACTTGTGTCTGTGATCATTCTGCCTCTGAATCCTTAGGATGCAGGCATGGCAGGGTTACATACAGTACAGAACCCCCAGAAGGGACTTGGGATTTTGATGGTCTTGGTGTAAGTAACAACACAGTTTGAGAAAAGTAGAACTGAAGTTCTTGAGGAAGACAGTCCACTGGCTTTAAAAGGATGGATGTGAAGTGAAGGAGGGATGGCATGGATAAGGAAGAGTGAGGAAGATGCCTGATTTTCTGGCATTTTTGTTTAGTTTTCATTCAGGATGAATTTGCCCATCTGAACTAAAGTGTTAATAGTACTAACACAAGTAGTATTCTGATCTTTTCTTTTATTCCACTCTTATCAGTCCAACTCTGAGTCATTGAATCATACTAGGCTATGTGTTTTTATGGTAGTACCTCCAAATTGGAAAATAAAATGTATGCCCCCCCCCAAACTCCTTGAGCTCTAATACTGCCTTGTAAATTATATGTTTGGCAAAAAGGCTAGCAAATGCAATCATTTGCAACCATTCAAATGTTCTGAAGCCTATTTTGTTCCTCCTGTGACTGCACTAGAAACAAATCTAGGTGATAAAAATACAGTGATTGTACCTGATTTTATAAAATATAAATCCTTGGCATAAAGATTCAGAGGAACACAGAGACCAAGAAAGAGATTAGATATTAACTTAATTTTATAGGTTTAGAAGATTTAAAATAAATTATAATTTAAACGATAATAAGTGATCCTGTTCACAGTCCCATAGGAAAACTGTTAAAGTTAGAAATGAGTTATGAACCATTATGGAGTTGAACTTGGCTTTGTGTGCCCCAGGTACCTTTTCCTGATAACAGAGCATTCCCACTGGTAGTGCTTTTTATCATACTGCCTGTTGGTTATGTACACCCCCAGCAGTAGCTGTCAGGGAGAATCTAACATGTTCAGAATGGGCAGAGAAACCTATAAAACACTATAGTAAAATTTAAAACTTATGCCATTACTTGAGCCAGTAAAGGTCTGTTTTCATCTGCAACAGAAGTATTGAATCAATTCCCAGAAGAATAGTTAAGCTTAACTAAAGATGAAAATCCCAGAATTTGTAGTAAAGGAAACAGAATTGGTAAAACTATTTCTCTGCAGGGTCTGCAGTAGATTTGTTCATGAACCTGGAAATGAGTAGCAGTTCCTCCCTGGCTTAGGGCCCACTCACCACACTTGACACCAGATGATACAATACATAAACAACAACTTTAAATCTTTCCAAGGTGCTTTTTGAAAGTTTGGTCTGCATTTTACCCTTTCTCCTCTTCTTTCTCTTCTACTTTCTCTACCACCAAGCCCCAGAATTTAAAAGCACCCTGGGGTTTTACTTTACCTTACTAGTTTTAACTGTGTTTCGTAGGCTGAATTGAATTATGTGTTATGGCTACATTGTCGTGTCAGATTTTATTTATTAAAGTTTACCTCTCTTTTTTCCCCTTCATTTTCCTTCCTTATGCCTTTCTAATTCTTTGCATCCCAGATCCATTGAAAAGATCTAGACAAAAACTAAACAAAAAAGCAAACAAACAAAAAGTATGTTTTGTTGGATTTTGGCTCACTCTTGTCATCCTAGCTGTTTGTTGATGGAAGGATTATGGTCCAAAGTCCTAGTCCAAGTGAAAAAGGCTGGGAGACTACATCTCTAAAATAACCAACCTAGCCAGGCGCGGTAGCTCACGCCTGTAATCCTAGCTACTCAGGAGGATTGCAGTTCAAAGCCATCTGGGGGCACTAAAGACCATAAGACTCCAGTTAATCACTAGAAAAAACCTGAAGTGGTGCTGTGGCTCAAGTGATAGGGTGGCAGTCTTTTGCTGACGAGCTCAGGGACAATGACCAGGTCCAGGGGTAGGGTGGTAGCATTGAGCTGAAGAGCTCAGGGGCAGCACCCAGGCCCAGAGTTCACACCCCATTACCAATAAAAATAAATAAATAAATAAATAAAATAACCCTTGGGTGCAGTAGCTCACACCTGTATTCCTAGCTACTCAGGAGGCTGAGATCTGAGGATTATGGTTCAAAGCCAGCCCAGGCACTAAAGAAAGTGAGACTCGTACCTCCAGTTAAGCACTAAAAAACGGGAAGTTGGACTGAGGCTCTAGGGGTCAGGCATTAGCCTTGATCTAAAGAGCTTAGGGACAACACCCAGGTCCAGAGTATAAGCCCTAAATATAAATAAATAGATAAATAAATAAATAAATAAATAACCAGCATACTGCTGAACTCCGGGTATGGCTAACGTGGTAGAATTACAGCCAGTCAAACAAGAGGCTTTTATTTTAAACTTCTGGAACTGGGATATGGTAAGTTGGGAGGGGGAGATCAGACAAGACAGAAACCTTTGTCTTTGGTATTTGATAATAAGTTCAGATGCCTCCTATCTTGTTATTTAGAAATGAATTCTACATATTAGCTCAAGAAAAATCCATAGTCAGAGAGCTGATTATAGATCATTTGGAATTGTTTGTTGGCTGTACTGTTGACACACAATTCTGTACAACCTATTTACTAGAGTTGAGTCAGAATCTCATTGTAGTACTGGCATGGCTGAGGTAGAATCCTGTCTGATAGACAGCCTTTTCCTAATCTGCACTGCCTCCTTCTGTGCCTCCTGATGCTTTCCAACTACCATGAACCATAGTCATGAACATGCTAATAAAAACTTGCTCAGGGGCCGGGAGTTTGGTGCTGAGGCTCAAGTGGTAGAGCTCTAGCCTTGCCCCAAAGCTTGAGCATAAGGCAAAATTATGTTAATTAAAATATCTTTACAGAGCAGACATGTCACTGAATAGGCCTACCACTTTCAGTTCTAGTTAATAGTCATATACCTAAAAGATATACTTTAAAAGAATGTTTGAGTAGCTAGCATTTATACCAGTAAATATATAGCATGGATATTGTTAGGAAAAAATGAGGGTTGTTTTTTGTTTTTGTGTTTTTAAACACTGGAGTGATGTCAATTAAAATGTGCAGTGGTGTTCCCTGGCCGTGCACACTCCTGAGCAGGGACTGCAGAGGCCATGTCCTTCTTGCTTTTGTGACTCAGCACACAGTGCAATTTCATATTATGATTTTATAATAAGAAAAATCGAAGATTGATAGGTAAGTCTACTTGCAAGATTTTTTGGGATTTTTTCAGATGGAAATAATCATAAATTACTTAATATGTTTTTAGTTACTTAAAAAATGTCACGAATTGATGTGAGTTTGTATAAACACATACAAAGACAGGCACAAAGTTCATCAGGCACCATAGAAAAAACCCTGTCCTTCAACTTTGTCGTTAAATGTCTAAGCATCTGTACTAAGAAAATAATCCAGAATGTAGGGGGAAAGCCCTTTACAACAAACCATTTTGGGCATCTTATTTAGACCAATGAAAAATAACCTGAAAAGGAGTTAAACTGTAACGTTCCCTCTTATTTTCTAAATTATCCATAGTTGGACTTTTTGCTTTCATAATGAAAAGAATATGTCTCAAAATATTATTTGCTGTTTTTAACTTGTTTAACAAATGGTGAGATTGCTGCCAGGCACATTAATAGTTTGAATACATTCTGGAAATATTTTATTACTTTGAAGTGAATGAGTAGTAGTATTTGCAGCAGTAGTTAAGGAGAATTTAACAGTTTATTTACAAGTGTAAATGAAGAGCTCATCAAAAGATTTAAACTTGGGAAATGGGTTATAAACAACGTAAGTTAGCCTCATTCTTTTCTATTGATTGTTTTCCCTTTTCTTTCCCATATCCTTCCTTTCTTGATTTTCTTCATTTCTTTTCTCCCTCTTGTTTTCTCTTGACTTTCTCCCTTTTCATTGTGGTAAAATATATGTACCACAAAATCTACCATGGTAACCTGCTTAGGTTGTGTGTCATTATTTACATTCACATGTATCTGTTACCACCACCACTGTGTTTCCACAAGCCTTTCCCCATCCCAAATGGATATTCTGTACTTCCACTGCCCAGCGATTTATCCTGCATGGTCACATTGTATGTGCTGAGGATATATACCCTTTGGATTTACCCCTATCTTCCCCCCTTTTTTTAAACCTCGATGCCACTAAGTGTTGATTATCCACACTCATCTGCAATTCATTTATCCTTTAATGCCAAAATATATTGCATGACTTGTTTGCACTAAACAGACATGTTGGAGCATGAGAAGCAAGACATTTTTCAGACTTATAGTCTCGTTAGTTAACAAGTAAAGCCCTACACAGGTAACTGCAGTAGGGACAGGTGTTTTCAAAGGGAAAGTAAAATGAACATAATTTTGAGATATTTGAACTGAGCATTTTGCAGTTTCCTTAAGTTATAATTGTCTAAAATCATAATTTTGTTCAAGTTTTCTTCCACACAAATTCTATACTTTAAGTTGGCAAAAACAATGTAATGAGTGTACTTCAATTAATTAAGATGACCTAAGTGTGGAAAAATTGAAAAGAAGGTTTAAAGGAGTGTGAAGCACTGTATTGTTTTACATTGTCGGAATTTTTATGATGAACCATAAAATTCAAATGTAACATAAGTTTGTGTAGGACTCTGAGGAAATATTTCTCTGTCCTCAGTCATTATTTTCGTGAACCACAATTATGTGAAAATGTGATTTTATTGTAGAATTTGTCTTTTATTAAAATGCATTTATATGTTAAGTAAAAAAAAAAGAAAAATAAGCCAGGTGCCATTGGCTAATACTAACTACTCAAGAGATTGAGGTCTGTAGATCACAGTTCAAAGTCAGCTAGGGCAAGAAAGTCTGTGAGACTCTTAATTCCAGTGAACTTCTCAGGCAAAGTTGGAAGTGGCACTGTGGCTCATATGGTAAAGCATTACCCTTGAGAACAATGAGGCTCAGGGACAACAGCCGGGACAGACAAAATAAGTAAACAAGCAAATAAAAATAGATTGCTGTTACTGCTTTTTCTTTGGTGATACTTTAGCTCACTTTTTCAGAAGTTATTTGCCAGCATGTGAAAGCAAAGAACTCACAATTCAGAATGGCAGAGTGTGTATTCCAGTTTAAATCACATTGTGAACCATCAAACCCAGTCTTAAAGGAGCAAAGGAAAAGAGCAGGGATTTGATGGAATTAGAGCGCACTCTGTACTTCTGTGGGAGCCAGAAGCCTGTCTATAAAGTACAATTCAGCAAACCTAGAATGAAATGAAAAGTCAGAGACAAACAACAACTGAGGAATTTATTACTAAAGATCCATAAACTTTCTCTAAAAGAACTGCTATGGGCCTTACTTCAAGAAGAAGGAAGAAAGGAAGGGAGGCTGGGGGTGTAGATGGAGCACTGCACACGTGCACTGGTACATGTGAGATAAAGCCAAGGGAACCTGATATAAAACAGGAATTGTGAGCTGTGCACCATGCTGTATAATGTCATCCTAGCTACCCAGGTAGCTGAAGCAAACCTGGGTTATTCCCTCTCTCCCTCCCCCAAAGAAGTTGGCTGTTACTAATGAATCTCTCCCAATTTCTAGTTCCTTGAGTTAAGTTTATTAACTGAACAACTTGACCACTTTATGTCAAACCTATTTGTGTGTGTGTGTGTGTCTGTGTGTATGTGTTATCATTTACCTCACTACTTCTCATGGGTACTATTTCTAAAAGTAGAAATTAATCTAGTAATGTTTTGAGATGGAAACTTTATAAGAAGCAAAACAAAAAAGCATAGAGAACCAGGGTGCACAATTATTCTGCATTCAGGAAGACTGGGAAGAGTCTAGTTCAGCTTGAAGTTAGCCTCCAAGAAAACTGCCCAAATTAAAAGTCGAACACCAAAAAACGAGTGTTTCTGTGTTGGGTGAAGTTGCTGGTGGTGTGCAAGCATCTTCTCTATCTCCACTTCTAGTGGGGACTTGATTCCAGAGGGAGTTGGCTTTGTTGATGAACTCCCAACAGACAGCGTGGAGATACTGAGGGCGAAGGTCCCATTCTCAGGAAAGAAGTGACCAAAAAGGACATTGCGTGACAGAGATTGGGTGACTCTCCAGCAAACCAGAGGACATTTTTAGAATGATGTCCTATAATGCAAAGAATATCAAACTGAGGTCAGCCTTGACACTTAGTTGTTGTTGTCAGTTGTGGGGAGCCACCAGCACCCAACTTAAGAGACCTGGGTTTTAGTCTGAATGTTCTCAAGTAATTGTGCATGATGTTAGACAGCTCACAATCTAGTTGTCTTTCATTTCCCTCATCTATGAAATCTGAGGTTTTATTCTTAGTATTTACTTTCCTGTCCAGGACTCTGAATAGCACTGATTTTTAAAAAGTAATAAAAGCAATACAATGTGCTCAAGTAGTACGCATCCTTAAAGGATGTGTTTTTACAGAGATCTGAAGTGTTGTCTTCTGTTTTAATGCTGCCTACCTCCTCTTCTTTTTTCGGTAGGGGTAGGGGAAGTCAATTGTGGGACTTGAACTCTGAGCCTGGGCATTGTCCCTGAGCTCTTAGCTCAAGGCTACCACTGAGCCACTTCCTGCCTGCCTCTTCTGTGATGGGGGACACATAGTTAGTGCCTTCAGAGTTGCACCCTCTTTGAAGCTACTCAAGTTCCAAGGGGATCCCGGGCGTCCGTCTTTGTTCCCCAATACTTTCCACAGAGTATTGACTCAGGGTTAGTAATGGAAAGAAAACGAGTTCAGCATCACAATTATTGTGCCAAGAAATTGAGGCCTTGGTATTGTATGATTTTTTTTTTTGAAAATGTTAAATGTACTATTAGGTCTTTGCATCTACTTCATTTGGCTAGTCAGGAGGATTTACCAGATTAATGAACACTGGAGGAAGGGTTTGCCATGAGCCTAGAATCTGTGTGTGACTTGCACAGAGACCTTGTTGCCCAACGCTCACACTAAACATTTGGGCTGAAGATTGAGTAGTGCTTTGCTTGCATTCTCAATATTTGTTGCCCAAACTGGCCTGTTTTTCTCTACACTGGCGACACTGATTTCACTATAGCCAAACTAGATACCAGCACAAAGAGTAATCGGTGGCAAGCCCTGAACAGAAATGATAAGTGAAATCAGTTAGGAGAGCCAGGCTCAAGGGTCTGTCTGCATGTGAACACCAAGCGAGCACTCAGCGCCTCGCTGGAGATCAGGCCTTCGTTTTGTTCCGTGTTAATGTACATACGTAAAACCTTTGGGCATCATTAAATTTTTGATGATATTTTTGAAAGCTTGGATATTCTGTCTTCAGTGGTTCAGCATTTAAACTTGCTTTCTTTTGGGTGCAAGACTCGGTTGAAGACAGCATTGTATTTTCTACCACTGACTCTGAGAGAGCAGACCTTGGAAATTGTTAAGATGGCTTGTGGATAAGGATTGGCCGGGCATGAGCTGTTACGTCTTAACAAGAGCCTTGCAAGTTGTCTGCACTCTAGCCATTATTGGAAATTCTGGTGGTTACATCCTGGGCAAATTATTTCTATTGACTCATCTCCTGTGGTGAACTTGTTTTGTAATCCTGCTTCTTCACGAACAAACATTTGGACTAACCCAATATTCTGTATTTGCTTCCTTGACAACTTGGCTAAATTCATTTTTTATTCTTTCTCAGAACTCTCATCAGTCCAGTTAGTAAATTAGCTTTTGTATGAGTAAGAACAGGTCCACTATGAGTCACTAGTAAACTGGAACCTGCCAGGTAGATGTTCCTTGTCATTTACATGGCTATGCGAGCACTGTCTTCACTCACTCACAGCTTCTAGTCCCTTTGTTGTTGTTGCCGCTATGATATATATGCATGTACTGGGATTTGAACTCAGTGCCTCATACTCTTTCCTTCTGAGCTTTTCCCATTCATAGCTGGAGTTCTATCACTTGAGCCAATACCTCTGACCTTTTGCTGGTTAAATGGGGGGACAAAAGTCTGGATTATTTGTTGCCCAGACTGGCTTTGAACTTCATTCCTCAGATCTCAGCATGAGAGTAGCTAGGATTATAGGCATGGGACACCAGTGTTCAGCTTTTCTAGTCACTATACAGATATAAATCTTGATATTAGACATTTTAGACTGAGTTGCCCTGTGAAATACAGTGTGAATTAGCATTTTATAGAAGTATGATTATCTAAATTTTAAGAACCCACCAGTTTTAAGCTAAATATGAACTTGATTGATATCACAAGCAGAATCATTATATCTCCCTATAATAAGCTCAAGAGAGGTAAGTCAGCTGTATGTTTTATTACATTTGTTCAGTAGAACTTATCAACTACCTTTTGAATACTAAACACTGCTTTGTACTTTCTATTATGCCAGAAATTTAAAAAAATAAGATGCATAGCAAAACATGCCATTGTTTATTTTCTAGGAATATACAAGCTAATGTGAAAAACAATGAGATCGTAATTCAGTATGTGCATAACAATCAGTAATAAGACTGGGGATAAGAAGGTAACATTTGATTCTGTGCACTTCTTCTATAGTTAGAATATTCCACATATGGCATATGGTAAGTACCTAGAAAGTGGCTGGAGAATTAGTTTGAACTGTGCCTTTAAGAATAAAGAGATAATAGGAACGTGAATTAAAGCAGAAAAGAGGGACAAGTACGTGGATTTCTGACTGAAGTAATACAGGAGACAGAGTTAATTATAGGATCTTAGGCAGACATAGATAGTGCATCTATAGCTGACAGAGAATATAGAAGTTGGTTAGGTAGCAGTAAGTGGGACCCTGATTTTGACTTGTTAAGGGATTTGAGCAATCTTGCAATGTGCACTTGGCAAAGTCGTGTCAGTCTTAGAGCTGTGGACTATTTTGAAGACTGGTATTGAAATTGTTTATTGTGCACATGTATGGAAAAACCACAAAGAAATCTCTTGCATTGTATAATTAATGTACTAACAAGGAAAGAAATTAATGAGGAAATATGTGGAAGCTCTATGAAGCAAATAAGACTTTTTTTCCCCTCTCTTGTCAGTGGTTGGGGGTCTGAGCCAGCACTTTGAGAATGCTAGGCAAGCTCTCTACCACTGAGCAAGCCTTTCATAAAGCTGGCCTCATGGGGATCCTTTTTTTGCCCATGTTGGACCAGTCACAGCCCCTTTCCTACCTCACTGATATATAATCTTACTGCTTTGTGATTTATCTTCATATCAATAAGATAATCACATCCATAGTATGCCATCATCAAGTTTTTAAAAATCATCACACTTATATGGATTTATTTTCAGTAATAAGTCCCAAATAGTTGAGTGTGTTACTAGTTCTTTTTTAGACATTAAACCTGTCTAACATGTCCATTGAATACTTGACTGTTGCTGTCCAAACTGAACTGTGCTGAAAGTATTGATTTATGAACACATATTGTGGGACAAAAAACCTAACACATCTTACTAATTTTTCAATGATCAGATGTTGAAGTGCTAAGATTTTGAGTATATTGGGTTAAAGTATACTGTTAAATTAATTCCTTATTTCCTTTTACTTTCCTTAATGCTACTACTAGAACACAAAATTAACAGGTGTAATTGGTTATACTTCTCTTGGACAAGATTGCTCAATCTTTCCTACTCCACCCCACTCTGATTGAGTTGCCCTGCAAATAAACTTATTACTGATTGGCTGTTCTAATTCTAATGTCTAACTGTATAAACTTATGTTAACCCAGCAGTTATTCCGATGAAGTTTTAAAGACATTTTGATTGACTGGGAAGAGTTTGGAAAGGGAAGAATGGGGAAGTAATAGATACTTACTGAGAGCCTTAAAAGTAATATTTCAATTTGTAAAAGATTTATTATGGAAGATTTTTCTTTTGCTAGTTTGTTTTGGTCATAATTTCTATTAAAATGACTATGAGATTTTATAAAGTATGTGGTTATGCTTGGCACATTGATTCATTGGTATAATCCTAGCTGGGTGAGAGAGGGCAGGAGGGTCATGGTTTGAGACCAGGCTGGGCAAAAAGTTGGTGAGATCCCATCTCAGTCTAGAAAACCTGTGTGTGTTGGTGCTTATCTGTAATCTCAGCCACCTAAGAGCTGAGATCTGGAGGAGGAATGGAGAGCAGCCCTGGCCATGTTTCTAGGACTTGATGTTAACAGAAGTTAGATGTGCTGGCACAGGCCTTCTCAGCTGGGAAGCATACAGTGTTAGGCACATTGCAATCTAGGTGCACTCTAAGTAAGAATAACTGAATTGTAACTTGCAACCCCTTTGACAACTACTTAATAATAACAGTTTAAAAATAGGGGGAAAAACAGCAGCAACAAAAATCCAGATGCCCTGTCTCAAAAGTAACCAGTCAGAAAAGGACTATATGCATGTCAGCTGTAGAATACCTGACCAGTAATTCTGAGACCCCTATTAGGAATTCATCAATAGTAATATGGTATATGATGTAGGAAAGAAGTAGTACTAGTTGAAATTCAAAATCATAGTCATCTAGATAGATAACAACCTTTTTTGGTGTCTTCGGAGACTAGACTTCATTTGTCTGAAAACTAAATGCTTTTTAGTCTTTTCTGGGGGTGGGGAATTCCTAAGGCTTGAACTAAGACTTGGATATTGTCCCTTAGCCAAAAGGCTCACGGCTAATGCTCTACCACTGGAGCCACAGCTCCACTTCTGGCTTATGGTGGTTAATTGGTGTCAACAGACTTTCTTGCCCACACTGGCTTTTGTTCTTCAGATCTCAACTTCCTGAGTAAGTAAATTTCAGGCATGAGCCACCAGCAATCAGGCTGGTGGCTTTCAGGCTTTTTGAAGGACAATTAATAGATTTCATATTTGTAATGTGTTCAAGATACGTTTTTCACAATACTTAGAAACAAATATATCTCTACCTGCTTTTGCTGTAGTCCAAATACTTAGAGTCTAAACATTTCTAAAATAGAACAAATTTCTTTTAATTGGGAGAAAATGTTCCAAAGAAAGCTGTACATTTTTCAAATAACTGCTGCCTTTTTATGGTAAGGAAAGCTTTTGGAGACACCTAACCACAATACTGCTATTGTGGTTACCTATGTGTGTGTATGTAGACTAACCTTCAGGACTTAGCCCCACTCCACTCCTTTGTACCAATGTGGACTCATTGCTGAAGTGTAAGAATGTCCAGTCCTCTAGTTTTCATATCATTCGGTAGTTAAAAGCATCTATTGAACATAAATACATAATGGCTGGCACTTGCCACAGACAGACAGACAAGACACACACACACACACACACACACACACACACACACACACACAAATCATTATGTATAAAATTTTATCAGTCCAGCCACTTACTTGGTGAACACCCCAAGGATGGGTCAGGGAAATAAACATGGTGAGATCAAAGTACAAAATTGCAAGAACAGTGAGGGGTTCGATTAGATAAAGGCCTGAAAAAAATATCATTGATCCAGTGCACAAGTCACCATAGAGAGTGATTAACATCCATTAATGATACCAGGGGGATGAATCCACATGGCAGATGAGGAACAGACTCCTTTCTGGCCTCTTAATCCAATGTAAGGAGTGCTGTTAGATCCAGTTCTTTATATATTCTCCAGGATTTTAAGTGGAAAATCAAAATCAAATATGTGTTTGCTGAAGGCAACACAAGGTACACCATGAAAGATGGTTGGGAAAGAGCCTGAAATCATGTACACCAACTTTATAGAAACGAGGCTGATGGAGGGAGAAAGGATTTCAGTAAGACACTGCAACTATGCTAGAATTGAATTAACAAATACGATCCTAAGAAGTGATTTGTTCATATTCACAGATAACACCAAGCAAGCTCACCTAATTTTTTTTTTAACTATCATCAGAAATAGCTGCTGTTATGATAAAAGCATAGATACTAAGAAACGAGCTTGGAGGGATTAAATTCAGTCCTAAGCAGTCTTGCCTAAGAGTCTATGTTCTTTTGTTTTTCCTTAACTGTGAGGAAAAGCAGTTCTATGTTTCTATCAAGGGAAGAGGGGAGGACTTCTGTTCATGAAGGTTCTTTTGTTTGGCTGTATTCTCCCCTCTTCCACTGTCTTCTCCACTACTCAGCAGTCATCTGTTTCTCCGTGTCTCCTCATTGGTTAGTGTCCTACTGTGACCCACACCTTGAATTTCCATGCCAGCTGGCCACCTTATACTTGGATGTGCCTGAGTAGGTCATCGGGCTAATAATATGCTTGTTCTGTTCTTTAGCTACTAAGTTGAAATCTAGGGTTATCTTAACTGCAACCTTACCTTCACATTTGGGCAGTGTCTTATTAAAATTAAAACCATCTGAAAATCACATTGACTTCTTAAATTCTCCCCCAAACAATGATAAAGAAATAAAACAAATTGGTACCATTCAGAGGACCAAAAAGCTACAATGTGTCTGGCAGAAAGGATGACAGAGAATAGATAATGCTAGGGGAGGGAATAATATGTTCATAATAAGAATTCTGCTTTTAACAAAATGTTTGCTATTTATGGTTTAAAAATACTTAAATTTGTGAGGCATTTAGCAAGTATGTTTCTATTAAAATTATTACATTTGCAAAATAAATAGGTGAAAGCAAGCTTTGAAGATTCTTCCCTGATGAACAATTGGCATAAAGTTGATTTGACTACTATAATTGTTATAGTCTAATCTTGGTGTATCTTATCTCTTTTTATCTGCTACTCATTTATGTTCAGATACATGTATACTTAAAAATTGGTGTAATTTAAATGTAAAACAAACAAATCTACAAAGAGTATATGAGTAAATCTTTTTATTAAGAAAGTAACTTGAGACCATATAGTATTCTAAAATTTAGTAAAAATCACCTTTTTTATTAACCCATATTTTAACATTCTGTAAGTACTTAAAAATGAATTTTAGCATACTTGCTACCATGCATGTTTCCCGGGTTTTTGTTTTTGTTTCCTTTTGATGCTGTAAATAGAAGGTAGAATTGAACGAGAAACGCTGTCATATAAAGGGGGGGTCCTGGTTACCTACTCCTCAAGACAAATTGAGATTCACAAATATTAAACAGTGGTGGTTTAAAAACTATCTTTCCTCCAAGATTTGTCCCGTCTCTCCATCTGGCTCTTGGTTATAGCTCAAGAAAATGTTAAACGAGTGACATGTACATCGATGCTGTATTTGATTTTGCTTTAACGTTCTCGCAAACCGATGATCAGGGATTTGGTCTGTAAGTGGCAAATTCTATATAACCCTAATGATAGCAGTGACGGGATGTTCCTCAATTGCAAGATTTGGTAACACGTTTTGGAAAGCCAGACTCGTAAGCGCTGGTGCCGGGGCTGCGGGGCGAGGCGGGGGCCGGGCGCAGGGGTGGGGCAGGGGCCGGGCGGCGGCTGACTTTCCCTCCCGGCCCGGTGCCCGCAGGCCACCCAGCGAGGGCGAGTGCTGGGCCGCGGCTCTCGGTGGACGCCGGGCTCCTCCCGCGGGGCGGCGGGGCGACGGGAGGCCCAGGAACCGGGTGCAAAGTTTCTGCTGACGCAGGGCCGCGGGGACCGCGGGGAGGTCGCGCCCGCTCTCCCCGGCCTGGGCCACTGCCCTCGGCTCGCCGGCTCAGAGAACGAATGTGTTTTTTTGTGCCTGCTGTGGTTGGTTGCCTTTAACCCCGTCCTGGAACAGAACCACCACCCGGACCTCAAGGCTGCAGCTGCCCTTTGGACCGAGCCCTCCTTCCACCCGAGGGAGGGCTGCCGGCCGTGGGGGCGGGGCCGGGGCGGAGGGCGGGGCCTGACAGTGGGCGGGACTGGGGCGGGGCCAGAGGAGGAGGGCGGGGTCTGGCGGTTGGTGTGATTGGGGCGGGGGTAGGCGGTGGAGGGCGGGGCCTGGTGGATGGTATGATGGGGGCGGGGCCGGAGGAGGAGGACGGGGCCTGGTGGTTGGTGTGATTGGAGCGGGGCCGGAAGAGGAGGGTGGGGCGGCGGTGGAGGGCGGGGCCTGGTGGTTGGTGTGATTGGGGGCGGGGCCAGAGGAAAGGGGCGGGGCCTGGTGGGGCTGAGGTGGAGTACAGTGCAGATGGAGAGACTGGGCGGGGCTGGCAAGGAGGGAGCGATTGATTATGGTGCAGATGGAGAGATGTGGGGCGCGGCTGGCCGTGCGTGGCGGGGCGGGGCCAGCCGGGCGTCGGCGCCCTGGG